>NC_044577.1:9729831-10037331 GCF_901933205.1 Camarhynchus parvulus
TGTACCTTCTGAAAGAAAAATTGTGAAAATGAGGAAGTGTCATAAAGATCTAAAAGAAGAGGTGAAAGAATCCTCCTTACTTAAACATTTTATCCTCTGCCAAAAAAATGTGTGTAATTAGTTTCCTGAAACTTCACTTGCTCTATATTCAAATACTGCCTTCTGTGTGTGTCCATCAGCCAGCAGCTGCAGGAAGGCAGCTGAACCCACCCCAGCTCCTGCAATGGCCCAGTGGCCCTGCAGAGCTCAGTGACTGCACTGAGCCATCCTGCCAACGACATGCAAGGGGACAGCCTGGAGCTGAGCAAGCACCTGGGCAAAGAGAGGACCCAGGCAGCAGTGGAGCTGTGCTGGGCCCTGCTTTGAACAAGTCAGTGCTGCTGCCTGGGAAAGCAACCCAGAGAAAACTTCCATTCACATGTTAAACTACAGCTTAAAAATCTACAGTGTGATGGCAAATAGGTCAGGGAAGAAAGGGCAGGGAAAAAAGGGTGTAAGAAATGGAACAGATTCTTACAAGGAGCAAATGCTCCCCACCAGTTATTTGCCCAAGCATTCAGGACAAAGCCTTCATAGATAAGGCTTTAACTGTTTATGATTTCATTATATTCTAGGCAGATATTGCTCAACCTTTGCCTCTTAAGACTTGTCGAAACAACAGCATTTTAATCCCATTTCAGTTTTGCAAAACTTGTAACAAGCTCACATGAATGAAGTCTGAGCTTTGCACAGATTTCTGCAAAATAAGAGAAGTGACTGGCTGAAGGAAATTTAAAAAAAATTAGAAAACCCCTTTTTTATAACAGAGGAAATGATTAAATCATGTTCTAGTGCCTCATGGCTATGAGTTTGATAACTGGCACAAGACTTGGTAATTTACAAAATTTTGAAAGTATCTTGTGAGAAAAATTCTTATACATAACAGCACATAATCACATGATTAGCTAATAAATGAAGAAGGGAAGACCTCACTCCAAGTACTCTACCATTCCAAGTTCTAAAATAAAAATACCAGCTGTTTTTTAAGGCAATCCTTAGAGTTTAGTAACATTTAATGTATGAATCCTCTTTACTAAAGAGGACCGTGGTATCAGAACAGGCAATGATGTACAAAAGAGATGTCTATCTAAATTTTTTTTAGTGGAAAAAGATATGAGAAAATATAACTGTTTATATCATAATGGAAGAATTCAGATGCCTCCTGTTCTGCAGGCGTCTTCCCAAAGCCCCAAAGCTCCTTTTGGCACTGTATTGGTAATATTGTCTGTACAAAAACATAGTTGGAGGAAGCACAGAGGTGCTCAGAACTTGCTGTATCCTCTGCTATGAATCACATACTGGCATTAAGTCTTTTATTACAGGTTTTCTATTCCCAGAAATGCCTGGGTAACCGTAACATCTGCATTCCTTCTAATGGGAAGAAGCTTGCAGATGCGCGAGACAAGGCCAGCTGCCTGAAAAGAAATCCAGTTTCATGAGATGCTTCAACCTACTTCAATTTCCCTGGGCCTTGTCCATATCCTTTAGTCTCCAACTTCCTGTAGAAGTTCCTCAGCTTGGCTTCAAAGTCTCTTTTGTACGGAGCTGGAGCTCGGGCGTTGGCACGCTGAGTACCTGCAGGGAGCAACAGGCACAGAATGAGCTGTGTGACACCAACTGATGGATGTCCCATCTGCTCCTGGAAAGACTCCTTCACAGCAAGAGATATGCATGGTATGTGTTTGGTTTAGTCACCTTCATAAAGAGTAAAAGCTGCATATCTTCAAATCTGCTCTGCATCCAAGACTTTTTGGTTGCTAACTTCCAATAGTATCATCTTTCACAAGTAAATCTTAAAAGAGTAAATCCAGGTCAATGCAAAAGATGGATTTTAAAAACAACACAAGCGACTAGAAAGACTTCTTGTTTTTCAAGTAGACTTTATGTCTTACCTTTATAATAGTTAATACAATAAATGTTCTGTTCTGGTTTTAATATTATCAGGAAAACAACTACTCAGAAATGAAGCAAAAATAGGCTGGACTCTGCATTGCCCATGTTGACTACACCAAGAAGAGGAAGGAAAATATTTGGAAATTCCTTAGTGGAAGATTTTCCCTGGGGAAGTAACAAGGAAGAAAAATATAGGAAGAATGGAAAGACTACCAAATTTAAGTTCGTGGAACTTTTAATCTGTGGCTGCAGAAACATACATGATGGTCATGTAAGTGAATTTAATTTTGAAAAACTGGTTTTGAAAGTCAATTTCTTAAAAGCAAGAAGAGGTGAGATCTTTACACCAAAAAAAAAAAAAAAGGCATGCCCTACAACTGCATGTGCAGTATATACAAAATAAGTGTTTAGTCTGATCTATTCTGAAAATGGCCATCATTAGGACTTCCACTGCCTCCCTGGAAAAATGACTTCCACTGATTTGATTGCAAGGCAGGGTGCCAAGGAGGCAGTTAAACTCCTTCCCTGCATGGCTGTGTAGACACCCCACAAAAAATTTGGATGATGTTTAAAATTTTTCATGCCGTAAAGTACACATAAGTTGCCAACTACTTCTCTGGAACTAGTGGTCACCTGTAATGCACTGAAAGCACAAATGAGCTTTTCTGCAGAGTTCCGTCTTTTACCTCAGTTCCTCATGCAAGTTTGCTTGTGGCTCACTGCATGAAGCTAAGCCAATACAGAACATTGATTGCTACTGTGGGGAAGGCATGGGAACGTAAGGTTTCAGGTAAAACAAGAGAGGAGGTGCATCCGTTCAGCCTGTGGGCAGAGAAGGGGAAGGAGAGCAGCCACAAAGCCGATGGGTCTGACAGAAAAGGCGACAGCACATCCTGCGGAAGTGGGGGCTGGAAGGAGCTGCAGAGTCTATCTCTGCACAGATCAGAGCCAGTGAGCTCACAAACAACGCTGAATGCCATTTAACAGGTCTTTAAAAGACCTGTCCAACCAGAAAGACACTTGGCACTTGTTCCAGGCTTCAAGTGAAGTGTGGGAGGATAGTAAATATCATGGAATCTGCAGGGCTCCAGAAGGAACATGAAGGATCCCTCTGAAAACACAGATCGATCGTGGTCATTGATTCTTCTATAGTGGTTTTCTTCTTTTACTGAGAGCACCAAGAGCTTCTAAAGGCACACTGAGCTGAAATCTCCTGAAAACTTACAGAAACAGTAAACAAGCCTTTTAACTATTGGCCTTTCCCTCTCTTGTTTGTTTTCCTTTGGGTCAAACAATGTACAAAAATGCAGTCACCAGAAAAAGGCAACAAAAATATACTTTAATGTTAACCCCTCAAGGAAGCTGGATTTTTTGAAGGGTACCACAAAACATGAATCTGATAACACATTACTTCATGGTTCAGAGATCAGCATCATAATATTCTGTCAGCACATGACAAGTCCTCACTGCAAATCAGATGCATATGCCAAGAAATTCCTGGGCAATTATAGTGATTACTTCCGCCTTGGGAACAAAAGATGTTAATGGAACAGCTAAAAACCACCAGTGATGTGATAATCATACTTGATTTTCAAAGAGGTTATATTCTAAAGCAGATATAAAGAGTAGCTTCATGACTATTCATCTTTTCCAAAACAGAAAGTACAAGTGATTGTGACTGATCTGAACAATGGATCCTTAACACCCCACCTCGTGCAGTGCAGCACAGCCAGCTTAGCTGATGAGAAAAAACAGAGCCTCCATAGAAACATGGGCTATTTACAATTTCTCATCAAAAAAGTCATTTGTACACCAACACAAACATGCATGCTTGCAGACTGACAGGGAGATTCAATGGTCTCTCTATATTTTTCTATGAGCCAGAAGAGAGATTACAATTTTAGGGAGAATGAGACTAAACCCACCACTGTTCCTTCTCTACTGTCTACTGCTACTGTGAGTAAATGAGAATATCACATGTAAAAGACTCAGTGCATTTTGGAATTACTTTGTTGGAATGAAGCTATGCGCAGCACGCTTTGGTGCACATACCAGTGATTAAGAAATCTTAACTCTGGAAGCCAAAACTAGTTTTATTTATAAAAGACTGCCAGGTTTGCAGTTGAAAGTAAGACGCATAGATGCAGATCATTCCCTTCTTTTCAATAAAGGGAAACAGTTATATCTAAACTATATACATACTGAAAGTATTAATAAATGTGAACATTGTATTTCACTGCTTCACAGAAAGCCTAAGATCATTAAAGTCTTCAGATAGTTTCTTCAGAGAGATTTTACAGAGGTCCTTTGTTCAATAGCAGGAAAAGTTACCGCATGTTTGTGAATGCGTTTAATTTGATTTCATGAAAAGGCAAAGCTTTTTGTTATTGTGGACAGGGAAATGCCCATGAAAACCACAGTTCTTTTTCTGATAAAAATTTCTTGTTGTCTGGAACTACCTAGAGCTGCCTACACCCTAAATGTTCTCTATTTATCTATATTTTTGTTATCAAATTTGTAGAAATCCCCTTAAATCACTTCCGATTTATCTGTTATTTTGAGGAAACTAAGCATAGCAACATCTATCAACGTGGCTTTCAAATGGAACTTGTCATACTTGCAATGACTTAGTTCTGATCTGCAACTCAGAATTTGGAATATCAGTTTCCTTCCATTCTGACATGAATATTCAGACAGCTGCAGTATGCTATGTTTTGAACTTGTGTTCAAGTACAACAGGCTGGCTTTTATACATAAAATTGACCCTCATGGCCCCACAGCCCCATTACATTGGTATTTTAATGTACAACTATTAGATCCATGCTTTAAATCTCCAGGCATCAGGATGCTGGCATGAGCAGTCAGTTAATTGTTTCACACCAGTGAGAAACAAGTCTGCATGCTTTTTTACAAGTCAGAACAAAATCAAGTTGCATACACCCAGCAAAGCATCTTGTGAGCCCAAGGCAAAGGTTCAAGTCGGACAGTCAAATGCAATTGGACTTGTTGACTTTGCTCAAAAGTCTAGATCTTTGTCTTATCAAGGACAAGAAGTGGTTTCATGGAGCCCCTGCAGAAGCTTTGCCTGAGCAACTTACCTGGAGAGTTCTGAGGTGAAGACACCGGCGAGCCTCGCGGGGACTGGCAATAGCTGGGATGAAGTAAGGCATGTGGCGGCACATATGACATTATTTCCTCCTCAAACAAGCTGGCAAAAAGGACCAAAGAAGAAAGAACATATTTATTTGAATAAATGGCAGGTTTCACTTTCTAGGGATAAATTTCTAGTTATTAACCTGCATTCTTTGGTAGTCACCTATTTCCACTATGCGCACTTAAGAGTGCTACAAAATATTTTACTGCCATTTCCTCAAGCAGATTTTGAAAGTACTGGAAAGCAGTAACTGCTATTTGGGTATTTGCTCTCAAGGTTAAAATATAGTTAATCAGCCTTGAAAATTCATGGGCCCCCCTCTTTGGTGTTTTTTTTTCTTAATGTTCTCATTACAAAGGGGTCAATAACCTTATTCAGAAACATTCTAAGCCTCCAGGATTAAGAATCACATCTGAACTTGTTAAGTGTATTGACTGGTAAGCTTGTTAGCACAACATTTTATGTTTAATAACAGTCCTGCTGAACCAGGTATCACATCTAGCATGTTCAAGCTCAGTTACTTCATGCTTCATTTATAACTGATACACAACTTTTTAAGTGAAAAAACTCAAACATTTTGCAGCCTAATCACTGCATCTGTGTGTGTGTATGTATGCATATATATATATATATAAAAATTTCAGTCTTTCCCAAATTTGACAAGCAAATCCAAAAAGGGACAGAATATCTAATGTCAGAATGGGTCTGGTATAAAAAGGTATTTTGAATGTGCAACATGACACAAATAAACTGCTGCAATAATATGTTAAAATTATTTTCAAAGATTGACCTATAGAAAGAACGGCAAGCCAATCTTATACTATCCAGTGCAATGAAAACAATGCTCAAATAAAAAATGCTTTTTACTCAGTCTGTTCACCGAACAAATACCTAGACTTTTTTTAAGCGGGTCCTTTCTGACAGCTCTTTTTGCAGTCATGGCCATGTGATGTTTTCCTCCAAGTTACACATTTTAAAACGTTTTTTAAGAAACAATATTTACATTTCAAAAAGGCCCAAACATAGATTTAAAATGAGATTTTTAATAGCTGTAATAACTTGGAGATTTAGGGACCAGAAAGGATTATGCAACCTGGCCTCAAAATACAACTGCTAATGTCAATTCTATTTCACTAGATTCCATTTTAAAGGTACCCATGAACTTCTTGATGCATTTTTACAGTGGATGAGAGCACAGTATCAAGATAGAAGGGTTTAATTTTAGCAAAAAATCTGCCTGATTTTTCGAGTTAATAGCTTAAATGAAAAGTAGTAAAGAATCAGCTTCCCATTTTCTGAAGTCTAAGAATATTGCCTTCACTAAAGGGGACAATGCTTGACAGCATAGTGAAGAGGTAAGAGAGATATTAAGTAATAAAAAGACCTCTCAAGTATGTGCCTTTACAAACAGGCACTTCCCAAAGCACAGAACTAAACAGATGCAGTCTAAAAGTAGCACAAGGCTCATTGTTGAATAAAGATCTGAGCTGGACCACCTTTCTAAGCATCAGGGCTGGATGCAACAGGACAATTAAAGGTGGCCTGGGCAAACCTATATGAATCACAAGTAGCTGAAGGTCGCACTTGAAAAGCGTGACCTTCAACTACCATCTAGAACTGAACGTGATGAAAATAAAACCTGAGCCTTGAGCTGTAGCTCTCCCAGCTGCAACTCCAGGGAGGGAAAGGCAAACGATTGGGTGATACCATCAGCCCACACTGCTCACTGAAAGCTCCTGAACAGCTGCCACAGGGTGTTCCACATGTGCATGGGCAGCAGCAGTGCCTACCTGAGTAACATGACAAGGTCTGCATCACTGGATAAACGCACCAGCCCAGGGGTTCCCTCTGTCCGGATGAACTGGATCTTCTCCCTGTGTGAGCAAAAAAAAGGCTTTCAAAATATCTTTTGCAAATAAAGCATCAACATGTACCATAGCAGAGAGTATATCAGAAATCTCTAGGTTATGGTTTTCCCTGCTTTTTTTCTCTGTCACACCAAGCCCATGTGAGCAGTAAAATACTACAACCAAAAAGTTACTTTGTTCTGAGGAAGGATGCTCCCGTTGCCCTCATCTCTTGAATGCTCATGTGTTCATGCTCTTGGAGGGTAGACACCCAAAGAGTAAAAAAAAAAAAAATCAATCCCTCAAATTCACACTCAAGTCCATGTCTCTGAATTCAAAGTAGGAGGCTGAACTCTTTAAAGAGTTCACTGTCTCTTCTGAATCTCTAGACAAACGCAAGCCATACATTACAATGCATACTTGCGATTTTAAAGCCAGTGTTTTCATACCACACTGCATTTAAGATATCTTCCAGTAAAAAAACTGCAGTATTTCCCCCCTCTATTTCATCTAAGCACACATCCTTTCTCCTAGACCCAGTCTGGTCACTGTTGTGGAATCTATGCATCCTAAGTTCTGAGCATGGTAGCACACATAATTTTAGGATCTGAATATAATTCCTTGGATTCTTATTATTTTTCTCTGCAGAGCCTTTCCCTGCATTCTGAAATACAAGTACATCCTTCATATTTTTTCTTTATCAGTATGATAGTACAGTAGAGATACATTCTAATTTGGCTTTACACTTCTGGAGGAAAAGAAAACAAGAATCAAACCCATGTAGTAAAACCTAAACCTAGTCCCAAATTGAAAGGTGAAAACCCCCAAACAAACAGAAAAGACCTCTGTGTTAGACCAGCAGCATTAGCTCAGCTCATAGGTCTGTCTACCCCATGTCCTATTACCAACACTGACAAGAAGGTCAAAAACACTCCATGCAATCGGCAGGGCAGGGACATCAGGACACTTCCAGAGCCCACTTCACTTTACATCAGTGCCCAAATGGCAAGGCTGGAGGAAATAAATGGTGGATTATAAAATATATCCCACTGTTTGGTTGGCAGCAACACCAGAAACCAGAAGGACATTTTCTGGGTTAACTAATATATGCAGCCTTCCAAATGAATGCAATCCATGACTTCCTAGGGTTACCACTGAGAGTTGTGATTTCAGTGATTTTTTAAAATATATATGTCTTTTACCTTCCATTAAGATATAAATTATATTTAATGTACAACAGGTGCCTTTGCCTGAAGCCCTTTACACTATTTAGCAGCCTCTCAGATGTACCTGCAGTGGCTTGGAAGAAGATTTAATCTTGGCAACATGCCTAACAAAGATATGGTAAGTATAATGTTCTCACTCCACCATGAGATCTCTGAACAGCAATTTTCTACATGTAGTATACTTTCACTTTATATTTTAATAGACTCTCAACTTCTTATCTCTTCTTTCTCTAAGGTAATGAGAAATTATTTTAGACAGAAAATGTCAGAGATCTTTTCAAATTATCTTTGTCCTTTTCCACTGGCCAAATACTGATTTTCCTCCTCACCTACGTAATAATTACAATAATATTAATAATAGGAATATTCAATATAATTATAATTTCACTTCAACTGCACCAAGGTCCTCAAAGGAAGAGATTACTGGCAGTTGTACTAATCACTATTTAAAAAAAAATACACAAAGAATTTATACTGGAGGATTTTAGTTAGGTCTTTATTTTTCAGGTGTTACAGCAATGTCCATGGAGTTGCTTAGTCTCACAATGTGTCAAATAGACATGGATTCCAATAATTTGCTAAATCAGGGTCTTAAAAAGACTAACCAGGAAAAATAAAACTGGGATCTTTATAAAAATTAAAATCTTACTGAAGCATCAGCTCTAGAAGGGTATAGGAGAAGTATAATGGAAAATAATTTACCTTAATCAAATTACTAACTTCAAATACTAAAATTAGAACAGAACCATTCAGCTTAAGAGAATGGCTTTTCTGACCAATCTCATTCAATGTAAAATAAAATTATGTTCATTAAAACCCCAATCATTCTGCTGAAAAACGTCAGTTAAGGCATGTATCTTCAGTCTCCTTCCAAAGTAAATGTACAGAAGGACATATAATCTCAAGCAAATTAGGAGGTACAGAAAATCCTCTGATATTTCATTTCTAGTCTGAAACCCATCTTTTCTTGAGAAATCAAGTTTGTGGGAAATTATGAATCTGTAATCAGAAAGCAAGGTTCTGCTAGAAGCAGAATCGGGGAATACCAACAAGCCTTGTGAGCAATTTGAAGTCTAATTTGTTAAAAAAACCCACAACACACATGAATAAAATTACACCAATTACTATCAGACTGAAGGAAATCAAGCACCCTGGGAAAAAGAATACGAAGCAATAAAACTACAAGCAACCAGAAATTGTTTGTATGCTACTTCCCAGCAGATTTTAAACCAAGCCTGGTGGGAAAAACTTGCCTGCAGATATGGATACAAGTGTTTTGGCATGCTGAGAACTGCAGACTTCTGCTGTATTTTCTAGAGAGCTTGTATTCTGCTAGTGTGTTATTTCAGATTTGGCAGCTGGGATTTCTTTAGAGGGTTAACCATGCCTTTAACACAGAAGTCACATCACAAAACTTGTTACACTACACACGGGGAAACTGCAAAACAGGGCAGCTTGTTGAATCTTGGGAACTTGCAGGACACAGAGGAAAAGGGAAGTAAGTAACACGGAACAGAAGAAAAATGAGCACCAGTGCTGGCTGCCATGCCAGACAGTGTGGGTAGAACTCTGGAACACAGCATTGCACAGGAGAGACACTGCCAACAATCAAACAAAGTTTTAAAATGTAGCGTCCAAGAAAGGATAGATACATTCATTTCAGTTCCGGTCACTACCAGCCAAGTTGCTGGTGTTTCCATTTCCAAGTCTAAACAGATGAGGGAGTTACAACAACCACACAACATAAGATCATCCTTCCTCAGATCTTGTTGCACTGTGCAAAAATCTGTAGATACCCCATTTTGTAAATTTTGGAAAGACAAAAAATTCGGACTGATGTAAGATTACCTCCGGACGTCATGAGGTCAGGACAGCCTTTCTGTAAATGTGCTTTGCAAAGATAAGGACAAATCCAAATGCCATTCTGCCTCATGCTCCCAGCTAAATGAATGGGCACATTTGCTGTGCCATCCAGCTGTCTTGGCATATTAGGAAGACATCAACAAATCTCTTATGCCAGTTGTTCCAAACATTTTCTTGTCTGCATCTTTATTTGATAATTAAACATTACCTCTGTTCTCCTCAACCTCGTTATAGCAGCCTGTTACACAGAAATACAGTAAAGAACTATTTCCTACAGCTTTATGAATATACTTGAAGTCACCAGAAGTCTACATTCTGTTATGTTCCACTGTTAATTAACGAAAGTAACTAACTGTAATTAGCATTTTTACTGAAATGGGAATAGCAAACTTCACTAATTTTCTTACCTGAGTGAATGATTCCTGGTAAGATCTGGCTGGCGCTCTTGTAGAATTTCAAAGATATTGGGCTGCCGCAGAAATGCAACTATCTTGTCATTGTAAGCTGAAAGCATTAACAACAGTATCATGCTGAAAAAAGGAGATCCCAAAACAAAGGACGACATTCCTTTGAGTCCTCAACAATAATGACATACTTCACCTTGACAGTTTTAAGTTTAGAAGTACTGGGTTGATACTTTTGTATGTAAGGCTACCAATTCTATTGTTTTTTAAGGAACACACTTGTTATGACTATGAACCAAATCTCATTGTGACATATCCTTTCGAAACAGAATAACGTAACAGAATTATGCTAACAGCTATAATTCTGTTAGCAATTTCTATTATATTTTAGCACTTACACTTTTAGCTAAGGCCAAACCAGAATATTTATTGTATGTATAAAATTGCAGAGACCTTGATTTTCACTGCATCTATTCTCAAACATTAAGCAGCCATTGGAAAAACCCATATCAAATCCTCATTAATGGCTGATCCTGTGAAGCATGCACATCATGTCCATGGCAAGGGGGAGGATTTAAATGGGCAGAGGTTTTCAAGTAAACACACCACAGTACAAAGAGTCAGTTAGAGTTAATCATGTTAATTTATCTTGATTTAGCACAATGTGACAGCTGTTAGATTTAACAAGCTACATTCTGTACGTGGTGGCACAGAAGTCAGTAACTCTGTGTGTATGTAACCGAGAACAGAAGTTAAGCTAATGGCTAATTCCAAGCTGATTAACACTTTCTGTAATCCTGCCAAAACAGATGCTCACAAGTTGTGGGGAAAAAAAAAAAAGTTAAAACTCTGGGAATACACGGAGTCCAATTAGGACCCAATCTGACTCCCTGGCTTCAGTTCATCCTGTGAGCACACAGAGTATGTGAGCTAGGAAGGTAAAATACATCACTTATTTGGTTCTGCACACTTCCAGCTCTGACAGCTCCAACTGAACAGTGGGGAAATGCTAATGGACAGAAGGATCATAAGAAATGGCAACTTCCAGCCATCCCAAGTGAATGGAAACCCCAGCAGTGCACCCTGCCATGGGCCCTCAGTGATGGAGAACTCTGAGCAGAGGCTGGATGCTGACATACCCACTGGAACCACATCCTGGTACTGAGCTCTGCTGACTGTGTTAAATGTGCTGGATGGTCTTGGCAAAACGGGGGGTCCTGCATGGCGGGAGTCCTCTCCGACCTGAAAACGTGCAAGCAACCACAGTGAGTGTCTCTGTGCCAGCACGAGCACTCAGGTACAGAAAAGTGAGAATTTATATGGCTTAGAACCAAGCACATGCATCAAGGCTTTGCTTGATCACTACCCCCAGTAACCACTGCAGCAGGAAGCAGGTGTGCTGCTAGGACAGGTACTAGCAAGACATACTGAGCTTATAGCATACTGAGCCTATTAATAGGAAGAATCAAAACTAATGCAAAATTTACTGCTATTTTTAAACAGCCCCATTCTGAAAAGAGACCCAAAAAAACCCAAAACTGGGATATCTTTTTTGATTTTGTAATTTAATTTTGTCTTTTGTAATTAATGGACATCTTTATCTACATGAAAAATTCTGGAAACCAAATTCTGCTCCTTCATTAGCACCTCTATTACCCCTGTGCATGAATGCAGTTTCCCTAAATTTGAAGTGGAAAGAAGTTTGTGGCTGAAGCCTCAGAGGAGAATAAAGTGAGTTCACATTCAGGCACAGCGAACAAGTCCAAAATTGGTAAAAACATGGCTCCTAGAGTAATTCAGAAACACTGTTCTGTTTTTCTTGTATTCACCTTCTGGACTTAAAAAAATTGCATATGAACAATTTTTAGGGTAGAACCACAATACAAAATTGTTCTTAGAGGCATTTGTTATGTCAGGGCAACTGCTGTAGTTAACTGCATCATGAGGTTTCAGATATTTCTCAGTATTCAGTATTTTATCTCTATAAAACATTCAATCAACCTCTTTTTCATCCTGCTGGACCTCTTTGTTTACTTCTCCGTTTATCTGCCTACATGTAATGGTAGGCATTTGAACTGCACTCCCAAGCTCCAAAGGTCTCTAAAACATCTAACTGCAAAAGATCAAATAATTATAAAAGGTTGCTTTTGAATTCAGTCTCTGAGATCACAAAGCAGCAAAAGTCCCAAGACATCTCCCAAGACCTTTTTGCTCTCTCATAATATTCTTTCAGAAAAATGTAGAATTATTTCCTGTTAGGCAACGTGCTGGAAAAGGAATGCCATTATTATTAGCTCCAGCTTCACACTGTAGTTCAGCTTTAGCTAAAAAGGCATTCCTTACACTGGTTCATGTTTGCTTTAGAGCATCTCTGTAAAAACTGGGTCAGTGGCTTCAAAACATCAAAGTTCATGGCAAGTTAAAGCCAAAGAAAGTATTTAGATTTTTTTTTCATTAAGTACTCATCTTTTGCAATAGTGTACACTTCCTTTATGCAATAGCTTAAAAATAGGAAATAAAAATGCAAATATGCAATATGCAATACATTAGCCCTGAAGTGCAGAGGAAAAACTGGTGTTCAGGTTCATACATATGTAAAAAAGAACATCATTGCATCATTAATACTAGAATGGTAATACTGTATGGAATTGCTATGCTTGAGATTCCTATCTGGAATTATACCTGGAATTAATTCAAGTAATAATTGTAACAATATCAAGGAAACACTTCTAAAATTGCATATAGAAACACTGTTTAAGGAATTTCATGTATCTAGATGGAGTGGGAAATTTTGACAGGTAAGCACTACTATGTATATGAAATATTTATGATCATTTCTTGTTGGATAAACTATACTTGTTTTGCAGCACTGACAACTTCAGGAGCATGGCTGGGACAAATACCTGTTTTAAGTGCAGAGGTACTGGATGCTGCTTAAAGAAAGATAATTTGGGTGCATATTGGGTAAAGTCAAGAAAAAAAATTCTGCTCTGCTACAAAGCAATCAAACAGAAATACTTGCTTTACCCTACTCAAGATCTAAATAGCAATATGAAGGTATATAGGTTCTTGTCTTATACACAACATCACAAAACTGATGGAAAATGCTATTTAAAACCATTTGCAGTATTCCTGACACAGGAGGGGAGCTGACTAAACCATGTTCACACAGGATGTGACAAGATATGCAACCAGCGCTGTGGCACTTGTTGCAGCTCAGTGGAAGCCCTGGTAGAGAAGCGGCAGACAAGATTCATGTTTGCTCTGAAACAGAGGCCTGTCAGACCTTCATCTGGCACAAGACTGAGCTAAGAAAAGGATAAATCAGATAATTTCTCTTGCTATTCTTAATTGTATTAAGTTTAATTGCTAGCATGGAATAGCCCTCTCCTGGAAAGACAACCTACAGCCAACAGTATTGAGGTTTTTAAATAAAGTACAACTGAAGTCCAAGTCACTGCACACACACAAGGTTACAAGTATAAGGAAGTGACAACAACACTATGGGGACTGGCAGTGAAAATGGTGCACGACAACATAACAACAAAATACTGTTTTCCATGTACTTCTGATGAGAAAGCAGAGATTAAATATTTATTCAAAGGCATATAGCAGTCTGATAAAGGCTGTATGTGGTATGGTTTTTTTACACTTCATGGGAAAGCTGCAGAACTAGATGTATAGTCTCACATGCATCTTTTCCCCCCTCTTATTTTGCACAGTTATGTATGAACACACTTGGCAGACACCACGCTAGACAATGCACGTTTTGTCAGTGAAAGACTGGATACAGGAATCAGTAATCTGTAATCAGATGCTCTCCTGTGGTTAAGTGGGGTTACTGCGAATTCAAAATAAGAAAAACTCATGTTTGACATTTTTCCTCTGAATTCATACACGTTAAAACCAACAATGGCTATCAGAAAAAACAGTGAATCCTTACAGATGAGTGGTGCACTGTTACAGAAGGATCATGCTCCTCCCCACATGGAATGCTGTGAAAGGGGATGGCGGTGCCCCCGAGGAGGAGGAGGCCCAGGCCCCACTCACCTCCCCAGCGCTGTGGCTGCGCTGCCGTGTCAGGTGCTGCCGGTGGACCAGGGCGCTGGTGGGCCGGCTGCTCTGCAGGGGCAGCCGCGGGTCGATGAACGTCGTGGTGCGCGAGTTGTGGTCCACAAAGAAAGCCTGCAAAGGACACACGAGACAGAACTCATCTACACTGTTTTTAGTCATTATGTCTGAGGTTAACGCCTATTGGGGATGCAAGTTTCATTCCATCAGGTGGGGCTGTGGAAAATCTGTTACTGAGGTTTGCATTTCCCCTCTGCAGAAGGAGGACAACACTTTTCCATCCCACCCAAAGGGATGAATTGTTTAATGCCTTACATTGTTCCTGTCTATAAAGTCCTTTGAAATTCTCATCTGACAAGCATCAGAAGTGGGAAGCTTTATTATGACTGTCAAGAACAGAAGACTTGAATATTTAATAAAAGTAATCCTGGTGTATTCTCCTTTTCATTCCCTTATAAGCATCTAAGAAGGTGTCATTAAGTGGCAAACCCATTACCTTTTGTGAAGTATTTACCATATAATTATGAACACAATTGGCTGTATGTATGTCAAGTGTATGCTTGCATCCAGTGATGAACTATGATTACAGACCAACAAGCATTTTTGCCGTATTTCTGCTACAACTGTTCTAAGTTCACTGACCTTTTTTCTAAAAGCCAAAACAAAATGCAAAAAAAAAACCCTACAGCATCTTCCAGAACAAAAAAAAAAAAGACCTCTGAAAGCCAAAAAGAAAGGTCAACCAACAACACAAAGATGATGGCAACAAACAAAAATTAAATCAGGCAATTGATGAGAACAACCACATACTGGCCAGTCAACCATTTGCTGAAAACAAGGTCACAGGGACATGTATCCTGGGAAATTAAAGCCTCCTATAATTCTACCCAGTTTGAACCAAAAAGGTTTCTAAGCCTTGAAATTTAAACTTTTTGTAGCACCAGTGTTGCACTTGGAAACCAGCACTGTTCTATTTCAACACACTCCGTGTTTTCTGTCACAATACTGGAAACATGTGGAAGTGGCAAAAAAAAAAAATCTCAGTTTTGAGCAGGAGAATTACAGGAAAGTGACATCTGGTTCAAGGAATCAAAAAATCTGGACCAGCAGAGTGGTGGTCAGGGACTGCAGGAGCCACTTCGGTGTTTGGCTACCAGTGAGGTACTTCAACCACAATTCCACAAACAATTTATTCCTGTGGTGTCAGCAAAAGCAACATTCTCATTTTTCTCCCTCCTGACCACTTGTTTCATCTCCTGTGTGCCCTTCCTGCCTTGTGCTGGCACAAGTGTTTGTGTAGCCATGCAGTGAACCCATCAGGGGTTCTGGTCCAGGCTAAAATTACTCTCTTTTTGTCCCTCTCCCTGCTGGCTCCTCTAACCTCAGTCAGCTCACCAGGGATGAGAGGAGAGGAGAGCAGAACCACTTTTCTGGCAGCAACACCAGCTCCTAGTACTCATGGAATCATTGTTTTAGACTGGGAAAGCCAGACCAGAGCAAATGCAATTCTTCTGACTGCTGTGAAGGTCGGCAGACAAACCAGTGTGTCATGCTGTATAGCAACTAAATGGCATTAGGGACTGCAGTGGGAGAAAATGTTCATACTTCCATTTCCCAAGGAAGGAGAAGCATACAGAGAGACACCACAGCTGCAGAACCCTAAAAGTGCTCCAGAAAAGAGTGCCAAGCCTCCTATAGCCCCAACAGCAATCACCTGTACCTGTAGCTTGTGCCTAACAAGGAAGGAATCCCATCACCTCAGCAGTAAGAACCCTGTTCTGACCATCTGACACAGTCACAGGTATGTAAGTGAAATTGTTTCACAGTTCAAACACTGTAAAGTGTTTTGTTAAAGTGTCAATAAATGAAATTTTTATTGCTACATCTGAGCCTGATGCAGGACTTGTTTACCTTGACAAACAATGATGCCACCCTGCAGTGCAAGTATACAGATTAGAAAATACAAAACCAGTGAGAAATAATGAAATGCATAATGAAATTTATATTTGGGGCCTGGCAGATGACTGGAAGAGACTGCTGGATTACAGCCAGTCTTTCTGAATTTTTTTCTCCTGATTGGTAAAGATCTACCTACTTTACTAGCAAGTGGTTGGTTTGGGGTTTTTTCTAAGTCATTCTATCTGTTTCATCTAGTCTGTGTACATTTATAAGATGTAAAGCACTTTCAGCAAAACACAGGTTGATTTCATTGAGTCAACACCATACTGTAAATCACTTATTTAAAAAATCCTGATTCAATAAAGGAGGTAGTACCCCCTAGAGCTGCACCACTCAGTTCTGAGCTAATGCAGCACCCTAGTATTGCATGCAGTGTTCCACAGCATTCTACTTAAATAACAACTCAGTTTAGACATGAAGATAAAGACAATCATATCTTATTAATATATGTATGGTTGCAGGCCAGCTTGTAGTAGCCTACTTTAAAACAAAGCATAAATTAGCACTTTGAAGCTTTGGTGAAGATAGCCATTGGAGCTTCAATGCTTTGGGCTAATCTGGACACTGGCACACAGCTCAAAATACACTGTGGTTCACAATCTCCTTTCAAAAAAATTCCTCTCATAACTCCTGCCTAGCTATAATCCATAAATCTACAATGCTTGAAGAGACTGGCATAAAATAGGTAGTGCCAAAACTATATTTAGCCCATTAAACATGAATAGTTGCCCTAGTTATTCTTCCAGTTAATATCTATGAAGCTTGCTAAAATACCTTTCCTTTCTCTTGAAGATTTCAGTAATCAATTACTATGATTTCTTTAATTGTAGAGAGAAAAACCAAAACTGTGCTCTAATAAATTCCAATGCATTTGCCCATCTTGCAGAGATCTAATTAAAAAGCACAAAGACCTGCATCTGAATAAATATGGACATGTGCTTACACACACTGCACAAATGCATTATTTGTACAATGCCTGTGTGTATGCACACGGACACTGCAGGACACAACCTCAAAGCTCAGCTCAGGGACCTATTAAGCCTGTATAACGCTTCCTGCTACCACATTTTCCAATGGTTTTCTGCCTCCCTGTGGTCACTGACTGAAGGATCATCTGTAATGCCCATTAGAAACTACACTGTAGTCACACCAGACCTTTTATGATATTATCTCCTGCAGGGGATACACAGAGGAGCCAAAGAGGAGCTGGGTTTTGCTGTGCAGCTCTGGAGGGAGTTCAGAGGTGGGCAGTCCCCAGCTGACCATGGAAGACACGCCACAAAGAGGACAGGCACACACTGCCATGGGGGAATGAGAACACCACTACTCGGCATTGCACCAGGGCCAGAACCATTGCTGTGCCTCATGAGCGAGAGCACCAAGCTCTCACTGTGATATACTTGAAAAAATAAAGGAAAATCTCTTCTCAGCAGGGAAGAGTAGCTAAGGAAAGGAAACATAATTATATATTGTGTTGTAGCTATGTTCTACTCTATTCTCTTTAGGTTTATGCTTTAATAAAGGCAGGTCCAGTTCCAGTTTGGTTTCCCCAAGCACTGGTCTTGCCATGTACTGGCCATGGTCTCTCTTGAGTGCTAAATAGGCTTTTCCACTGCCCACAAGTGGCACTTGTGACACAGACAATTCAACATGATGAAAATGAGCAATACTAAGACCAATTCAAAGTGAAGAAATCCCAGTAGGAATTTATTCAGTGCTTCCTCTTCTTGATTAATATTGTGGTAGCATTGCTGTTACCAAATACCAGCCCAGAAATCCAAAGGTCTAATGCTCTCTATGGAGCACATATTAAAGAAAATTGAAAATTGTCCTATTCTTCAGGAGAAAACTGGCCTCTGAAGAACTTAACAGAACAAAAATTACTTAAAACAGAAAACAGTGAGCCAAAGAACAATGTTTGTAGAATTTCACATTCCTAATTGTGTGTACCTAATGAAAAAACAAAGTGCTTTTCAGAGTTAAAAAAATCTAGGAAACAACCCTCAAGTATTTTTACACTTTAGTTTAGAATTGTCTAATCTTCCCAAGCATCAAGATCACTATTTATACGGACTCTCACAGCTAATCACATTGAGAGTGATAAATCTAAGAACCAAGAAGCTAAATATGCCAGTAATCCTAATAAACTGATAAGCCTTATCATTTCCTCACCTGCTAATCACAGTCTATTTTTAATCCTCCCGTTTTCTACACAAAATATAACATTCCAGATACTGAGGATGCACTAGATTAAAGTTCCACCAAAACTTATATCACAACCGTAAAAGCGGTATCAAAATATTTTTTTAGGAAATCGAAAATTGGTATCTGTTTAAAAAAAATCTGTGAGACTTGCAAATATTTAAGATCTCTAATACCTTTTAAGGAAACCTACTCCATACCATCTCTTTCCTTCTAAGCAAAACACAACCACCAGAGTGATCCCTCCCCGGAGCTGTCCCAGACCATCCTTTTTACCTCAAGTACATCCATCTGATCTCAGAAACTGATGAACACAAGGCCTTCTCAGCCCTGAGGAGTTACCTTGCCCTGATGGTCGTGTTTCATCTCCCAGCCCCTGGGCAGCTCCAGCTGTTTGTTGGCAAACATGTTGAGGAAGCCCACCAGATCCCGGTTGTGCTGGTAGCGCTCGAAGTGGTGGGTGTCGCGCCGGACTTTGGTGATCATGTGCTTCAGACACGTGTTGTTTGTAAACATGCGGTAGGCACTCTGGAAAACACACAACAGCAAGGGCTCTTCAAAGAGAAAACTGCTCTGGCCACTAAAGACAGCCCTGTTCATTGTAAGTGGGCCTGCAGAAGGAAAGTTACTCCTTCCATTGCTTCTTCTTATACTATAAATCCCATTACACAAAGAAACGCTGGGGGTAACCTATGCAAAAGAAGCACTGAAGAACAGGCAAAAAAGGAAGTGATCTATATTAATATGGTTGTTTTTCCAGTGTGACCTCTAATATACTTTGATATGAACCAGGCAATCTGGGGGAAACAAATATCGCCATTAAGCAGCAAGATCTTTCCCAGAATTGTGTCTCACCCTGTGCAAAGCACAGTAAGAAAGCTATTGCTTCCATAAACAAATCATTTTGTATCATAAGAACGATGACGAATCGAGTGGAAAATAAAAATTGCTATCATGCAGAGCTATGATGGCCCTGATAGCCCAATAATTTCAGGGCATAATGATGAGTGAATCTAGCCTCCCTATGTACTACCAATATCTTATCATCAAACACTGAGCAGAGTTTTTGTACACCAAACAACTGCATTTATTAAAGCCTTTGAGCTGTAGCCACCATACTCACAGGGTTAGAATGCAGCACTGTAAAGAACTCTGGGCTGATAAGGAATTTCACAGGGGGAGACTGGAGCAATAAAGTAAGTCTGGATCTGGAGGTAGAGTGAGGCAGCACATTCTCTCTTCGAAAATCTAAGAGCAGAGAAAATGTCAAAGATTTCCAGCAGTTATTACCAAAGCATCCCTGCAAACAACTATATTGATGTGAATCACAAAAACAAGAAAAGCATTAAGTACACAACTATTTCAGATTTATTGAGGATTGTCCACATAAGTGTACCCAAATTTCTTCTAACGTAACACTGAAGTTTCTGAAAATATTACAATCTTAGTTTAGTAACATTTACCCGTGGCTTTTGGTAAACAACCATTAAAAAAAAAATCATGTTCCATTATTTGAGTTACCAAGTTTGTGCTTCTATATAAGATGCAATGAAGTCCCCTGGGCATGTCTGCACTGCTATACCGCAGCTCTATGCAGGTAAGTTATTTTTTTAAAGCTAACTAATGGCTATAAAAGTCACTGTACAATTATAAATATTTCATTCCTTCTTAAAAAACAAATAATAAATCTGCCATTACCACAGTCCCAGTCTTGATACAGTATTGAAGCAGCTTATGTAAGTAAGAAGTAGGTTGCCAAGGAAGTACCTTTCAAGTTTCAACTTCCAATAAACATCTGTGTCTTCTCCTAGCAACTACAGAAGTGCTCTGATTTTTCTTCAGTACCAGGAAGGAAGTGAAAAAATATTGAGTGTTGTTTGCTACAATGTGAACACTGTTGCCCCCAGTTCTCTTTGAAGACATATCGAAGTGTATTTTCAATGTAAATGAAAAACTACAAGTTCAGATTCGGTCTTCAGTGATACTACACTAAAATGTGTTCTGCCATCTACATTTCAGTTTCTTTCTTTTTCACACGTTGCAGTATGTGCACTCTTCTCCATCAAATGAATAGTAATCATGTAGACCACAGCTATCATAGATATAAAAGATCGTAACACACAAGCAGAGCAAGGAGAAAGGTAGTGAATGAGGCTCTAAACTGAGGGAAAAGTAAGAAGAAATAACAAAAGAAGAGGAAAATAACAAAGGTAAAATTCTAAGCAAAGGGAATGGAGAAAATAAAATGAACACAGTAGAGGAAACCAGGAAGTGTGAGGGAAACTGGTAAAATAAACAAACAAGAGGGTTTTTAGAAACACTACTTAAACAATAGACCTCAAGCTGTCCCACATGGAACACATCACGAACAGGGCAAAGGCAGAGTGGCACAAAGGCTCCTGAAGCTGTGCCTGAATACTTGGGCTGGGAGTGTCTTGCAGACACTCACTGAAGTTTTATGTGAACTCAGTACTGGTGCAAAACTTGGGTGTACTCCAGGCAACTCTCACACCCTGGAAGATGCTGTGACATGCAGCAGGTAAGTCCTCTGTCATCATCTGGTCAATCTGGAAACCAGAATGGGTCACCAGGTGGGTTTTTATTGCAGTTTGAGGCTTATGAATTTGGTTTATGAGAAGTCTATTCAGCTGAATTTGCTGGTTAGGGTTTGGCCTGAATTTGCTTAACTTGTGTCCAGCACAAACGTAGAAAAGCAAACAGCTACAACAGAAGTGAAGTCTACAAGCAATAAAAGGGAACACTTGGGTAAATCTCAAGTTTTACAATGACTTGAAACTCGAAAAAGGGTGACACTGCTTGCATATTAGATTAATTTAGGAGAGACTTTTAAAAGAGTACATCAAGAGCATCTAGAGACAAAGCCAAAGCACAGGACACCACACAGCTGTGCAAGGAACTGGATGGATAAAAAGCTTTATCAACATGTTAGTAAATTTTTAGTAGGAAGATGACTAAGGAGAGAACTGCTTAGTGAAAAGAAAAAAAGTAATGATGTTCAGAACCCTAAACAAAAGGTCTTTCTTCCTATCTTCATTTCAAAGGTTAACACTGGACAGACTATCAGAAGAATGAAAAAATGGAGGTGAGAGAGAGCAGGTTAAAGATCATGGTGCAGATTTAAGGTTTTCAAAGCCTTTAGGTCAGGTGGCATGCACTCCAACAGTTAGGAAATAAGGTGGAGTAATCACTGAGACACTGGTGGCTCTTTCAGAGGTCTGAAGGAGCTCTCAGAAGGAATGGGATAACGCTGTAAGAGTCCACCAAGATGTTTCATTAAGATGTCTCTGGCTCTGGTCCTACTCATTATTCTACTAATGACTGGATAGGGAAGAAAAAACTTGTTCCAATTAGGAAATTCTGCAGTACTTGGACAGCAGAATGGACAAGATTCAAAAGTACAGGGGCACATTAGAAAAGTACACAGCTCTGTGTGCAGGTAGGGATAATCAACTCACTAAGACCAGATGAAAACAGACATTTGTGCCAAAGTTCTGCACACAAGGCTCAGGACTTGATTTTAGCAGATCAAAGACTGAACACTGGTTAGTGTCAAACTACTAAAAAGAAAATAAACAAACAAACAAATAAAAAACAAAACAAAACCTTCTGCAGTAATGTACAAGGAGTGTTTTATGTAAGACACTTCCACAATCTCTTCAGTACAGCAAAGTCATAGCTTTATTTGATTTTCTGAAATATTCCTCAGAAACCGAAGACCAACTCAAGACAATCCTGAGTCGGCCAAAAAACTAATTTGAGACCTAAACCCAGAAGTCACGAGGAAAGACTAGGAAGCAATGGATTTAAGGGTATGTTATAAAAAGAATAATGAGTAGACTGTCTAAAAAAGTTAAAAAATGTCCCTCAAGTGGAGAATATAAGAACTCATGAGACAGCATTTGGCAAGCATGGCCTAGGAACAGCTCATCCAATTTATCTAGAAATGTAGTCAATGACTGCCTGAAGCCCCTTCTAGTTCTACATTCTACTATTTCAAACTGCAATAGCAGAGTCAAAATATTTGTAAGCCAGATCACACAATTTTATATTTTTTTCACTGCAAGTGTCCTGCTCTCTAAACCAGTCTGGTACTGACAGAAAAGTGCTCTGAATCTCACAATCTTCTCTTCAGCATATTGAGCAGGCTGAGTCATAACCTTCAAAACTAGACAGAATTGAAAACAAATGTCTTCATTTTCACACAGACTTTCAGAAGAAGAAGTTAGGGTTTGCCTTATGTACTCTCATTAAATCATCTATGAGATAAGAGCTCCCTTCTTTGAAGAAGGGGTAAAAAATTAATTTTTTTTAACCTGAATTAGAATGGTGAAATTCAGCTTCCTCTGCAGCTCCATCCACGGCATTTGTGTGCTCTTCAGGCCTGTCATTTGTCATTGTTCTTCGGATGCTCTGGTACCTAGGGTTGGAAAACTGGACTTTACATATAGTATATGGTAACTATGACTCAATTCTGGCTCCAAGGGAGCCTGCCCATATCTTCTGCCATATAGGTTAAAATATATTGACCTCTGATTTCTGCATTAATAGCCTTTTGAATTTCTGACAACCATCATCAGATGTATTATTTTTGGTCAGATAGCTTAAGATCACAGACGGAGCACAAGTTCTGGAAGCTCACATGCAAACTAAAAGCAACGGCCACACAAAAACAACCACCTAAGGCCAGCAGTGGGAGCAGCTGTGGCCTTGTCTCCATGCTCAGCCTTGCAATGGTGAATGTAGCTGTGCAAGCACACAGAATTCACAAGCACCAAGGGTGACTCTTACCGGCGATTGAGCTGCTCCATCTGCTGTATGGAGTTGGATCTCTGCAGGATCTGTGGGGCTGGGGGAGCCGTGGGGCGCTGCCATGTTGTTGTCCTGTTCACGTGGTCCACGTAAAAAATCCGCCCGTGGCTGTCAATTCGAGCCTCCCAGTCTAAGGAGCAATAAAATACTGTAAACTATGGAGGGCTTGGGGCTTATTCACTGATTTGTTTGAGCTCTGTCACTTTTACAACCCCACCTATTGTCTCTATAATAATAATTCCTACTACAACATAGACATATGCATATGTATATAAAAAACACACAGCTATACAGAAACAGACATGCCTGATTCTTAGACACCTGCAGGAACAGAAAAGTGAAAACCGTTTAGCACATCAGTTGAAAAACAGTCTTTGAGAGCTCAGCAGGTGCCTAGATGATGCTGTCTATATTGCAAGTCTAAGTGAAAGTAGTATCTGCTGACAAAATAAAAACACTCAAGTTTTTAAACCAGAGTTCATAAACAAAATAGAACACCCAAGTATTCCAGGAAGAATAGAATTGTTCACTGGGAAAAAAAACAAACAACAAAAAAAATCCCTCAAACAGTTCACATTGGTGAATTTATTATCCTGCTTAACTGTCAAGCCCTAAACCACTGTATAATAAGTTGGGATTTTTCTTGTCATGTTTATGCCCAATTCTGACACAATCACCATTTCTGTAACATGCTTTTGCAGAAGAAAACCATTTTTTCCTGCACTTAATTTTGAATACACAAGTTTAAACACTTGGGCAATGGCTTCCAAAGTAAAACATCTTCATCAGTGGTGTGATGGACAAGATTGTCTTCTGCTGTGTTCCTATATAAGGCTATATTCTATCAAATAACTGTTAGTCAAATGTGTTACAAATAGTTTGCTGAACTACAAAATTGTCATTCATCAAGGTTTCATGCTCAAGCTTTATTCATTTTTTCGCCAGGAATGTAGGAATTGGAGCATATTGTTGCACATTATAGGCAGAAATAAAAGATAAATGTTTAAATTCTTTCTCTTGTTCTTTAACTTGACCTAACACAAGACTGAAAGAATTACACATATTTTTCTTCCTTACTTTCAAATGCTGATGAAATAACAAATTGAATATAATCCAAATTAAAAACAAATTATAGTTTACAGCTCAAAATCATATCATTTTCAGTATTAAAATATGAAACCTGTTACACATCTGAAAGCAGAGCTTTGGAGAAAAAAACCGAATCTAGGCAATGGATTAGTAGATTTTATTCATATTAGCAAATGATTTATTTACATCGAGATTGTATTGGGCTTTGACTGCAAAGGGGTGATGTGTACATACATGCATGACTGTGCAGAAATCCAGCAAATGGCAGAAATATTAAAATACTACACAGCTAAAACATTTTCCATGAACATTTCAGCAGTTTTTCCAATAAGTTATTGTAGTGTATAGTTTTGTTCTGAAACCACAGAACTGGACCAGCTATCTCTGTGCATTTCTGAAGTATCTGTCTCCCAGACACAGTTTTGTAAAATGTACAACTGGTATAATAGGGTGCCAGTTAATTAACTCGAAGATCTGCACACAAGATTAATCTGATTATAATAGAACCAGCAGGCAGCACAACCATATCATCATCCTGGCTTTGCACACACAGATCTATCTGTGTTCCGCTATCAGGCTCCTTCCAGTTACTTGTTCCAACTACAGAGCAAACACAGTCCCATACCATACTGGGAAACAGGGATCTGTTCATTTTACACTAAATATCTTAGTTCCTGACACTTTTAAAGTAACAGAGCTTTGCCACAGACCTCAGTGAGTCTGAATTTCTTTTTTTTTTTGCATATTTGGTTTAAAGCTATGTTTGTCTATCAGCTGTGTACCTTTTTTTGGGGGGGCGTGTCCTTTCTTTGAATACCTAATACTGAATAGATTTTCACTTCTCAAAGTTTAAGCACATGAATAAGTTCAATAATTGAGAGCAATGCATTTTTTATATGCATTAGAGAAATTATAAATAATTTGTTTGTTGAGGCTCATCTAATTGTTGGTTAATGATCAGGTTTATTTTAATATAAAATCTTCACTCTGCATCAAAAAATGCAAGGAAAGCACAACACAGACAACTGTAAGTTAATCTGCAGATATGAAAGATGTTGTACATTCCTTTGTAAATCATTACCACACAAGCAGTATTCAGAGATTTCAGAGCGCTTGACAGCTCACAGTACCTCACAGGCACCATCACCTCATCTCCCTGCCCCTGTGCACTGCACACAGGAAAGGCAGCACTGTCTCTGCAAGAGTGACACTCAGCAAGTCTGTGTGCACCAGGTGTAATTATCACAGCAACAACACCGGACCCAACCATCATCACTCATCACTTCCAGCTCCTCAGCTGTTCATTCTCAGTTCTCACATTCAAAAAAGGAAATGTAATGAACTCTCAGTAATGAGCCACAGGCAGCTTATGCCCCTATTAAAGGATGGAGAAGCTCACTTGGTGGCAGAGCCTCGTCCACTCTCTGGTACCGGCTAACGTCCTGACGCACCGAAGGCAGGGACCTCAAGGGCTGGTGGCCATTGGCTGGAGAACCTGGAACCAAAACACACACAAATTTCTTTTTTCAGTCAATGTGGGGAATCCCTAGAGTTACCTCTAAACTGAGCAAGCTGTGTTAAAGCTTCTGCAGGACTATGATATTTCAGGATATATGTAACAGTCGTCTTTTCTTGGGATCAAAATAAGTTATGCTGACAGTTCTAGGCAAGTGATTCCTGTGGGATGTCCTGGTCCTGGATACATCACCTCTGAGATGTGCTGCATCCATCTGTGAGCAGCCAAAATCAGGGCATGGAAACAAACTGTGCCTGAGCCACATCCCAGGACAAAGCTCCACCTGGCCCCAGAAACCTTAAGAGTAGGAGGTGGAACTGTCCACTGTCCTTCCTTGCTGCAGCCAAACTGATCTGCAAAACATGATGCAACCTCACACCTAATAAAGAGCATCCCAAATGCCTAGAAAATGCTGTAAAATATTGGTAGTATTTGAAATAAACACCAAAATTATTATTTCACATCAACAACCTGTTTATGAAGACAGGAAATTATTGCTTATATATAGCTCTTGGTATGCGACGAAAAAGATGCATCTGGAAACCCACTTGATTGGATATACTTCAGTCCCTGAAGAAACTGAACAGATTCCATTATTAAAGTTGCTTGGAAACAATTCAATAGGGACACATTTCTACTTTCAGTGGTTTTAGTGAGACAGAAAATTTTCAACTGTTAAAATAATTTTAAAATCAATAAGAGTTTTACAGTGTTAACTTGGGTAATACATTTCTCTCCTCCCAAGGTTCCAGTGCACTAGGATCCATCTGTACAGAGAAGGAACTGGGAAAAAGAAAATAAAGAGCCTGAAGCTGATAAAATATTATTATTTTTCCTTTCCCCTTTCTTTGGATTACCTTTATGTTTTAATGCTAATAAAAAACATCCAAAAGAAAAGAGCGCAATATAAATTCTATTTTGCATTTCATACTTTTGGAGGAATTTTGTCCCTCATTACCATTTTCATTAGTGAGCAGGGTAGTATTGTGGAATTCTTTCCTCCTCCTCACAGCTTTCTCAAGAATTAAAATACATCCAATTTTAAATTAAACACATTTTGGATATTTCAGGTTTGGATTTTTCATAAAATCAAAAACCTCCAAGAGTCTCTTGAAGAAATAAATAAGTTCAAAAGAACAAAAAAAATCTTGAAAGATAATGAAATTGAGAAATTAACGATCTTTGTTTCCAGGTGCACTCCAGAAAGTGCCTTCTGCAGTTGTTACCTCCAGTAGCTCCTTCAAGCTGTGCTGTGGCACCCTCACAAGCTGCCTGCGCTCCCTCAACTTCTTCATCCTGAGACTGGCTCTGGGCAGCTGCTGCCTGCAGGCTTCTTCTTCTTTGCCAGATTTCTTCTGCTTCCTCTTGGTCTGGCAGCTCACCTGCCTCAGCCTCCTGCGCCTCCTCCTGAGGTAACTGCACCGCAGGCAGAGAACCAGCCGCGCTCGCAGGCTCCTGCGCTTCGGCACCCGGCTCGGCCGCAGCTGCCTCGGGGGCACAGGCTCCCTCCTCCTCCTCCTCCTCCTGGGGGGAGAAGGCCGGAGTGTCGGGAAACCGGGCGCTCTCGCAGGAGGAGCAGCGCATCTCCACGGAGGAGCGCCGCACGGTCGCGCTCTCGTTGCAGGAGCTGTCGGCGCCCTCGGCGTCGCTCTCCCCCTCGGGCCGGGTGCTGGCCTCGCTGACGCTCTCGGTGCGAGCGGGGTCGCTCTGCTCCGTCTCCGACGACAGCTGCGAAGGCTCCGAGCCTTGGTCAATGGACTCCGTCTCGCTGACGCCCCTTCTGCTCCCAGCTGCGGCCTCAGCAGCTCCCGGGTCCGCGCTGCCAGGAGGCTGCTCCGCCTCCGGAGGGGCAGGGGACTCGCTGCCGGCCTGCTCTGCTGCGGCCTCAGCCTGAGAGCCCTGCAGGCTCTCGCCTCCTTCCTCCGGAGGTGGAAGCTCTGGGAGAGAATCTTGCTGGTCATCAGCTGATGGCAAAGGAGCATCAGAGGCTGAAACCCTTTCACTCTCTGCAGGCCCTGGCATTACCTGATCCGATGAGGAACTTACTTCATTTCTTTCAACGTTTCTGGTAGCACCATTAAGCATTACTAAACCACCATCATCTTCCAAAGAAGATGGAAAACCCAGGTCTTGATGCAGCTCGTGCTCCTCTTCATCTGAGTCAATGTGAAGCATAGCATTAAGTCTTGTGTCGGTAGGGAAGCTACTCCTCAGTTTTGGGGAGGCTCCTCGTGGACGGTCACCACAGGCAGATGTCCCTGGCCTGGGATGGTTATTGTGTTCTATTGCATCGAGATAGTCATTTAGTGAGTCCTGGCGGCCTCTGGGAGGGGATGATCTTGAACCACCAGAGGTCAGGTCATCCTGGTC
This sequence comes from Camarhynchus parvulus, assembly GCF_901933205.1. Lineage (NCBI taxonomy): Eukaryota > Metazoa > Chordata > Aves > Passeriformes > Thraupidae > Camarhynchus > Camarhynchus parvulus. The sequence goes on from NC_044577.1 coordinate 9,758,295, forward strand.
TGTCTCCAGAGTCCTACTAGTCCTTAAAGAATGTCTCAGGATTGTGTCTCCAGAAGATTCCTCAAAGACTGGGCCATTGGAACACACCGTGGATGTATCATGATGTCCTGCTGGCATGTCCTCATCATCAGAGGGGCTCCCCAAGTCTCCATTTACAGAGTTGGTTCCTAGCAAAGTCCCAACTGTTTCTGGTGAAGCATCTGCAGAGACAGAAAGACTGAAGGTGAAACACTAAGCATCAAGAACACACAGTTCATTCTACTTAAACTATACAAAAACACACATCCTTGAAGACGCTTACTTCAATCAGAAAACTCTGGGAAGAAACTTCAATCAAAGTAACAGAGGCATCTACAGAGCTGGAACAGCAGTTACAGAATTTTCTCTGTATAAGTCTATATACTGCTTTGTAGGATATAGAAAAATTAAGAGCTGTATAGTATGACTTTAAAGTTCCCATTTTCCTTTCAAAAGACAGTGCACTGCCAAGCATACAATGAGAATAATAAGCAGATTCATTTAGAAACTATCCAAGAAAATCAAAAACAATATGTTAAGTGTTGATGGCTCTTGAACTGTCATCTCCAAGGCAGTACATGCCATATCTAAATTTTGAATCCCAATAGAAAAAATCTGTAGTAGGGGGACCATACACAAATGAGAAAGTATATTATGTCCTCAACAACAGAAAAGCCTAGACACAGAAATACAGAGAAACTCTCTCCATACAACTATCTGGAGATCCAGATCATTGACAAATTCTCACCTTCATGAACAGAAGATGTGATTTCTACTTTGAATTGGAGATACCCACTAACATGATCAGCAGGGAGCCTTCTGCCAAGATTATAGCTGACAACCTGGTCTCTGCAAAATCAAAAATATTGGGTTTTTTTAATTTTTGCTGACTTCATATTTTCAGTATTTAATTCCTATTATGGTATTAAAATCAGCCATATAATCCGGTTTGCATAGAAATGCACAAACTCCAACAATGGTGTAAAATACATTTTGTTTACAGATAAAGCAGCCTAAAAAACTATGTTTGACCGATTCCAGATTGTGCCCCACCAATTGTTATACATCTCTAAATATCTTAAGTTCTAAAGAAATCAAACTGCTAAGATCCCTCTCTCCTTACCTCCTCCTTTCGCCAACAGTGTTTTATAATTAACAAAACCTTTCTGCCCCCTTGTGGTTTTTACTATGTATAAAAGTCACAAATAGTTACTTCATAATTTTGCACATTCAACAAAGCACTTCTACGTTCTGATTTAGTAAAAGTATTAATGCTTGAATTTATCTTTAAATATATTCTTAAGAGTTACTGAATTCAGTGAGGCTCAGACAAGGTTAGACATTTGTATCAACTTGAGACTTTGGATCAGATCCCAGGCTGTATATTTTTATTTAGGCACAGCCAGAATTCACAGCCCCCAGCTCCCCTCAGCACAGCTGGGACAGCTGAAGGAAGAGGGAGCTACTAAAGACCTCCACAGGAAATTATTGTTATTTATGCAAATAACTTGATAGTGGTATAAACACCTCTCCTTTACTGGGAGCACTTCTACTGCAAAATAAAACAAATGCAGCTATTACTGAAATAAGCTGCAGCAGTTTGCATGAACTTTTAGGGAAAAAAAAAAGCCCTGAGTGGACAAGCAGCCTCCCCTCTCCACGCCGCTCTATAGCCCACAGGATACCAAATCTCTGCAGTAGTGTCTCCAGGACCTGTCACAGATTCCTCACACTGTACTCCAAGTACAAGTCATCATCAGATATCTGAGGTTTCCAGTTCTTACATAAGTTTTCTATTACTCCATGCCATTCAAGAATAGAGGAAGCCATGTCATGAATAATGCCTTTTCTCTATTCAGCTGAATCAATTCTAGATAATTCTCATGCTCATTTATCATGTTTTCCAGGAAATTAAAGCCACTGGCTGTTTCATTACACAGATTTGTGAGCTCTGACTACAGCTAAAACTGGGGCAGAATTTATTACAAGGGGATGGTTCTGGATTTCATTTTTTCATCCCTTAAGCATCACCAACAAAATGATGGTGTTATACTTGCTTGACAAAAAAAATGCAAGAGCATTAGCAGTTATAATTGTGTATTTGGTACATTTCTACTTCACATCTACATTAACCACTACTTTACTTTGCAAAACCTTTGGTGAAATATTATCTGTCTTTACACAAAAACTGAAAATGGACAAGTATATTACAGAAGAAGAGGCAAAGATTTAATGTCAGTTCTAACAGCAGTATGGCAAACGATCCAAATACCCATATTCTTAATACATATTTCTTATACTGCCTCTCCTTTCCTAAGAAGATTTTATATATCAAATATACAGAACTGAAATTCAGAAAAGAAAGCAGGAAATGTCTTCCAGATTAATGGTTTGAAGAAACAGAGGTGAGAACTGATGAACACAGCAAATTGGTAATTTCCACAAATCACAGCACCAGGAATACCAGAGCAGAAAAACATTTTGGTGTTTAGCAAAGAAATACACACCCTGCACTAGGTTTTAAAACCAGCCTGGATCATGGTGTTATTTTTGAGCGTACAGGAGTGTGCAAATTTATTAGAAAAAGCTGCTTGTTCAATCAAATACAATATGTTGAAACTCAATGTGAGGCACTTCTTAGAAAAGTTGTATTGTGTATATACCTGCACTGTTCTTGGATACCACTACAAAACAAATGGACAGGCTTTTAAAAAAAATTCTGTGTCAGAAGGTATAATCAAAATTTTAAGCTATTCTTGCAATTTTATTCTTCCTTTACTTACCAGTGTAGACACCACTTTGAAAATGTAAAGCTGAAAACTGTTTTCAAATTGAATTTGATTTTCTCCCCTTATGCAACCTGTTACTTTGAGGGGAATATCTATGGAAAAGGATGCCAGTTTGTATAAGTGTGATTACACTGCCCTTAAGCTTTAAAGCAGAAAAAAATACATTTAATTTCACCATGATTCCTCATGGGCCTAATCCTGTGGCTTGTTTAAATCAATGGAGACACTAATTTAGCAAACTTTGAGGCAGGGCCTTTAAAAAAGGCATGCACAAGAGGTGAATTTTGAGTCCCATCACTGAGCTATTCATAACAACAGGCAATTTTAATTATGTAGTACTAAAAGCACTCTGAAAATAAGGAGTCACAGCCTTGCAGTTCTGGCTAATTCACTGAAGGGATATTACATCTCTGATTAGTGAACTGACAATTAAAAAGACACCAGCTGTACAAGAAGTCAGTCAACTATACCTGCTTGTTCTAAAAGATGTGCACACAACCATGTAGTACTATGAAAATGCCTTGCTTCTTGACTAGCTAGCCAGAGGGTAAGGTTTCTTGTGAATAGCATTTTTTATGTAAAGAAATAAGGCTGAAAGAAAAAGACACACACCAACAGAAACGTGGGTACATGTATTCAGGACAGGGCTAGAAACGTTGTCATTTTCCAGTCAGGCAATAAAGCTATTAAAATTACAATATGTTTCTTAGTACAGATGTAGTAAAAATTTGCTGGTGTGTACCAGTAAGCCAGAAAGGCTGCTCTTTGTTCTCAGTATCCTAGATGCTGAGTCCTCCTGCTGAACACAAGCTAGCATTAAGAATGTATTCATTTACCCAATTGCATGTCTCTCCAAAAGTCTCTGAACGGGTATGGTTAACTTCCCAAGGAAGCGTTTGATGATTGGACGACTCTTGGCAAATTTGTCTTTAACCTCAATTTCCAGGACATCTGTTAGAAGTGCAACAAAAGAATATTTCTGGAAGGAAAGAACATATTTGACACCATATCAATACACCTTTATTCAGAAAGAATGTACTTAATTACTACTAATGTGTAGCAAACTCCAAAAGTAATGACTGATGACAGCAGTTTCCACATGGCAAAATAATGTCAACATCATTTATTAAAGAATTTTTGCATATGTAACTAGCTTTTTACTGTTCCTCATCCCCTTTTACAGTTTCTTGAAAAGAATTGCTCAGTAAGAAACTGCACTGGATAAAAGCACTTTCAGGGTGTATGTCAGAAAGTAGAACACCCTGTATCCTGCTGCTTGTTTCCATCTGCATAGGGGAAAGCAAAAAGAGAAGGAATCCTGGCTGTACTCTGTCAGGTCCATGCAGGAGCAAGGAAAGTGTCTCACTCCAGGCTGTGCTCAGAAGAATCTCCCTCCCAAAACCATGCTTGGCATTCATGTTTTGTATGCATGACAGGAAGTCAAAAGGGCAATGTGTATACAGCACATTCAGGAGCAGCATTAGTACAGAAGGAGAATTTTCTATGGAGTTTTGCCCCAACATTGACAAATCTTCCCAGCAAACTCCAAGAGAACCTTTACCTGCACTTGAGGCCATTAAACAATATGGTGCTACTTTAAAGAAGATTTTTTAATGTCTGGTAAAATCATTTTTCCACCTTTCCCTACATGGGAACACTAACACAGTTACTCTTTTCAGCTTTCATTTTCATGCATTTTGTGAGTACTTCATCTCTTAGATCTGTACTGCTCTGTCAAGTTTGCCCAACAATGGCCAAAAGATTCAAAAGTGGCACAGGGTAAATGTTAAGTAAGCATGTTGGCAGACACACACACTTACATACAGTGTGATGATAAATTCCCTTATGAAAACAAGCTTAGGAGCCCAAAACTTGTATTTGTCTTCTAGATTTTAAAATATTCCAAATAAGCAAGCAAAGTATGGCATAACCTACCCAGAAAAAACAAGGTCATCTGGTTATTCTTTTACTATCTGCCACCTTTATGACCTCTGAGCAAACCACCTGTGCACAATGCCTAAAATCACGTGTGGTTAGGTAGCCAAAGATATATTGAACAATGAGCAATAGGAGAAATAGCTCTGCAGTTCAGCTGTAGGCATCAGATAAACATCTTCAAAAAAAACCAATTAAACTGGGTCAGGAATAAAATACCTTCCTCATACTGAGCAATTGTCACAACTGGGCTCCTCTGATAAACAGAACTTAAAAATGTGTCACTCTCAGTTTGCTATAATATTGCAAATTACTTTGCAGAAAGTATTAGGTGTAAAACAGGATCAATCCTGCACCACTAGGACAGAATATGTAATGGGATCATAACTGCTCTTGTCAGAGCACTGCTAAAGGGAAGATCCAGCAGCTAAAGCAAGCTAATACAATGTGTGCACCAGTGAACATTATCTCTTTTCTAATAAGCTTCAAAGCCAAGGAGAACTGGAGGAGTCAAAAAAAAGGGGGGATAAAAAGAGTAAATTTTCCTTCTAGCTACTGGATAGATGGACAGACAGACAGACAGAAAGCTGAAGAATCAGTGTAGAGATCCGAACTTTGTTCTTTTAAAAGATTTTAGGGCTATTCACATCTACGGTCTTTCCCACAACCAAGCACCCTAGGGCAGTGCTAATGTTGGCCCTGCTCAGTTCTGCTTTACTGCTTGTTTGCTTTATGATTTGTGGAAACATTTCCCAAAGCCTACTCAATTTTCATCTTCCCAAAGAATACATTAACATTCACCACAGTACAGGCTTGCCAGTCCTGAAAGGGCTATGGATGTGTGTCAGCACTTTCTCTTTGCCACATAAACATTTATCTTCAAAAGCACAGACATGGCTCTCCTGCATCCAATGACAGTTGTGGGACTGATTTCCTTCCATGAGATCTGCACAGTTTACCCAATACAAGCACGTTTGGCAAACTGGCCAGACTACCAGTTTCCCCCCTTGCTGAGTGGTGCTCTAACACCTTCCTGGGTTTTCCTTCCTGCAAGGTGTAGCTTGCAGGAGCTACATCAAAGAGCATCCCTCAGCCTCACAAAAAGGAATATTTATCACCTGATGAACAGTTATTGCAATCACTGAGCATGAATGTTCATGTAGTGTAACTTCTCTTAAAGAGTCTTCTCACAACATATAATCCAACTTTAATTAATTTATTTTTGCAGTTTGAAGAAATCTACAGGGTGGCTAAGTGGGTTCAGCTTTTTTTTAGCAGAGAAAGGAATGAACTGCCAGCAGCTTAAATACCCAGCTTTAATATGCAGACCATAACTGCTTCTATCCACCAACAGGGTTCCTAAAATTACTAAAATTTTGGTGTCACTTTAAATAGCTAGCTACAAAATAAGCTCACAGCTTTCAGAGAGTAAAGTCTAATGCATGAGGAGAAAATGCAAGGCTGGTACGCTGCATCAGCTGGCAGACAACTCCCAGAAGGGATACATTACCTCTCTGTGCCAAACAGGATTAGTTGTGTTACTGATGATAGTCGACCTTCTTTCCTGGCCATGGTGAGCAAACGTAGGAAATGTACTTTTCTTGCCTGGCTGAATGGACATCTTTAGATAAGGATCAGGGTTGAAGAACATGCCTTTTTTAAGTCCAGCTGCTCTAATATCTATAAAGCAAAACAAGAAGGAAGGAAAAAGGAACTGAGTAAATTAAAGCTAGTTCACAAAGTAGTGTATTCCTAAAATATTACCCAGGAAATCAATTCACCATAGATTACTAAATAAAGCAACTTAAAAGTACTCACACATTAACTGGATCCAGTGTACAGCAGGAAATCAAGTGTTTTCCCAAAAGAATATAAGGAAGAAAGGTATCAACATCCTCATTTACATTTGAGCCTCCACTTATTTGTAAAACAAAAAGCATAAACTTGTAGCTCACCTACATATATTTTTTATTTTTCTCAGTAAGGCATCTAAGGTATTTCCACTCAAAGAAAAAAAAGAAACCCCAACAGAAACATCCCAAAATGAACCACACAGTACTTGTTTTGTTTCTGGGTGAGGAGAGAAGATAAAAAACTGTATGGGAGGTATTGCAGTGAAAAGACACTTTCCAAAAGTTCAGTCTTTGATAAATGTAACCTACCAAGTCTGCTCTGGACCATGATGCAATTTTCTCCCAACAGAGCAGATAATCCACCTCACATAAAAGGAGCCTTTCTGAAAAAGCTTCTTTTTTTTCCTAGGGAAGCCTCAGTACTGCTGCCCTCACAACTTACAACTATAAATAATAATTTCCTCAGGAGAATATTGTCGTGACTAAGGACTTCAATGACAGTGCAAGCTTCAGCAACAAGAAAAATAAAGAGGTACTTTTCTATATAATATTAGATTTTATACTTAACTTTAAAATATTTCTCTGTTTCTCTGTAGGTTTGCTGAAGCACAAGACTTTCTTTTTCCATTAAGTACACCAGTATGCACCAGTATGCAGTAATGCAACTGGCACATACAGTTTAGACATCCAGCAGAATTCACTGCTCTAAAATTAAATGCCATGCCTGTGGATTTGGTAAAAAAAAAAAAGAATCCTATCCAATATTCAGAATTAAGCCACACAGCAGAAACATGATGAAATAGAGTCATGTGTAAATGAACAACCCAAAAACATTACAGGACACGAGTCACATGCCTATCAGTCAAAATTATTTCATGGGACTCCTCAGGCAGAATCACAACTGTCTATTAAACAAAATAGGTTTTTCAGAACTCACAAAGCAATTACTTGTATAGTCCACTATGTGAGTCTGTAGAACCTATCAGCTCTATCTCAGATAACTGCTGAAAGGCCACTCCAAAAAGCAGTGCATTTTTTCTGCTCTACCTCTACAATCTCTGCGCGTTTTATTGTCAGCTCTTCAAGATTCAGAAGCAAATTTCATCTGCCTTTGCTCAAGCTGAATATGCTTCTGTCTCACACAGGATTTCCCTGGAATAAAGTGCTAATCAAAACAAGTGAAGCTGGTAGACTGAACCCCTACAGCTATTTCACTGTAATGACAGCTTAGCTCTGTAACAAGTGAAATTTTTTTCCCTTTCTAAACCACCATTCAGCTACTGCTTTTTTCAAAGTGATGGTGCCAGACTCCATTTTAGTTACAAGTTATGCTTTCCACTCTTCAATCAGAGAGGAACTGTCCCTTGTGCAAACTGGAAATTTCCCTAAATTTTTCACGCTGGGTTATATCAAATCCATTTCTTTCACTCCTGAAGATCCGTGATTCTGGCTAGTTTTCAACAAACAGAAGTTCTAAAGAAATGACATCTTTCAAGCCACTAGAGTGTGCTCCTACAGAGGCTAAAGAAGAAAAGCATCCCATCTTTGATGTTATTTAGAACAGAAACTTACATTTTTTCTTAAAGAATAATTTGTAAAAGACAGAGAAGTATTGGTTTTTACCTGATAGGGTAAAGCTGACCAACTTCCTAGAGTGCTGAGCTCCAGAAGCACCTTCATCCGTGCCTTCTACTCCCATCTGAAGAGGAGGAAAAAAAAAGAAATATACCACAGAAGTTTTCATCTGCTTTGTACATGCCTGAGGATGATAACAGAATTTAAGGTACTATGTTAGGGAAGGAGCTACCTTATCACCACAGACAGCCTCAGCCACAGCATTAGTTTACAGCAAAATATCTGTTATTTATGTCACACAGTGCTAATATACCAGTAGCCCAAATCTTCCAAACAGAACATGTACAGGCTAACACACATGCAGACAATATTAATCAGAGAAAACCCTGTATCTTTTACAGCTTTCCCTTTTGTAAAATAACAAACAACAGCATGGATTTGTAATACACATCAAAGCACTGAGCTGTCCAGTGACAGCATATGTAACTTTTGTCACTTTCCACAAATAGATAATTTAGTGTGCAACAAAAAAAAGCAAAGAGATGAAAGAGAGACTAAAAAAGCTTTCAGTTCTATTAACAAAAGCTCCTTTTAAACAGAAAAGCGCATCAGACATCTAAATATAAATGTGGTCTAAAAGCTTATGCTGCACAGATTTTTGAGGTTTGGTTTCTACTGAAATCCCTCATTAGGTAAAGCACTACTTCAGAATAAAAGTTTCTCCTGTATTAATGTCTGTCTCTTTCAACTAGCAGAAGGATTTGTCTTTCAAGACAGAGGAGATGTGCATCCAGCCGAATAATCTATCACAGAGACATCAATGGAGACATCTCTGAAGACAAATGGCTCCCTGGGCAGGCACTGCACTCACTCCCAGGCAGGAGAGGTGACATAGAAAAAGTCTGAGCCAAACACAGTGCTGAGGATTAATGCCAGTGATAGAACAGGGTCTGATCTATTGAAAGATGCAAATCAGCTGAATAAAAATGGGCACACCTGCGAGTGTAGATGAAGAATGGGAGGCAGCCCTGAGCAGTGGTTTGAAGTCACCAGATGGATAAATGACTCTGGAGCTGCAGTAGCCACAGGGAAGCTGCTTTGCATTCATCAAACACATAGTCATTCCTTTTTATACTGCTTTAAGCTACTTAATAATATAATTTCAAATACTTACCACGATGATCAGCAAGCACACTGGAATTTCATTGGAATTAACAAGTGTGTGGATTTCTCCAGACAAAGTGATGAGGAAACAGCCATGATGTTGGGGCCTGGCATCCCTGTGGGCTGCAGCGGTCTTGTGAGGGGACACATCGTGCCAGCAAGCACTGCCACTCACCAGCCAGTCCATTCCCTTCCCTCACTGCCAGCTTCGTGGGCACTTCCCACCTCTCAGGGCAAGACAAGTCTTGCCAGAGTGCCCAGAACTATCCCTTTTCCACCCCACATGACATTATTATGCCAGTGATTTTATACGGATGCCTAAGTAGTGACAGGTGGTAGCCAAATTGTGAAGGCGTCAAAAGCAATGGGTTAATTCCAGCTGGATCAGTGTCCCCTTGTCTACAGACAGATACCATGGAAGCAGTGTGAGTGATCCTACTGTGATAGCAATGCTGTCCAGGCAATGCCACGGGAATGCTGTGTATTACAGTTTCCTCTTTTGGGCTCATTTCAGCACACACTGTTTTCCTTGTTAAAAATGTTACTCATCAACAAAAAGGCCTTCCCCATTCTATACCTGTTTTTCTGCTACAAGTTGGACTCCATTCAAATAATATAATTTTTATTGCTAACTTCACGTTATAGAAAACAGAATTTGCTGACAATTCAGCTATAGTAACATGAATGGTGACAATGTTCCCTAGCACTTCCATGACTTTTCTATACAACCTCTTCCTGTTCCATTATGATCTAAACAGCAGTTTCAATACTTCTGCCCCAAGTGAAAAATGTCATCCTAGCACAGAGACATAGAGTTTTGCAGCACAAAGCTCATGTCGTCTGGTGTAACACAGTGTTTCTAAATGCTCCATCAGGCCTTCCATTTCCCCTGAGCCAAAGTAACACAATAGAATGTTAGCTGCTTATCCAAAAATATGATGGAATGAAAGACCCGGCGTGATGCACCATCAGTATGAAAAAATCCAGTAAGCAAGGAATTTATTGCACCATAAAAAAGGGGAATGAGGACACCATGACTCTTACCACTTCCTCAAACAGCATTTCTCTAAGAAAAGACACAACCAGTACCAAGAGAACCCAGTGGTCTCTATTGCACAGTGCTTAAGCTCAACACCAAAACCATGGAAATGCAGTGAAGTTTTAATGTTTAACAACAGGTTTACTTACACATAACTAACCCAATATGACATTTTTAGGAAGTATCATCTGAACTGTCATAGAACATTCTCATCAGGAAATCTAACAGCTCTCTATTTCTGGAAGTCTGCACTGTTAACAAAAACAAAAATGTTTATATAAAATTACCCCTTCTGGCAGGTGTGTGAATTCTGTACAATAGCCAGGACCCTGCATTACCCTTCAAAGGAAAGAAATTTAAACAGCAAAAGCTGGTATAAGCCTTCAAGAATTACCATAACTCTCAAAGACAGCCCTCCAGGTAACTACCAAGTCATTAAATGCATACTTAGATGACAGAAGTTCAGAAGACCTTTTGTTCAATGAATCTCAAAACTACTGGTAGATAACATGATATGGTCAAGAAAATACAAAAGTTCAAGTGGTTTTTCCACTCAGTATAATCACTCTGCTTCTCAGTAATGATGTAGTGCAGCACTCAGCCCATTATAAGAGTTATTGTGAGATGCATTTTTTCCTCTTGCTCAAAATCAGACTACTTGTCTTTAGTTTATAAATTGAATAAAGACAGTAGCTGGAAGGCTCATTAACTATGACACATTTTCTCCAGTAAAGTATCGAGTCTGTATGCATCTGTGAAACTGTTACTCACAGTGAGATCTGACAATTAAATGATGCTACCACCTAGGTTTGTAATTCTAAGAGAAAACCCACACATATTTGGATATTGAGATACAAAATCTAGTATAGCACATTTAGTGTCAGATTACCATAGCATGTTGTGTATATAATACACAACCCTGCAAATGCACAAGTTCTGAATAAATGCTATGCAGTCTGAGTAATTTCTGCTTTACTGCATCCTCAACACTGCAATTGTCAGGACACCACCCTGACAGTTGTGATCTTAAATATTTGGCAGCTAACATCAACAAATGAAATGCACTGTGAAACATGCTGAAGCTTAGCTGAAGAACTAACTTGTTAGATAAATTACTTGCAGCAAAAGCATCATGGTTCAAGTTTGGAAGACTTTTCTGCCACTGCTTAACAACTATTCCACTGCTACGTAAACAACTAAAAAAACTCCTCTAAAACTTAAACAAATCTCATAACACAAATGCATTAAGACAATACTTCCTGATCATCATGGAATTACTAAATTTCAATGGTATATGAACACTCAAAGAGTTCAGTAATTTTTGCAAGAGCAGAGTTTTGTCCAGTTTAATTCATACTAACAATTGCCATCTCTGCAACAGTTTCATACTGAATATTAGGAAATATTTAAGAAATAAGAAGACATGGAGACTCTGGACATGGTTTCAGTTATATAATCAGTGGGAAAAATTTCTATTATGGTGTTAAATTACAGAAAGCTGTAAGTAGCAAAAAACTGAATGCAAGCAGAGTCTAATTTTTAGCATAAAAGAATTCAGTTAAGCCCAGTGACTTTTTACTGTTATTTTATTATGAGCAATACAAAACCATGAAAATCACTTTCCAGTTTTTATAGTTTTGTAAGGCAGCACTTTTTTTCTTTTAAATAATTGCTGTCAATAGTAAATATAGGAGGCATTGATAAGTTGGTCTGACAATTAATACTGCCATTAGTACTATCATTTTATAAAACCTATCAATAAATCATCTGCAAATACAATGAACAAAGAGGCCAAACTCACCATCACAGCAGGGTTTTTCACAGTGATACATGGAGTAGTAGCTCTGAGGGCTCCACTAACACCATGGTAGTATTTAAAACAGATTTTTATTTCAGCTGGAAAGAAAATAAAAACCACATTAAACACTTCATGACTGACCCTAGGCAAAAGAGACACAACAAAAGGGTCCAGCATTCAGCGACCTATCTTCAGAAATACTCTAACAGGAAATTAAAAATAGAGCTGCTGGTTATATCCTTGTTGTGTGTTGGGTCATTCTGTTACTTAACAGACAAAAATTATAACTTACCTAATTCTGCAACTTGTATTTCTGCTACTATATCATCAGCCCTGAAAAAGGCATATGAGACATTTGCCACTAGGATGATTTTGTAGGACTTTGGAAGAACGTGACACATATCTGAAGGAAGCTGGAATCACTTTTTATATCAGAACACAGGAAAGGTAAACGTTGAACCATGTTTCTGGTGCCACTGATTAAAGTTTTGTTTGCTAAACTGCATTTGCTGCAAACAAAAGAGTATTATGTTTAACTGAAGCCTGACCTCCCCTGTAGTTCCTCTGCATTCTTCCAACCAAGCAGAACAACTATAATTATGGCTGCCCTTGATCCTCTGGGATTTTCCCTATCTGGAACAATGTCTGTTTTCCTTCTCCATTGGGATAACTCTTCTGTGTAAGGCTGGTGAGGGTTTTACCTCTGGGCACAGAGATGGCCACAGGCAGACGGCAATGGCCAAAGGCAGGCAGGAATTACAGCAGCCAGCTCAGACACAGGATGTGTATGAAAGTCTTGGCAGTTCAATTCCTCTGCTTGGCTTAACAATATGTCAGTAGTCCTGAAGTACAAAACTCCAGAGTTTGGGGTAAGATTTTGACACATATATGGTCTGATTCCTTGAGGGTTGAGGTACCCACTTATCCCTACTCAGAAACCCACCCTGCAAGCCTGCTCAGCCAAAAAGGATTATTTATTTTTAAATTTGCTGCAGTTACATATCAACATTTATTTACTATCTTCCTCCCAGAACAAAGAGGAGACACCTCAGAACAACCCTTCAAAGGAAAGTGTCTGGCTGACAGTGCCTCCAGGGAATCAGGAGGTGGAGAAGCTGCTGAGCCCACTTCCTCCTCCTCACAGATGAGTTCACACACACAGACAAAGCATGCTCTATTTACCACAAGCTTTACAGCAAAATTCAAAATGCAGACAGGATTTCTAATCACCTACAAAGGTTTATGAGACTTAAAACTCATCAGGCAGGACTATGGGTTAGTTTCCTCCTGAACTGAGCAATTCTGCTTACCTACCAACAATGCTTACACCCAGGACTCACAAGAATTTCTGGCTCACATAAAATCAGAGGTTCAGCACTTGCAAAATTTGGGAGGATTTACACCAAGTACTGGACTCTCCACATTGTAAAATGCACATACTAAGTAACAAGAACTCAAGTTTGAGCATCTCTTCTTCACACTGAGAACATATTATGGCTACATGAGAGCATGGTTAAGACAGTGTACTATTCCAACCAAAACTTCCAACTTCCAATTTCCATCTATATTGGTTACTTTTATTGCAACCTAAGCTTAATTTTCAGAGAGTTTCTGGAGCTACTGTTTATCCAGTCTGCTGTGACTATCTTCTGTCAATTCGTCACTTTCAAACAGAATCTAGCAATAGAAAGGTTACCAGCTGCTGGTTCTATCCACAGACAATCCATAATGTGATGGGGGACAAATACTCTCACTACACTGACAGGTACATTAATCTAAAGGCTGAAATGCAATACTACAAGTTTTGCATCCTCATATTTCTTTCTCTCAATGACTTCTATCAGCATACAGTACTTTTCAATACCTGTATATGGCTGGTGATAGAAAAATGCTTGATTCAAGAAATGGATCTGACATTCCCTTTCAGGTACACTAAATTTTAAAAAAATACAATCTACGGAACAAAACACCAAACTTCAGGACTTATTGCTAGAAATTATTAGAAAAAGCAGAGCACTTGAAAACATGACAATGAGACTTCTTCTCCCACTTGCCAGCAGAAGCAGCACTGATTCAGTTTGGGCTTTATACAGCACTGCATTCACACATGCATTTAGAGAAATGTAAGATCAGCTGTTAGCACTGTGTCAGTGGGATTAATACAAGAGAAGCTGTTCTTGAAATTCAGCACAAAACTGAGAAAGGGGCTATCCACTACATAGGCACCCAGATGTTGACAAAATGAGCATGGATTTGCAAGACTGCATCTTATACACAGCAACAATACAAACACTTCATAGGGTAAGAGACACCAAAATGTTTTTTTTTTCTTAGCTAATAACGCTAGAAACTGCAGTTAATGTAAACAGAAGAAGAAATCTCAGAGGAACCCTGTAAGTTCAAAGCAGCTGAGGATGTAGCTTTTTGACATGTCTTGTGTGGTGCTATCAGAAAAAAAATCTTGATTAGAAGAGGTTTTTCTTGATGACTGATGGATTCCTGACCTCTAGATCTATTGAAAACAAGTATCTGTGGCTGTTCTGAAAGTTACAGCTGGTGTGCTGAGACATGTTCTAAGGCCCCATAAACACACAGATTTCTTCAGCAGCAGTAAGTTCAATTATCTGCAAACAAGACTTCAGTATTTTGAGAAATGACTTCAATACCATATAAAACACACAGGTTTCCTCTGAACTATTCCATACTCTAAATGCACTTTAGCATGTGATACCTACACAGTTTTCCCAGTTTCTTTCATTTCTCCTGCCACCTTGCTTTTATGTGTTGCCTTCAGGGGGAAACTGGCACTTCCCCTTTTTCTTTCCTACTAATGCTTCCTCAACAGCTTAATGAGATTGCTTTGCATGGGATCCCTAATGAAAACACTAAGAGCAGTAAACCCAGCAAAGCAGATACATTGGTACCTGACCACAGGACCATTTGCTGTATCATTAAAGAAAATAAGATGTTTCAGAACATAAAAGAATTTTCATTCACGGGAAAAATTAATGTACTTTTGATACTACACGTGTCCTCTTATAATTGACATTCCTGCAGACATACAGATCACAATAAATTCCTTCTTTAATTAAAAATAAGCCAAAAATTAAATTGGGGGGATTTATGATTCTTTCAAAGCTATCACATGGCCATGTAAAAAGTGATATATATGTTAATTAATCAGAAAACTCTGTGAAACCATATTCCCCTTCTTTTAAAGCTAATAGCTGTTACTATGTCATAACCATAATCTTATAGCTCCATTACACAAAAATGCTGGAATCAGTAAAGGTTTCTGGGACTCAAACATTGACATTTGAATTTCAAAAGAACACCTGCATGAAATTATAGTGCTGTTACCTCTATGGACCATATACTTTTGCCTCTTCAATAATAAAGGGATCAGCTTACACTAAATAACAGCTTGGGTTTAAAACATCAATAATTCCCCAAAGTTCCTCACTAACTACTTTTTTACTGCCTTTAATACTTTACCTTTGCTCATCAAAAGAATGCTTTATTAAAGAATGCTTTGTTAAAGAAAGATACTAAGAATACATAAATACATGAATATAATCCTTGGAGAATGCATTCTTTCCAGGAGACAGATAATGCAGGAAAGCAAGTGTGTTTGCTGTGAGAACAGCTTGCTCCAGTCAAACAAAACACCTATATTAGAGGTGCAGTCATCTCCACTGAGAAGGGATAAGCAGACACATCTCCAAAAAGAAGTCAAATCCAAGCTGGGTTACAACAGTTTCCAGACCAAAACAGTGCTCCTGGTTCACTGTATGGAACCTGCACAGCAGCTGAAACTTCCTGGCCACTGCAGCTGAGTGCCCAGAAGGTACTTGGGCTGAATCCATGGCTCTCTGCAGATAGAAACATATGTCCTCCAACAGTCACTGAGGAAAAAGCTGACAGCACAGTAACTCATTGGAAAAGTATGAGAGCATGTTCTGCAAAACTTATTTAAGAAAACTAGAACAAATGAAGTCACTCACATTCATGCTTTACAAAGCTATAAAGGGAGATGCAATCCATGAAAAAGCAACAGATTTAAATCCTATTTTTTCTCATCTGAACCTGATAGACAACTGCAGAAATTTAGCAGTGCTATGCATGTCCTGCCTGTTGAACTTTTCTGTAGTGTGACAGTTCAGTGAACTCAACATTTCTGTTTGGACATTTGGCATTCTCTTCTCTGCATCACTTTCACCGTGTGCATTTTTGATTACTTCCTACTGGACAGCTAACACAGCAGCAGAATTCAAGGGCCAAAGCTGGCAGCTCTCAGGTACTTGTCATCCCTCTCAGCAGGTGTATCACAGACTTTATTTTACAGGAACATTAGGCAGACCACCTACGAAGTGACTTACAGAAACCTTTTTAGCTAAAGCAGGATCAATAACAGAAAATGCTTATGTCCCACTGGTCTTTCCATCTAACCTGCTTCAAAGGGAATGTGGACAAATGCTTGTTCAGGTAACAGAGCATCCCTATCCCTACCAGCCCCACTCACTTTGCTGTCATCAGAGATTCTTATTTAATAATAGTAATGAGCACTGACTATTATGCTCCAGTTTGGCACAGTATTTAATTACAGTCTAACCTTTAAAACAAAACACTGGGGTATTATGTGCCTAAGGAAGTCAACAAAGCCTGCCACAAATGTAAAAAATACAAGACTTGATCCTGTTTCAGTTATTTTTGATACTCAAAAATAGCTGTTAAGAGACAACATAAAAAACCAGCAGAAGAATAATAGAAGTGTTTCTAACTCAGTGAATGTGTCTATAAATAGACTAGGGACAATAACCATGAGTCCCCAGACAGACCACTGAAAGGGCACTGGTTGCAGGGCACTGCACAGATGAATGTTCCAGGCTCAGAACAATTCCATGTGAGAAAACCATGACCTTTACAGAATTTAACTGGTAAAATTTTCAATGGTAAAAATATAACTATTGGATACAAGTAATGAACTACATTCATAGAACATTCATTAACATTGACCATTATGGCCAAAACCATTACAAAAAATAAACTCTCTTCATACCTCTAGTTACAAGGAGCCCTTAAAAAGCTAAAAGTATATGAAGTTCAATTATTAAACTGGTATTTTTTTCCTTAGATATCTATCAGCTTTTAACAAAAGAGAGAGTTGGGAGTCTGCTCTGCTAGCTGCAAAGTAAGGCATTTCAGTCCTAATACACAATTTTTGCAAAAGTTTTAATTTCATGGAAATAGGAACTGAATACCAAGAATTCCACATGAAACCTCACTTTTAACATGGTACCAGTGTAATGCAAACACATATATTACCATGTCTTCTGAATATATTACTCATGTTCTCACCCATGGGGGATGAACAGACCGAGAGCTGCCCTGCTGAGAAGGGCTTGGGGGCAGCTGGTGGAGGGCAGGCTAGCCATGACCCGGCCATGGGCACTCCCAGCCCAGAAAGCCAAACGTGCCCTGGGCTGCATCCAGAGCCCTGTGGGCAGCAGGGCAAGGCAGGGGATTCTGTCCCTCTGCTCTGAGATCCCACCTGGAACCCTGCATCAGCTCTGGGGCCAGCACAGGAGGGACAGGGACCTGAAGGAGTGATTCCACAGGAGGCCACCAAGAGATTGGAGGAATGGAGAACCTCTCCTGTGAAGACAGTCTGAGAGAGTTGGGTTTGCTCAGCCTGGAGAAGAAAAAGCTCTGAGGAGAACTCACTGCAGCTTTCAGTACTTGAAGGTAGCTTATCAGAAAGATGGGGACAGATTTTTTACCAGGGACAGTAGATAATGTTTTTAAACTAAAATAGGGTAGATTCAGACTAGACATAAGGATGAAACTTTATACAGTGAGAGTGCTGAAATGCTGGCATAGGCTGCCCAGAGAGGTGGTAGGTGCCCAGTCCCTGGAAGCACTCAAGATCAGGTTGGATAGGGATCTGAGCAACCTGACCTATCAAAGATGCCCCTGCTCATTGCAGGGGGGCTGGACTAGAGACCTTTAAAGGTCCCTTCCAACTCCAACTATTCTGTGATTCCATGCCACAAATGAGATTTTAGTTCAAAACACACTGCATCTGTGCAGTCACTGCATCCAAGTATCGCAGTGTGGCACCAGAAGTAATTTAACCACAAACATCCCAGGGGGGATTTGGAAATTATTGATGTGACAAGACTGGCAGTCTCTGGATGAATCCCAACAGCTGCCACTATGGATTACTGCTCACAGCATAAAGCCATAGCACTGCTAAAGAAAATATATGCAAATCAATGTATTTCTATTCTACTGACAGTAATGACTATGACATCAAATGGTATAAATAACAACAAAGGTAGGTAAAGTAGGTGAAGATGCTTCTTGTGGACACTGTAATTAACACTCATGGGACCAAAACTACAACTTATAAATACAAGGCCAATACAATCTCAAAGCAGGCTCTCAGCCTAAGCCCATGCTAATAAACCAGGCAGGACCATGGCAGAGAATCAAGAGTGAGCACATGCCCATCCACAGTGTTGAATTGTAACCACCCCCCTGCTTTACCTTCTGGAACATGTACAGCTTTTCACTTCTGGGCACACTGCATGTGGAAGTGCACAAGCACCAGTTACCTGCTGCATGGCAGTGACTGTCCTGTGCTGATCTCCCTGCCGTGGCATCTCCATCATGACCTGTCCTTCTCTGTACTGCAGAAACCTGACTTGGAAGCTGCAGATTATGAATGAGCAGAAGCTGATAGCAGCTATCCCAAATAAATCTCAGGCTTCTCACGTGTTTTTTCTATCACCAGCCTTCCTATGGATCATTTCACTCCATCTTTCTGTCACCTCTGTTCTCCATATGGAATACCATCACTATCCACTCTGTTTCCAGCACAATGCCCTAAAGGGTATTGTGCTTCCATCCAAAGCTCACAGACTGCTATACCCAGAGAAATACTTGCCATCTGAAATAATTTCTGGGGCAACTGAAACCCCTCTTGCACCAGAGAATAAAGGCCCAATGTACTTAGAAACCTGAACGACCTGATGCCATCCTAAATACCAGATGACCATACTAAATGCAAAAGCATTAAGCTGTGTTGCACTTTCCCACTACTGCTACCTGTTTAGGATAATTGTCCTTGAACTTGCTTCCTTTTACAGGAGGGTGAAAATTGTAGAGCTGGGTTTAGCAATCCTTCTGTAGTTTACACACCAAAAAAAACCTGACAGAGCCATCCAGTGAGTGAGTCATTGTTTTCCTTCACTCACATTTTAGCAAGTCTCAGAGCAGGATGTTTGAAAGCCACCTCTGCTACGTGAGGAAACAGCATATCAGGCATATTGATCCTCAAACTCACCTTCTTGAATGTCTAAAATGACTGAGTTCCCTTTCATGCCTACAAAGCACTTTTGCTACCTTCCCCAGGGAAAAGCAAGAGGAACACCTGCCTCTGTACTGGCTGGCTCTGCAGTTCAGAGCCACTCACACTGTCTCAAGGTGACATCTTAAGGACACTGGCTGTTTTGTGATAGTGAGGTGGACTTGGTATTTTGCAAATATTTTCCTTCTCCTCTGCATAATATTTCCTCCCTCCCCTTCCTCAGCCACTCCCCTCAGAGGCTGCTTGTTTTTCTGGAATACATTAAGTTCATTTCTCTTCATTTCACTGTTGATTCCTTTAAGTCTCCCTTCCAGAGCAGAGCCTACAGAATTTTTGTGTTGATTTTTGTCCGAGGCAAATAGAGTTTTCTTTGATCATCCTTGTTTTGCTAATTTTGGATGCTTTGAGGGGAATTAACGTCTATTTTCAGTACGAAGAGGAAACTCTCCCCTCCTTTCTGCAAGTTGCTTGATCTGAATAGAGCAGATGGCAAACTATGTATTTACATATTACTTTCTTGGAAAAATAGGAGATATCGAATCCCCAGGGAGGAATTTTTAAGAGGAATTAATTAAGTGATCTTAACACTGAGTTACAAGACTACAGACACACAGTAATGTGAAATTCAGAAAAATGTTTATCCAAGTCTACCTTTAAACAGAAGCATAAATTTGAGAGACCTTGGTGAAACTATAAATAAGTTTATAATTACGCTCATGGAAAAACAGATTCCGAAATTGAGGCATAAAATGTTTTTCTTAAAAGGTACAAATCTTTTTGCAGAAGGAGTCCAAGGCCTAACCCAGCTGACTCCCACTGACTAACATTAATGCAATTAAAATGGAAATACTCCTTCTGCATGAGATTTGTTTGCATATGGCTGGTTAGTAATGCTATAATTCTCTGTACTTCACCCTCCAGAGATATTACTGGTGAACAGATACATAATGTCCCTAGGCTGTGACACTGCCAGGGAAAACCCACATCCAGAGTCTTTGGTTTAAGTGCATGCTGACTGAACACAACTCATTATCCAATATTAGTGACTTGCATTCCCTTTCTTCCCAAAAAAACATGACAACTTTAGGCTACTTTTGAGTGTAAATCCTAAAGGATTATTGTAGTTACTTAGCATAACTCTGTTAATGAGCATCATCAGTTCTCATTGCCAGAGCAGGTTCAGTGTTTCTCAGGCTTGCAGAAAACATTCCCTTCCTCTCCTTGAGTACAGGTAGAGCAGGAACCTGCAATCATGTAGGTATCACAGTATAGAGCAGGGAACCTGCAGTCATGGAGGTATCACAGTATAGAGCAGGGAACCTGCAGTCATGGAGGTATCACAGTACAGAGCAGGGAACCTGCAATCACGTAGGTATCACAGTATAGAGCAGGGAACCTGCAATCATGGAGGTATCACAGTACAGAGCAGGGAACCTGCAATCATGGAGGTATCACAGTATAGAGCAGGGAACCTGCAGTCATGGAGGTATCACAGTATAGAGCAGGGAACCTGCAGTCATGGAGGTATCACAGTACAGAGCAGGGAACCTGCAATCACGTAGGTATCACAGTATAGAGCAGGGAACCTGCAATCATGGAGGTATCACAGTACAGAGCAGGGAACCTGCAATCATGGAGGTATCACAGTATAGAGCAGGGAACCTGCAATCATGGAGGTATCACAGTATAGAGCAGGGAACCTGCAATCATGGAGGTATCACAGTACAGAGCAGGAACCTGCAGTCATGGAGGTATCACAGTATATATGTGGCAATTAAATGCTGTTCCCCTCTACTTGGTACACGTGAGGAATACTGTGTCTAGTTTTGGGTCCCTAGGTTCAAGAGCATGGAGAAAATGGAGAGTGAAGAGCAGAGGGCTACAAAGATGGTTAGGATGGATAAAAAGTGACATATGAGAAGAGGCTAAAGGAGCTGGCCCTGTTTAGTCTGGTGAAGAGGAGTTAAAGGCAGGACAAATGTTACTATCTCTACTCTTTCCAGTTCTATCAGATATTTTAAAAGTGGCAATGGCCCCAAGTTTAAGCTATAGCCATTCTTATTGGATGTCACAGAAATCTTTTTAGCTGGAACAATACTGCAGCACTAGAACAAGTTACCCACAGCATCCACAACATCTTTGTCCTTAAAACCTTCCAAAAAAATCACACTTGAGCAGGTCAAATACTGGTCTCAGCTGAGAGCAGACTGGATACAATGAGTATTCCTATCCTGTGGCTAGTCTCCAATTGAGTTTAGACTGATCCATTTACACATTTTGTTCATGCTGGTCCCCCAGACATTGCCCCCCTTATGGATCTGCTGCTACAAACATTCAGGGATACTGCTAACAGTCTGCTGAATGTCATTACTGTGAGGAGCAAATATGATAAACCCCATGTACCATGACCTGTATCTCATATATTCTACCTCTCAGCAAATATATTTCTAACCATAAGAAGTATACAACTGGAGAGCTCTTTCCCAAATGTGGAAAACAATGGTGGATTAAAGCATCAGAAATACCTTAAATTTAATAATCTGGCACTTGTTTACTGAAAATGTTAGACTCCTCATTTGTCTCTCCCTCTTGCTATGACAGCTGCATCACGTGCAGTGCTAGACAGAGATAAAATCATATCTGCACCACAACAGAAGAAGGAGGTTAACAGGGGAGCTAAGTTTGGCACAGGCTGGGCATTGCCAGGTCTGCAGGGCGTGGTAAGAA
Organism: Camarhynchus parvulus; assembly: GCF_901933205.1. Taxonomy (NCBI): domain Eukaryota; kingdom Metazoa; phylum Chordata; class Aves; order Passeriformes; family Thraupidae; genus Camarhynchus; species Camarhynchus parvulus. The sequence goes on from NC_044577.1 coordinate 9,780,565, forward strand.
CCCCACAGCACAGCTCTTCCCATACCCAGCCTGGCGCAGTGACAGTGCAGTTGTACCTGGAGGGCGCAGCCACCTGCTGCATTTGCCCCTGCTGTGATTTACTGAGCTGAGGAATAGAAAAGAAATGGAAAAGAGCAGCTGCCTGTAGTTGCATCAGTGTTGCTTCACCACCTATAAGTTAAAAGGAAAAGCCTCACTGAGCAAACATGGTCATAGATCTGCAGAGACCTCTGGTTTAAAAAGTGGAATCAGAAATTCGGTGAAGTGTTTCAGTGCAGTTTTGACCTCTCACGAGAAACACCAGTGTCACTGATGACATATTTATCTACCATACCATGTGCTATAGCAACATATGCTCATAAACACTCCCTTTTACAGTTCTCAGCTGCTGCACAATTGCTTGTCTCTGGTTCATTGTATGGCAGCAGAGCTGTTTGTTAGTGAAGCTGACCATGACTGAAGAACACACATCCTGCACTTCCTTTCAGCTGATGTGATGTGCAGTTAGTTGCAAATTGCAAAGTCAGCTGCAGTTGATTTTAAGTCCAAACTAGTAGGACTTGAAGCATTAGTTTGGGTTACTCACATGAACTGGAAATATTATTCAAGAGCCTCACCTCAGTACACTATGGAGCAACACATAACCAGCTAAAAGATACAAACATCCCTGAAGTCAAACTGCCCATATTGGCAACAACACTGACGGAGTTCCTGTACAAGAAAGATGAGGCAATGAACTCTACCAACAGACATTTTAATCAGCTTTAATATACCAGTGTCTTTGGTACCAGGGAAGTTAATTATCTTTATTATTTTCTTGAGCATTGTATTCAGTTCAATCATTGTAATGTAATGAACTCCTAAAATGGAATTCAATTTTATCCTATTCGGGCCCTTTTTTTTTTTTTTTTTGAAGTATGCTGTGTAACACATAGGGCAACTTGGCAAGATTCAATGATGAGTTCTAGAAATAGGAAGCTTTAATATTTATTTTTAGTAGAGGGTATACAACACCTCTTAAAATACATGTATTACTGTTCTATCAGTTAATTAGAATAAAAATTTCTGCCAAGACCTACAGTAAGCAGCACTGCAGTGTTTTACTTCACTGCAGTGAAGTAAGGAGTGGGAGTATTTTTATATTTTTTTCAACTTATGAAAGAGGATTCATTACTGTGAGGCTAAACAGGTGGTAGAGCAACTCAGAGCTCTTCTGGGACTGATTGCCACTTTGATGCTTGGCACATCAAAGTTTCCAGCAAGCTCTGATACAACATCCTACGATTAGAACCTCAGTTTCTTTAGGATCATATGCTTCATATGGTAGGATAGCATAGCGCCATCAAAATGCAAAAAAAAAACCAACAAAGAAAAAAACCCAGCCCACAGCAGAGTAGCTCAGCTTCCTATAAATCCCGCTCATCTGAGGGAGTGGTGTAGCTCTTCAATTTGAAGCTTGACTACCAACACAGTTCAACTGAAGGCTTTTTATTTCAGTCACATAAAAACTCAGTATTTCCAAACTGCCCAGCAGATTTTCCAGCTCAACAAGTCTTCAGCTGAGAAATTCTGATGCAACTGAACAGGACATTGGCACTTCCTAGAGTCAAATCCAACCTTCCCACTAACAAACATCAGCAAGCACTACTAGCTTACTACCTTTTCCTTCACACACACTTACTATTAATATTTGGCCAGTTGAAATTTGGAACTTCCTGTGGGAAGGGACTTCATCTTTCAATGTGTATATACTACATCACACCACACAAGGCAACTCCTTCCTCCCTTAAAGTGAAATGTGCTAAGAACATCACTAAAATACAAATGTACCTCTAAGCCCAACTCTGTTTTTATTGTGTCCAGCAAACGCGCTGGAAAATGCTCCCCCCTGAGAGCAATACAATCAATTCCCCTGCTTCATCAGAGGGACTGATGAAATGGATATCAAATGCCACCCTGTTGACCTGCCTTGGAATATGCACTGCATAAATAGGTACTCACATTCCATAAAGTAGGGGCCAGGTTCAATTCGCCACACAATTTGTCCTTTTTGTGTGCCAGTCACTCCCCGATTCTTGGAATCCCAGAAATTGGCTGGAGAGTTCTCATCTGAAGGAGGGAAGACAAAAAATAATTTCAGCAAGCAGTATTTAAAATAGAAGTTTTCTTGGCTTTCTGTCCCAAGAGGCCCAAATACAAAAAATTACTTGTATTAAATTTAAAAAATAAAGAAATCAAATTAACTGGCAAAAGATAAATAGCTTCTCTTGTACACTTGATGGATCAGTTTATGCAGAGTTAGCAGACAGACACACAGCCAAGGTAAATATATGGCTTCCTGTAAAAGGTGACCTGCCAAGGTACAGTATTAAATTCCAAAACTTCCCTAATCCAACAGAGAGGCTATTGGAAGTGTATAGCTGATTGAAACTGCATCCCAGAGTTACCACACCATGTTATACACCAGTCCTGCTCTGTGATGTGAAAATCTAGCATTCATTCCCTAGCTGGGAAATGCAGAATTGTAACTAGGGGTATCCAGTTAGAGGCCCAAAGCACAGAACTGCCAGTAAGCCAGAGCTAGAAAGGAGAGATTCAGCAAAATACTTCCAGAGAAAACATTCAGAGCAAATAGTATCTGCAGAGCAGCTTAGCAATATCAGTTTTACCCCACTTCAAATTAAGATTTCTGTCCTAACAAACAAGTCTTAGGGCCGTTTTATTTTCCAGCCTGTATTCAGACACCAAGAACACGAAATGAATGAAAGAAAAGCAGGGGAAGAAGCTGTTTGAAAGGGCAAAAAGGTTAGTTCTGATGACATGGACAAAGCTGACATAAATCAAACTTAACTCTTTTGTACAGGAAGTTCTTTGGAGTGTGTATTATGACATTTTACCACTGCATTTCAGCAGCTGTTTCTTAACTAGACTAGACAAGAACTACATCTATGATGTCAAATACAACATCCTAATTCTTTCCAGTGGTATTGCATATTCTTTAATATGCATATTGCATATTCTTTAATCTTACTTTTAAAAAAAATTATTTTATTTTATACATTTTAGTGCATTCTACAAATTTAAAAAGACTTCATTAAGAATCTAGTCGTTGTGGCTTCGTTCATGAAGCTCATATCCATTCAAGCAGTTTCCTTTGTACTTGGGTAGGAACTGTAATCTCACATAAGATTACAGAATTGTCACCTACATTTTAGATATCAATTCATGAAAGAATAATAAACAATGCAGCTTTCTTACATTTATCTTAAAAATATGCACTCACACTAAAGCTTCTCTTCCTCCCTTTCATTCTGATGGCTCATCTCAGTGTACATGAATTATCATGAGTGCAGTCTGTACATCTCATCCCACAAAACCAACACACAGAACACGACCACACACTGGACTTCTGTGGCTGCTCAAAAGAACTTACACACTGCCCAAAACTTAGAAGAGCCCTGGAGAATCAAGAAGGGGTCATGGCAAGCTACTGACATTTTTAAGCCTCCAGCCATGGATAACTTTGATAATTTTTAGAAAGCTGATGTCTCAACACCTCAAAATCATGACAAGTCCAGGAGAATTTCACAATTATCTCAATGACAAGGAGAAGGGACAGGAGGGTTCTCCCAACACTTGTGATCCTCAAGCTTGTAATGCCCTCAGGCTTAACTTCTCGCGCAGAATCAACATGATAGGACACAAACTGAATGCGTCAGAAAGTCAGGCACACAGGCAGTAAAATCCTAAACTGCATGTATTTATTCTTCATTAACGTAAAAAACTTTCAGAGTAAACAAAGCTGCATCTCACCCATGTTTTGTTGGGGTTTTTTTCCAAAGCTGTATAAAGTAGAGCACTGAATGTACAGCCTGTAAATCACCTCACAGGCCTTATAAAAAAATCTCTGTCTGGTTTGCAATGACACACTGATCAAAAGAATAAACTTCTGATGAATTTATTTACTTTTTTAATTGTAAAAAGGGACTTCCTATCTCAGGATCGCCTATTTTTTCCAGACAGAACACTGAGAAGCCATGAGATACAGCTTAACTTCCAGCAACACTTACGCTAGTGACTGTTCTCGTCCACCATACAAACCTGGTTATCTAAAACAGCACTCCCAAAAGTGAGCAGATTCTTTAAAAATTCCAGTTACCTGAAACACGGAGTTTTGAGCTATTCAGCATTCTCATTTCATGAAGACACATTCCTGACAATAAACATCTCATCTAACAGGCTCTAGTTCTGAATGTCTGTATTTAATCAACTGGAGAAGAGTCTGTTCATGAGTCTAAGAAGAAGGACAGATATTTGGTATATTATAACCATAAGTTTTTTTATTCTTATCTTGTTCAACAAATTAACAAAGCCTGAAGCAATGGAATAGACCTTTATTGGTGAGATTTCCAACAATAAGGCACAAGCAACTGTTATTTGCTTTTTAAACCAGTCACAAAGCAGTCAATGGCAATTTTTACAGGGATATTAGTAAGCTTCAGAAAAGGTCCTCCATGAACTGCGTCTCAAATTCCCAGCTGGTAGTTACAAGAATGCAGAGTGCTTTCTTTCACTTTATTTAATAAAATCCCACATTTACAGAAGTGCCTGGATATTCAGCCCTTTCATGAAGGAACCGACTCCTTTGCAGCAATGAAGACTAAATCATTGATACTCTGCCCACAGGCATGCTGCCACTGTAACAGAAGGTGGTGGAGACAGAGGGATGGAAAATGCTAACAGACCATTGCCTGTCAGCAATTGACTCAAGTTACAGAATTTATTTTGGTCAGCTTTGACTTTCTTCTGAAACAGATGGGTTTTTTCTACTTTTATGATGCTATTAACATAGGGGAAAAATAACATTACTAATGCATATGAAAAAATAACTTCAAACATCAGTTCATGGATTTTAAAAAGAAAAACTGAAGGAAAAAAATGCATGGCATGAAAACACCAAAGTACACAATAATCATGAAAATATTGACAAAAAAAAGGAAGCATTTAAGACCACAAAGAGTAACATCAGAATTATCGCTCCCTCATTTTTTCTCTTCTCCCAAACATACATGCATACACAGTCTCTCTGTCCATATATATATATATATAATTTTTTTTCCATAGGGAACTTCAATTCTAAGCAGTTCTATTCTCCTTTTAGCACATAATTGTGGCTGTTTGTGAAACTGGCGGCTGTTCCAGAATCTGGGCCAAAGAGTAGATATAAATATCCCTTCCCAGAACATAAAATATGCAACAAAATACTGTCTTACTGCATCAGTATCTTGTCCAGTGAGGCTACACTTCTGAAAGAAATAAAACAATGCAAGATGCACACTTTCTCTCTATATTCAGTAATTCTTAGACAAAAAATACTACAGAAGAGAACTTCTCAGAGCTGCAACCCCTGTACAGATCAGAGTATATGAGATAATGTTTTACAACAAAAAGTGGGTAATAATAAATGTATCACTGTTTGGAATTTCACTCTGAGTAATGCTCCTGGAAATCACTGTAAAGCAAAAACATTCTGAGTAATAGTGTTTTCTTTATTTAACTACTAAACAATCAGCCAAACCTAGCATTAAGAAAAGCTGCACTGGCACACTGTTGGCTCTTCCTCAACTTGTCCTCCAGGACCTCCAGATCTTCTTCTGCAAAACTGATGCGCAGACAGTCGGCCCCCAGCCCATCCCAATGTCAGGGGTTACTTCTGTTTGCCCATTTCTGCAGCCTGTCTGGCTGCACAACCATGTTTTATCATCTGCTACTCCCTGTTTTGCACAAGGATGCTATGGAGTGTTGGAAGCCGTGCTAAGCCAGTGGCTGATATCAGGGGTCAGGAGGCTTTTGAGGAGTTCACATTTTGTTCTTTGTGTCTTACATCTTTCATTATTTCTGTCTTAGGAAAAAAGGATAAGCTACCTGAAACCCATCACCTCACAGAGTTATCTTGCATAGATTAAAGCAACAAACAGATAAACAATCTGTCCTTCATAAAACAGATGAAGAGGAACTACTAGTGATTAACTATCTGAAACAAGCCTTCCAGTCCCAGTGCACAGAGCAGGCAAACCAGCACTCATCATCTGGTCCCCGTTTCTGTCAACAGTACTCTTAGGTTTTGTGATATAAGGGTTGCTTCCATCAACATAAATTATTTTTATTCTTCAATATGCCAAAACATTATAGAAGTCACAAATTCCTGGTGTGGAAACATTATTGATTTAAATTTTTTCCTGTGCAATAAGCAAAGGTCACTATAGCAATCTAAGAGGTTCAAAATTCTGCATTCTGATCTCTTCACTCTAATACATTTATAAAGATGTTCATACAAGAGTAAAGGTGATGTTAATAGATTCTGGTTGTCAACTTTAATTATATACAACTTAACAATTTTCATCTTTCACTACCATATATGGCTAACTCACAGCTCTTGAAAAATCCATGCAGCTTAGCTCAGAAAAGATCAATCACATTGGTAACACCGTTGTATCTCTGTATAATTCTCTTATCCTCCTATGGGATTTACATCCCAGTCTCTGATTTTTTCATCCCCTTCTGGAAGATGCTTTACACAAAATCTTTTGAAGTGTTTGTATTGTTCAGTTTCAATTTAAAATTTTAAATTAAGTTCATATTGTCAGAATGCTGACTTCTTTCACATTTTAGGCTGATGTCAATAAATTTTTGGCACTGAAGATGGTGTGTGCAATGCATTCAGTTATTAAGACAAGTATCGGTACCAAGATTTTAAAGCATCATTCTCATTTTTTTCTCTAGGCAGGTCTTCTCTTACAGTGAGGATCAGCAGTGCTGGAAGGGTGGAGAATAGCAAGGCTACATCTAGGTTTGTCCAAGGCTGAGATCTGTGGATCTGCCATCAGCTTCTCTCATAAACATCCTACCAAGAAGGGTCCCTCCCCTACCTATTTTACTCCATCATTTCACTTAGTCTTTAAAAGTAACAGATTTGTGGTTAATCTGCATTGGAGAATATTTCTGAACTTGATTTTGAGCCAGCCTCAGGAGATCTCTAGGATGGTATTTCCAATGTAAAACAAAAACCTAACTGACATGCATTTTACTGCATTACTTCCAAATACCTCAATCTCAAGGCCAGCAATTGCACTCTGCTTTTCAGTGTGAGCACAGACTTCCAAGCAGTAAAACAGACTGTCACCAAAATATAAGACTAACAAGAACATTCCAAAGAATACGTACAGTGGATTTTGGGCAAATGACTGGGAAAGTCTGCAATGCTAACTTTGGTGCAATATTTTCACTTTGGTAACCTCTAATAATTTTATTTCTAGAAATACTAGAAATAAAAATCCATGGGTGATCAATAAAGAAATAGCACTATTTACTGATATAATGAACTAAATATATTTCTTCCTTATACCCAAAACATGCTTAAAAGCACTTGGAAACCATATCAGGACACATCCAAAGGAGAAGATAAAATTTATCACCTGTGGCCTCACTCCTTTCCTAGAAAGTCAGTAAGTAAATTTAACAGGTTCAAGGGTTTCTACTGCAAGCAATCACTATAATAAATCACATTATGTCAATCAATTTAAAATACACTAGGTATCAGTTAGTACTGTATAAACAAATATTAACCACTAAACCAAAGCTTGTTTCTCTGATTTTCAGAATTTGCCATCTCAGCCTGTAAACACAGGTTACCTGGTTGAACCAAATATTTCTCATGAAAGACAGCACCATTGCTGAAATTAAAGATGAACACTTAGTTGTACCTTCTACCCTTACCTGGCCATTACAAAGGATGCCTGTGGATCCTAAACTGCATTCCTCCATCAGAGCCCAACTAACAAACTGAAGAATAAAAGCCAGTAACATTTTAGAGGACAGATATTGAAAACAGCATCCTTGCTCCCAATCACAACCAGTGCTTTCTACAGAAGTTGCCTTCTGAACCTAGCCCATGCAGCTCAAGTTTGGAGGCTTGTGTTAGCGCTGCTGCATAATCTCAGCTCCACAAGGCACGTCTGTCCTCTCCCTTCCTCCTGTCGCTTGAAGGAAAGGCTTTTAGAAGGATGCTCTCCAGCTCCGCAGCAGTTCTGAGCAGTTCCACGCCATCGTCTGCCTTTTCTCCTTTATCCAAAGTTCCTCTGGGTTCAAGCAGCCCGTGCTAAAGCGCAGAAGGTATCACGTCCTTCAGGCTCTGCTATTTGCAGCCACTCCCCTCCCAAGGGTACAGGATGCCGAAGCCCCATCCTCCCTCCACTTCCTTCCTTGCCTTGGCCATGGGAGGATTCCTCAGCATGGCCACGGCCCCGCAGCACGGGAGGGCTGATGTAAACAGGAGGATCCTGAAATCCTAGAAATGACGGCAAGGCAGCCACAGCAACGAGCACAGCGGGAGCTCGCTGGAAGTGCTGGCTTTTGTTTACACAGTATTTCGCTCTCCCGCATGACTTCCCCACAAATCCAGTTATTTCAGGGAAGAGGGGACTGCTCCATGATGTCTGGCTGCCATGGATCTGCCTCAATCCCAGGATAACTCTGCATAGGGCACTCCTGGGCAGGAGGACAAGCAGGTGGCAGAGAGTTCCATTACTACCTCTCCTCTTTCAGGGTGGTTAATGCCACCTCAGGGCAGGAGCTTGGACAAGCCTCTATTCTTCCAGATGCTCCAACTCCTCAATGGTCCGCTGATGGAACAACTGCAGCTGACCTAAAACTCATTCAGCCAGTGGCAAGGACCCAAACCATGCCAAAGTGGTCCCAGCACCTCAAGAACAAAAAGGATTCCTAAAGGAATCTGGTCTGTAGCCTGAGATCAAATTTTTCACAGCACACATTTCAAGAAATTGCACACTTGTGGAGCTGTAGGTTCAGGCTCTCAAAGCAAATCTTGGTTTTCCTAGTAATACTCAGATTAAACAAAAAAAACCAAAAAAAACCAAAAAAACCCCAGTAAAAAACCCTTCTACCTCTTACAGGAGTATCTGTTCTTATTCAGCTTGAAGATTTTTCAAAAACGCTTCTAGTCAAAGAAATTAGGATGGATTCTTTGCTAACGAAGAGATGAAAGCTAATGTATTGCTTTGTGCTTGCATGAGCACCTCTAGGAATTGTATCTCCAAAGGACAGAAGGTGAAAGAACACCAGAACTGGAAAACTATAAGAGAAATCTTAACACACAGCTGCGTACCAAATGGCTGGAAACATTTCTCCTTCTCTCCTCTCTCCCAACAGAGCAACCTCAAAAAAGTTGAGAACAAAATTCTTGGACAGTTTTTAAAGTTCCCTAAGCAGCTACAAGATCCTACTATCACAGTTCTCTTTAATCTTCAGGACACTTTGGAAAAAACTTGGAAAGTAACAGAAATACAAGACACAAGTGTTCAACTGAGAAAAGCAAGGGCAGAAAAGAGGCAGAAAAATGTACAAGAGGCTCTTACAGCCTCACACAGGAGAGAAGCTGCTGCTGCAGCTCTTCCTGAAGGTAATCATGCACTGCCAGAGGGTGCTGGGCAACGCTTTGAATTCCAGCCTGGACACAGATTTTGGCCTTTTGGTGCCACAGTCCCGCTATATTAGCCGCGAAGAATCATCATCATCTATGATCATGACCCATGGTCAGAAAACAAAGAGATGTTTGCTCCTCACAGCACAGCAGCAGTTTTTCCTGTTGCACAACCAAATTTAAGGTTCATGTACCTCCACTGATTGCCCCTGAGCTGTGGGCAAGAAGCAGAAAGACTCCACTTGCATTCCCTTGTGTGCCCCCCGTTACTCACTACGGACATTAATATGTTGCTGACTTTTATTGCACTCTATTGCTTTATGCAAGAGCCATTATTAATTTTTCTAGTTGTGACTGACAGGATGGCCAAGAATAACATCAACTTCTCTAACACTTCACTCCTACTTCAGCTGCAGAGGCAGAGCACAGACATCATACCATACACCCCATCCAAACACTGAATTATGAAATCTTTTTGCTATTGAAACCTAACAGAGTGGGAAAATCCTTGCTCTCATTTTCATACACAGCCTATATTCTGACACTGGTCATTTCCTTCTTTTCCAAGAATTATACCACTATATTTTGATTCCCTCTTTATGTACACTAACACTTCAGCATGGGGATCAGAGCATCTCCATGTGCCCTCACACAATGTGGTATTTCAGGGCACAGCAGCAGCTCAAAGGATTAGTTAACTAGAATGCAAGACACAAAGATACTGAAAAAAACTTACAAGTCATTTCTTCAGACATATGACAGTACAATGGCAGGAATAAAGTGGAATTCCACTTCTCTGTATTCAAAGTAAAGGCATCATTGAAATTCAAAGCATTCAAAGATAAAAATAAGCCCTTTCACCCATCTTACTGGCAGAAATTCAAAAGTGTAACAAGAGGAAGGAAATGACCTCAAGCTTAACATCTTTCCTGAAAATCTTACTAATCCTCCTTCACAAACGATGTGCACTTCATTCCCACCTACAGTTCAGGTTTCAAACATGTGCCAGACCCACAGCACAAGTGCCCTGTGCATCATGAGCCACCTGACCTGGCCCCCCTGGAATCCACATCCTGCACGGCACAGGGACACAATGCTTGGCTGTTCCTGCACTGCACTACTAAAGACTGGCTACAACAAGAAAGGCATAAATGTTAGAGCAAAAATTAAGCTACAGAATGACACTGAATAAACTCTGACAGATGGTACTGCACACCCTTAGACACAAAGGATATTAGAGGCTGAATGATATTGCATAAGACTCCCAAAAACTTTGCACAATGCTAATAAATCACCTACCATTTGATTCTTGAGGTCCAGCTAGCTGTATGTGGGGGGAAATATGGCACGGGGGGTGTTTCAACCTCTTCCTGAAAGAGGCAGCACACAGCTGAGGCAAAAGCTGCACCAGCTCTCCTGTCAACCCACAATCATCTCAGCTGCTGATGGGTCAGGGGAAGTGATGTCTGCAGAAGATGGAGACTGCCAAAAACAGTGGCCACCAGACAGGGAACAGTTTGGAAATTCAGATTTAGGGCACCAGTGGCTACCAAAGTTGGACTGTGCTGATATTCTAAGGTACTACAATCACTTAGCAGGCTATTGCATTATAAAGATGAGACGATATGAGGACAGCAAAGATGCAAGCAATATACTAAGGAAAAGAGAAGCCTGTCTCTCTCCAGTAGCATCATTTTTTTAAGCACTTCACTGCATCTCACATCTTGTTAAAACTCAGATAAACTCATCTTCACAACCATAGTTCCTTCTCAATATGCTCCTCACTGTTATATCCTGTCTCTAAACACATCCTGACACTCCCACAATCCTGTATCCTAAAGGTGTTTTTCTTGCTTTTAACAGTAGCAAGTCCAAGGGCAAAAAACCCAAAACCAAACTCCACAACAACAAACCCTGCATGCACCAATATCCTAAAATCCTGTTATTCTGGGACAAGACTGTTGAGAATATCTAGAAACACAATATGTTTTTTCCTAATTAACATTTAAAGGTTATTGTGGGGTTAAATGCTGTCAGAGCTAAACTAAAAAAGAAAAAAAAATAAAAGAAAGAAAAACAAAAACTGTATCTAACCTTTTCTATGCCATATTAAATCTGCCAGTCTAAGTTTATTGTGGAATGTTTTTCATCATTTTCCTCCTCAGCCACAGCCTTATATGGTGTCAGATAAGCACTTGTTTGCTGGCAGCACACGAGCTGCTGAGCTTGCTTTAGCTGCACGCAGAAGAGGATTGCAGCTTCCAAGGATAAAGGACATGCACTTTTATCTGTGACCACATTCCCATCACAAATCTTTGCCAGAAAAAACTCGAAAATATAACAAAGTATTCCTGCTGTGGAAGATGTGATACCAGCAAAACCATGCTCTTGTCTACATAGCCTATCGTGCCCCCGGGAAATTCTGTTGGCAAATAAACATTATCAACAAAAGCACGATTTTGCTACTAGCACAGCTGCACTTACAGAGAGGCTTTCTGTGCTGTGGCTGTCTTCATACCCAGCACATGTAATCCTACAGGCAGCAGAAAAATTAAGGGGCCATTTATTCTGTGGCCTTTATGCTGGTTTATTTATTAACCAGCAAACATGTGGTCCTGTATGCAGACACCCAGTGCAGAAAGGTCCCAGAGAAACTGGCAGTTTTGCTTGGTGTTCATTTTTATTTGGTCAAACATTTCTCAAGTGGAAACAGTGGAAACCACTTCAGGAAAGGCCATATGGTTATGGCCATCCCCGTTCCCTCCTTCTCAGCCTCAAAACGTACTTGGAGCAATTCCTGCTCTGCAATCAGAACATTATTCCCATTATTCCCATTCAGTCTGCTGCTGCTCTCTGGCAATAGTCACATTTTCATCTTCTGAGAGTGGGAATATTCAGGAGAGGAGAAATTTGGACAACACTGAATGGCCTTAATAGATAGTAGATTGTACTGAATGATGTAATGATCTCTTCTGGGTTTAATTTCAGTAAAATATGGGCTCATTTGACAACCATTACTAGCTCATAAACTAACGTTAAGTGCATTTCATTCCGCATGTAGATCTTCTGTAAATTACTTATACTTCAAAAAGAGGCTTTTCTTGTGGAACTGTCAGCAAACACAACTGCTATAACTGAGAGGACTTCTAATAGAGTTGATGACTGTGTTCTATTTTTACTTTTTTATTGTTTGCAAATCTAAAAACTAAACACCATTTTAAACTATTATGAAATGTACATCTGCCCTTTAAACACCATGCATATCACTGCAATGCACAGGAAAAGCACAACAGGCTAGAAAAGATTTCAAAAACATATGCATGTTATTTTAAATCTGTATTTTGAAACTGTTGCCAAGTGTCATTTGTTCTGTTTAAATTAAAGGAATTTTAAAATCAGATAGGAAACAAGTACTTGGCAACCATCTATTACTGAAACATTCAGCTTGAGTACTCACCTTTATTTCCAGACAGCATTTTGCAATATGCCTCATGTTGGCCACCCATGAAACAGTAAAATTCATTACAAGCATATTTGCTGTTATTGATCTGTAGGTTTGCACAGACCATTGTCTAGTTTCCTGCTTTCCTTTTTGGCTCATTCTTCTGTTCCCTTTTCCTTTTTTCCTCCAGCTTTTCATACAGCAGAAGAAAGTACCCTGTTTTATACAGAGTTTACAGTAGCAATGGTAAATTATTATTTGAAACCCAGCCAGTTAAGACAGGTTCCCTAAAAAGTAGTTAAGGGGGGTATCAACCCTGTTACTACTTATCTAATAACCTACAAAACTTCTTGTCCTAATTAACAGGAGCCATTCCATGTCTAATTATTAGCAGCCATCCTGTTTCCTCTGCCCTACAACTAAATAATGACCCATGAATACTTTATAAATTCACATAAATTTTGTAACCACTTTTTGACAAGTGTCATGCTTATTTACCCTTTCCATCCTCTGGTCCTAGAAGTGAGGTGATGATAAATTGTAAGCATCTATAATTTAGGTTACACGGCCTTTAGGTTAATAAATTCATCAATTCAAAAACCTCACCTAACAGATGATCCTCAAAATTGGTGAAAAGCCAGAACCAGTTACTCATCACATCAATAATTTGAAAACCTCTTTCTAGCTTACTCAAGTGACACAAATCCCTCAATTTCTGCAATTATCTTCTACAAAAACTGACCTGAATTCACTGGTGCATTATCCACCTGACATGGTCTTTTCCCATTCATATTCTAACAGACCTATTACTGGCAGAAATATTTACACTTTACAAATGCTAGAAAATATTGGTACAGCTGAAAAGATGAGCTCAGTCATGTCTCTACATCCAGCATCTTGATCATCAAGACCTTCCAGGTGCTTCAGAGATACAGACAAACACCAAACAACCAGAAGCAGCTACACCCCAAAAGTAACTTCATCATCTTTACCTATCAAAATAAAGGAAGCCATCAGCTCAAGAGCAGTGTCATTCAGCAAGGGCTCACACTTCTAACCCTCTAATCATATCACAACTTTCAATGAAAGAGCTGCAGGCCCAAATAATTCATTAGGTATTTATAATATATTTATATACTTTATATATTTATTTATAAATATATATTTATAATACTTCTGAATAAACTGCAGAAAAAAATCTTTAATGTATATATGCAATCAAAAGGCTAAATTCAGTAAACACATTTCTTTTCTAGAACAGAACAAAATCATGCAACTCAGATGAAAGTACAAGAGATTAAAGGTATGTATTTCTTCTCAAATCCCCACAAGGCCATAATGTATCCTAATGAGCTGAAATCTCATTTGTGGGAAGCTCTCAGATGTGTGATGAGAAGGAGGCACTCCCTTGCCGGATGGCTGGCTCTGCTCACGGCCATGAAGGAGAATGACTGTAACCACAAATCCGAATTAAGTGTTTTAACTGCCCACATATGTACACCCTCCAGCAGTTTTAATAAGTAGCTTTTGCCAGTGAAAGTTTCTACCAGAATTACTGAAAGTTTTCTGTAAGACATATTAAAAAAAAATTAATTGATCATTAGCAAGGGTGTTAAACTCTGAGCACAAACCCTTTTGAATTACAGAGCCAGCATTACCCAAAAAGCTGACCCAGCCTTTGCACACAGTAATCCACCAGCTGCTTTTATGGCCAGGTAGTTGGATATTCTCATTTGGCTTTTGATACTAAGTCCCACCTTCAGCCTTCCCCACAGATCTCTTTCCTTTCCTGGAATGAACCAGGAAGAGCAATGTGCCAAACACACTCCCTAAGAGTCCTGTGAAGCTCATTTAACCCTCAATCACTTTTGCATTTTCAGCCCTTGTTTTACTTGGTGTTTACTTAGACTTATTTCTTTTTTTGGTGTGTGATTGTGTGAAAGTGCTATTTATTGCTAGGAATGAGGGCTAAAACAAGAAGCAGTACACCCACAGAACAGATCAGATACACAGAAAAAAGTGTTTTCCTACACACAACAGCTGACATCTAGGAATCCAGGAGGTTAGTTTCAGTTTTGCATTCTCAAATGGTTGATGGTTTGAACCCTGAACCTATTATGATGGTACAGATATCTCTGAATTTTCAGCAATGTGGCATCCTTCAACACTGGGTGGAGAGAACTGACTCATCACTGAAAGGAGAGAAAGGACAGCCTTTTGATTCCTCAGCTTCACTTTCAATTGCGCTTGATTATTGCTTACAGTTTCTGACATTGATCAAAATTCTTCTTAGCCTGTTCCAACCTTTTGACAGTAACAATATCAGCCAGCATTTCACTTTCAGGGCTCAAGTCCATTCCCAAAAATACTTTTTTTTTAGGAAAAAAAAATTTTCTTTGCAAGTTTCAAGCAATTACTCATTGCCTTTCAGAAATTCTTCTGGTTTCTGAAACTTGTCAAAAAACATTCTATTCTGTGTCTCTGCAGCACACATCTCTTAAGGATCTTGTGGGATTTTATATTCCCTTAGCAGCTGTTGTTTTTAAGTTTATCCTCAATATTATGAGTGGTTTAAGCGGGAATGCAAACTAGTCTATTGTCATTTGGCAGTAATAGGTTTCTTAGGGAATTTATTAGAAAGTCAGGGAGCTTCCTGGTTTGGAATACAGAAAAATGTTTATATTTTGACAATATCCTTTTGTCATGCTTCAATGTCTTGGTAATTTAACCCAAATGTAGAAGAGACCAACAAAAAGAATAAATGGTCCAAGAATCTGAGTTCATTATGAAGCCAAATAAACCTATACAAAGCAAACACCTTTTCTAAGCATTTCCTACTAATGCTGCACCTGAAGTAAAATACTACAAGTGTTTCCAAACACATATTTTGTTCCAGTGAGCACAGCCAGAACTACTCAGTGTGGTAGCATAAATCCAAGAAGTGGGCAAGCAATATACAAAAGCAACAAAAAAGGTTTCTATGGGTTTAAAAGTATATAAGAACTGCAAACAAAAAAATCAATTCAGATTGGTTAAATCCCACCTAACTAGCCACAGGTTTGTACAGTGAGCTGCAAACCTTGCTAATATTTGTGAACCAAGTCCCTGGGGCATAACTTTCAGCCAAGCTGTGGTTTCTACAGCTTACAATTTCTTACATTTTTGCTTAATTTTATATTGTGTGTCACTGATTACTTGCAAACACAGACTGTCCCATTTGGGGATCTGGCACTAGCATGCTGACATTGCAGAATTTAACAGCACAATTAGGGAGGCACTGTAGTCACCAGGAGAACAGGTTCTTTGGATAAGCATATGACTGAAGTCTGACCCAGTTCACTTTACAGAAGCACATTGTGTTTTTCTCAGTCCTGTCCACCAAACAGTATAGCGTGCTTATACACTGAATTAATCTTTAAGCAGACCCAGGATAATCCAGAAATAGATCAGGAGCATAGCACATTCCAAATTTGCACATACACTTTCAAAAATGCTATTTTTGCAAGGTGTACAGATGGAGGAGATAGAATGTGTTCACTGCTGTCTCAGTGCCTGCATTCTTGCACTGTCCCTGACCTGATTCAGGTTCCCATGGACTGCAGCCTGGGGATTGTTTGACAGACATGCACAGGTTTTTTATTGGTTCTTTGCTGTGACCACCAAACCTATTTTGGCACAGTGAGCCAGGAGTTTGTCCTGATGGTTTTAGCCACCTATTTTTGCTGATTTTCTCTATCACACTTGGGATATACCCTCTCCTTTGCTCAAGCTGGAGCTGCAAATGGGTAGGTACACTGGACCTGCAAGTCAATCTTGCATCAAGCATTGTTTTTCTTTCCTGCATTCCTGCCAAATCAATCAATAATTTCTGCAGATTCTTCAGCAGGGATGCTTCTATTGTTTTGTTTTAATAAACCATGACTATACTGTCCTTTTGCCTGCACACAGTGCTACTTCACTCCTAAAGGTTGTATCAAAAAGCTTACGGATCACAGTCCCAAACTACCACGGCCAACAGTTATGCTCCAACCAGAGAAATGTAGCAAGTTAGTTGTTCACAACCTCAAATTACAGGCAACAATCACTGACAACAGTCACAAAGCCAGAGACAGAGCCCTGCACCTTATTCTGTCTCCTTCCACTGCAGCTGGATTTGTATTTTGTACCTGCTTTTATGCAACTCTCACTGTTTTGAGACACTTAACACACCAACAGGGTCAAGTCCTTTGATGATGTTTCAGGCTTTCTTCTCTCTGTTGTGGTGGGCATGTATTCAGATTTCCCTCGAGTGCCTGACAGCGCACACCACCTGTCTGGAGACACACCTCACCTCTGTTTAGAGATGTGGTATTTACAGCCTGCATCAGGGACTTTCTGTGCAATGCACCAAAGCAGGGCAAGCTGGGTTATTACTTGCTGCCTCAGAGCTCAAAGTTCAGATCCAGATCCAGACATCAAAGTTTTTAAATATTAAGGGCCATCTGGTTTTACTTTTAGTTAGGCTCATCAGACAGAAAATCCCAGCTCATGGTGTTTGGTGCTGGCTTTCTCATTTCTGTCCCTGAGTCGCTGAGTAATCCTTGGGAAGCAAAGAAAATCCTGAATCCTGTGCCTACCTACTGTATAAGATATGTTACTAAAATGGTGTCTTCTTACTTATTTTTAATCTAACTATATAAGACTGCAGTCAGTTGCCAGCGCAGTGACTCAGCAAAGCCCCAAGCAGGGAAACTCCCTGCTGGGACTCCTGCAACCCAAAGGAAACATGGCCAGGCACTGGGCCTTTCCTCACAGAACAGCCTCACCTGCTTTGGGCACCTGCTGGACATTCCGGACACTCGCAGCAAGGGCTCCTGGAACTAGAGTGCAAACTGCTTGTGAGTAATAAAATAAGGACCAAAGCACTTCGCCTATGCAGCCTTCAGATTTCAGTGTTGTTTTATCAAAGTTTCGTAGTCCTCAACTCAGCAGCTTTATGTTATTCCTATTTATTTACGCTTAAGTTCAACAACATCCTTAATTTTTCATTAAAGAGCCTGCCTGTCACATCCCCATCTGCACTCTCACACCAATACCTGTCAGTCTAGAAGCATGCCCCAAATTCCTAACAGGAAAGCTCAGGTGCTCACTGGGGATATTTGTCTCCCAAATCCTTTTGGAACCTGGATATAACAGATTTTCAGAGACTATCTGTTAATTAGTATCCACAGAACTATCAAGGGCGTCTGCGATGTCAAACATAGTATCCTCTATTCAGTAAGCAATTTATTTCAGGAGGTTGACTCATTTCCTTAAAGCTTTTTGAGCTATCTGTTGTGACTGAAAAAAAATTCAGAAAATTTAGAAGTACTCAAGGAAATGAGCCAACACATCCTGGAAGAAATTCATCCAATATACACACACAATAAGATAAGTCAGTCTTAGATTTCTAAAGAAATGAGCAGGAAGGAGTTCTAAAAGAACCTGAAATATTTTCCGTGAAATGCAATGCTTGTTTCCCATCCTCATAACTCTCCTTATGCCCACTTTAAAAGCAATGTACTATGGTTAATCAGGAAGAGGTTCTCCTAAGTTTGCTGTCTCCCTGCAAAGACAAAAAAAACTTCCTGAAACAGTTTAGTGGATCTCCCCTATACTTAAATTTAAAACACTGCTGCCTGTGTGTCTCAAGAGAGCTTTCAGACCCTGGTGCTTACCCCTAGAGGCACAGAGTCCATGGTCAAACCATATGTCCAAGAGAGGCTTTTCAGTGAGATGAGTAACACAACACTGAATTGCCTCATCACGGACTCATTACCTTCAGGGGTTTCCAGGAATGTATCAACGTCTCAAGGCACTAGTAAATATTCTTTAATATCAAATAAGCCACCTCAAAGTAACTGGTAGAGTACATGCTCTAGCTAAACAGAAGACAGTTTTCCTTTGGAAATTTAAATGGAATTTTATGACAAAGTCTTGATTTACTATGTTTAACTGCAGAGCAGTCCTAAGGAAAAGGACGTTATCTAAAAAATAGCATCTTATAACCTATTCTTCATCACATGACATGCAGTATATAGATGGAAAAGAAGGGGGGAAAGGAGGTTGGAAGATCACTCATGATTTTTGCTCTACTTCAGCTGAAGACAATCTAGAATTTCCAAGATAAATTAACTTCTGAGTAATACACTGATGGCACAAACAGAGTTTTCAAGTGAAAACCAGAAAAACTGCTAATTTGTCTTAAGCACCAACCTGTCACATTCAGAGTAATAGAATGATTTTTTTCTCCCCTATACATTGCCAGATCATTTTTCTCACATTTAGGCTTTAGTAGTTTTGTAGTGAGATGGATAACTACTTTACAATTAAGATTTACCTCTTCAACAAAAAGGATGCCAATATAGGTATTTCTCATCTCAAATAATTAAGCTGATGTCATGAAGATGAGAGAAATTAAGCCAAACACTGCTTATGATAAGTACTAAATAGCCCTGCAGATTAAACTGGATGAGACCCAAGCCAGAAGAAACACAAAGGTCATTTTGCAGTTCTTCAGAAGCAGTATCATTTTAACCAGTGCCAAAAAGCATCATCAGAAGTCATGAAAGGAGATAATTTAACTTTTCAGTATAAAATCTCTGAAATAAAAAGTGCTTTCTCACATGGTGTTAACATGCAACATCAAAAAAGAACACAAAACTGTAGACTAATGAAGGCAAGGAAGTTTTACTAAGTTGTGTAATTACCTTGAAAGCACCTACATATAATATTTCCATTATTCCTTCTCCATTTCCAGGAGAGTATTTTTAAAAAGCATTAATTCCCTGGGACCCATCAGGCAACAAATAGAACCTAGAATTGAATGCAACTAGAAACAAAGGCTCATCAACTCAGCTACTCCCAGCAATACATGTAAACCCAGACATAAGTAACTAACTTATGCGCAATTAGACTCGCACTCCTTTTACAGCAGCCTACAAATGACATCCCATCACAGCCTCTCTGCTGGGGTCACTGCTGCACATTGCAGCTGAGCAGGTCCAGTGGCAAATTACTGCCTGGAGTGTCCCTCCCACTCCTGGTCCCACGCTCCTGCAGGTAACCCCTGCTGCTGTCCCCCAGCCCCTCCGAGATGCTAAACTGGCCCAGAGCTGTTTGTGTTCTTGGGAGAGTAAATCCTCTGCCAGCTTGGTGCTGCTGAGCCAGCAACCAGCAGCACCAAGCACAGTCACCTACCTGGATCTGAAACACAGGGATTTGTATTTAAGTGCTGGAGCAAGAGAGGAGTGCACTCAGTTCAACCTGCTGTAATGAGGACTGCTTTCCAAACCCCAAACCTTTCCTGATCTGATTGACTCAGAGCTCTTTGAATCCCTTGGGGCAGCAGCACCAATGTCAGCTGGGATGGCTGGGATTTCACTTCTGAACACATAGCAGGGGTATGTTTGGCTTGGGGTTTTCAAAGGAACTGGACAATGCACTTTTCACCCTATTGCTCAAATTTACAAGTTTAAGAATACATCAGAAAAAGTGTTGTTGCTGCACATTAAGTACCACCTCATCAATAACTCCTAAAAATCTCACTCGTTGACTTTAGTAGATTGTTGCATCCTTATTCAGTATCTGGGAAGCAAGTGCCTTTCTGGAAATCTACTAAAATTAAGAGATGCATCTATGTTGAAAAATTTTTCAAACTGAATTTTCCCCCACCCTGCAGGCTTCCATCTGCTGAACTATGTCATGCATGAAACTCTAGATACAAATTAAACTACAGTGAACATATAAATATTTTTTTTCTTTTTTAATGAGGTCATTACTGGATATTTATCTCAGTGACAACCAAATGTGCCTACTGCTGCACTATAATGATTTTCTACACACATTTAATTTTATAAAGTCAAACCCATTTAGGCTTAACTAGCTCCATATACAAGAAAGTGCTTCCAAATTTTATGGCAAAGATAAAACATTAATTAAGGTCCTGATTTTGCAAGGCATGGAATGCATTCCATTCTTAGTCCTCTTCACAAATGACACTTATTAGGTCCAAGCTTTCAGGTTTCCGCTCTTGAAAATTATCCCCAAGTGTGACTTAAGTCACATGAAGTACATTTTTGACCATCAGATGAAGTTTAAATTCTCAAGGAAGCGTGCATTTAATGGAGCATGAGAGCTCATACCACATCTGAAGAGATAGATATCTGTCTTTTTCCTCTTTGCCTTACTACAGTACATACAGAATGACCACCTTACCTCTATGGAAATTGTAGGTTCATTTTTTGCATTACCACACATTGGAATACAAAGGATTCATTTCTTCCCAAGGTTAGGGTAGGAATGACAAGGGCAATGAACCTACTGATTTTTATGAACTTTCTAGGACTACTGACACATTAGTGATCAGTGACTTGAAACACGACGGAAGACTAAACAGTTTGACACTAACTCTGAATGACTGCCACACAAAGGAGGCAGATCTCTTGAAACAAAGCTCAGAAGCACAGGGTTTGCTTGCCTGAAAATCAGCTGCCCATTACAGTGAGGGCAATGGAGTCCTGGCTGCTGCTGGGCATGGAGACAGGGAACGCTGCCAGTGCAGCCGTGCCCAGGTCCTGCTGTGCCCACAGGGTGAGCGCCAGCCAAGCACAGCCAGTGGAACTGCACAGCTCCAGCATCTTCACCCCAAACCAGAACCTCCCTCATGCCAAATGGCAAATCCTACAAGGGCTGGGCACCACTGGCCTACCTGAAAATTTCCTGCCAGAGAACTTTCAGATCTGGCCATTCTCTGTGTCTTTTCTGTCCTTCAAACAGCACAAATTGATGAGCTTTGCTAGGAAAGAAGGCCTATCAAAATCAGTACTGGCACCTTCCTTAACCTCCTCCAGTTATAATTTAAGAACCTGTGTATCCAATATCAGACTATATTAAAAATTATATTACATGTATCTACCAATAAAGTGTTAGTTTCAGAGTCCTAGTATGTTTGTGTCTCATCTTTTCATGTCCCACTGGCTTTACCTACACCTGTCTCATCCTTAACATATCCTATTTAACACTCAGCTTGTAACACATCTCAATTCAGATTCTTACAGTCATTGATAAATCTGTGCAGACACAGGAGCCAAGAACTTCATAAAAAATGTACAGGAGGAATTCTAACACTATGCATAATGCAAAACTAAACCATAATCTATTTCTCACATTAAAAAAATCAATAGATGCATTTATGCAGTTCCCTTTTCAATCCGGTTATCACTGACTTGGAATAACTGTTTTTCCAAATTATTTTGAAAATACTGTACAGCACACTGATTTCATGATAGAAAACAGCACTGGAAATGTCTTTTAAAAAAATTAAATTCAACCCCTTCAAACAAATTAAAATACAAGCTGACACAAGGCAGGCAGTTTTATGGTAAAAGGGAATATTACAAATCCAGAGGTCTACATTGTTTTTCATTATCCAGTGTTTGTATCTGCCATCTTCCCATCTGCTAGAACAGTCACTTCAAAAAGGCAGGGTTGTGAGAACACCACTTTCTATCCAAAGGATTATAAATGTTGTCATGCCAAAACCTCTTGCAGTGGAAAGATACTGACAACACAGCTGAAAATGTCCTCCCTGCAGCTACGTTTGTCTAGTTTTCAGGTCAGGGCTATCTGAAAAACTGAAAAAAACCCCCACAATTAACTGAAAAGTTTGGATGTTCTGGTAAGACATTTCTGTCACAGGTTGAATTTTTATATCATTCTACAAGATCCTAGATTTTGAGGGTTTTAGCAAGGAATTAATTATTTTCTTCTTACAACAACCAAAAAATGTATATATTTTAATGTAACTAGTATCTTTTCAGATATCTCCTGCATGCAATGAAAAATATATAGAGAAAACACTTTCCATCCACATCTTCTAATTTTCTGCAGGAAAGAAATGGTATTATGCTGGGTATTATAAATGGGTATTATGCCCATACAGTGATTTTTGAACAAAATTCACCAGTTCACAACTGAAGAGGAGAAATTCCATGTTGGTGAAAAAAGAGCTTCGTATGTGGGTCAGGACCTAGGAAGAACTGAAAGAATAAAATTGGAATGCAGTACCTGGAGGGAAAGCTTCTGAAGACCCCTGGTTTATTATACGGGTTTTTTTAGACCACTGAAGTCTCACCCCATTTTAGGATACAGTTGTTACATTAGACTGCCTCCACTTTTCATTATCCCACTCAAGAGGTGGCCTTTCCCTAAATATTAAGTCATCAGCAAATTAAATGATCAAGGCAGCTTTTTCCAGCATTATGGCTGATGACAAAGAGCAAAGTGCCAGTGTCCTGGAAGTCAAAGCCAGAGACTCTCATGGAGCCAGCTGGGGAAAGACTCTTCCACACAGAAACTGAAGCCAGTGGTTTACAGACCTCAGCAGCAGCCAGAATGAGGAGTAACCACAAATTAATAGTTTTATGCCTAGCAACTAGTCAACAGATATGAACAGTACTGCTCATGTTTTAAAATACAGAAAAGGAAAGAACAGAACAGGAAGGGGAAAAAAATCAAGGGAATAATCAGAATTTTCTGGAAGATAATGAAGATATTACTTTGTATGTTTTCTATAATGCAAACCAAATAAATCTTCTAGGAATAAAGTATTTTTAACATTTTATAATCTCTTTGTCTAATGTGAGCCTCTATTTTAAGCATACTAAAGGCAGTTTATGCAAAAGCTTTTTCTTTTTAATCCTGTCTGACCTGAAAAGGAGAGACTCCAAACTCCATTACCCTAGGAAGCTTAGTATAAACCCAGAGCCTATCTAAATTGCCCTATATAACTTCACATCGGCAGCGGGTTTGTTTCTTTTTATTTTTGTTTGGTTTTATAATTCTATTTTGGATCCATGATGTAGGTACAACAAAAGTCAGGCAGCTTCTGTAAGGCAGCTAATGGAAACAAATACAATGACCTTTGACAGCCAGCATTTTGAATGTGCTAAGGATCTCTAGAATGAGGGCATGCAGCTCATAAATAGGGCTCTGTAAATTAGGACAAAAATAGGCCAACCTCTGCAATTTGGCCATGGGAGATAATCTATTTTAACCAGAAATAGGATTTGCTTCTCTCTGCTGACTTTTTATTCCTTATTTTGTACTTCCTGTTTTCTTTAAATACAAGACTTCATGACAACTCGTAACACTTATCAAGATGCAACTTCCCTCAGCACTCCACGGGCAGTGCAGAGTCCACCTGCTCATCTCTTTGAGTAACCCTCACTTTCCAAGGAATTCCTGGAAGCCTGTTGCTGTAATAACACAGTAGCAAGAAAACTGGGATCTCAAAGTTCCTTCAAACTGAATATCCATTTATCTTCTTTGATTCTAACTGGTGCCAATATTGGGCAGAGCTTGACTCACCACAGGATTACAGAGCTTGACCACTCTTGTCATTGCAAGATACAGATTCCTCATAAATAGAGGAAATAAAAAACAACCTCCAACATATTAAATATTGCTTGTAACAACAATATTTTTAAAAAATTAAAGCAAAAGCTGGGTTGCTACTGAACAAGAAAACCTTATGGGTCTAAGAGGATGTGTGTTAAATTCTGTAGTCTTTTACAACTTCAAAAGATGGTGGTTTTCAGTCTAAATCCTAATTACAAATCAAGAAGTTTTGAGAAGAGGATTTCTTCCTCCCTTTTTAGGACAGAAAGACTGAAGATTTACCTCAGCTTCTCAAAGTAAGCACAGGCCCAGTATCTCTACTAAAAATCCCCCTCTTCAAATTTCATCATGCTCATCACTCTCAAGTGACAATCCTCACTACCAGTCCTGAAGAAAAAATGACAAGTTCATTCTAGGCAGAGCTGAAAGCTGAATCCAAAATGACAAACCTGCATTTCAGATGTGACAATTTCAGGTTTCACGCAGCACTGCCTGATTTACCCAAAGAAAGCAAACAGCATTTCTGCCTCACCCGCAGCCTCGGTGGGACCCTCTATGTTTTCACAGCTGTGCTAGCTGCCCTCCCACACAGCTCCTCTGCAGACAGAAAGCTGTTCAACAAAACTTGATGGACAAGACTGTTCCAGAAGTGCTACTGACACTTTTAAAAGTTCAGCCAGTACAAATCCAGAAATAGCCAGGAAAAAGGATGTTTGCCTTCACAGAATACACCATGTCCCTCACATACACTTTTCTTCTGGAAATCCTTAGGAATACATGGGGAAAGAAAAAGAACATGCATACAAAGAAAAAGAACATGCATACAAAGAAAAAGAACATGCATACAAAGCTGTTCCTCAGCAAGAAAACTAGCCATGTTTCCATATGCACATTGATGAAACTGAGGAAGATACAAGTATGGTACAAGTGAGCAAACTCACATATATATCTAACGACATTCTTTAAAATGTGAAATTCTAGAAAAACTGAGCATGAATTTAGCTATGAAGAATGTTTCAGTTAGATTCAATTCCTTGCATTTAAACATGAAACTTAATTTCTTGCATTAAACTGAAAGTTTCTGTACAGGAGTATCCTGTGAATTAATGTCTTATAAAATACAGTCTTTTCTACAAAGTATTTGTTCATTTATGACTTCCTTCCTTTTTTAAAAATAAAATAACCAGAAGTTCCCAAAAAAATATTCACATGCGTGTTAAAAAAAAAATCCTTCAGAATAAGATGATTCTGTGTTTTTCCCCTTGGGTTTTTCTCATTTTAAAAAGGTAACATTTATTTTCATAACTATTTAGCAGGCCAAACACTTCACTGAAAGTTGTACTGTACTGGGAAACGCTCCATCTACTATTCCCTAGTGAAAGCCAATCAATCACCTACAAAGCACTAACAGCAGAGGCAGTGACTGATTGCTGACAGTCTTGTTACCAACTGCACCAGTCCATCCTGGGTGAATATAGGCAGTGGGTTCTGCTCAGCCTCTTATAAAGAAACTTGTATTAAGAACTTTGGTGGGATTCCTCATGAGCCACTGCAGTTCTAACTGAGCAATAGAACCACACTCAGAAGCACAGAACTGCCTGCTCATTATAGAAAACTAATGAGAACATGCTAATAGAGAAAATTACTGAATGAGCAGGCAAGACAGCTTCCACTGTTCCATTTTCAATTCCTTTTATACTGGCTGTAACTCTGCAAAATTTAACTTGAGCTCAAAATGTACCTGGATTGCTTCAGACCTTTGCCAAACCTCTCTGTGCAAATGCCTGAGCTCAGAATGATGCCCATTTCAGAATCTTCACCTTCTCTTCACAGAATTAACAACCAATTTTTCCTCTCAAAACACTGATCCAGATTGCAAGACAGTTAATTGTACAAGCAATAGAAAAAATAATAAGCCATAAGACTGTGGTTTTGTGTTTTAAAATAAGAGCACAATATTTGCCTTTTTCTGTTCCTAGCTCCTTGAAAAATGGTGCTTTACATGGGGGAATACTGGAGGTACTGCAAGCTGGCAGAGCCCCAGTGCTGCCTGGTGTTAGTGCTACACACAATTCCCAGTGCCTTCAGGAGCCTGTGCCCAACGGGAGACTTAAATGAAATAATTTTCATTTTAAACAAAGACCAGGATGGAGAACCTCAAGCAACTACAATAAATTTTAATAAGATGTTTGAGAATAGAGCTTTTATTCTTAAAAATCTTCGCCAACTAGCATGCCTCTCCTGAGAAAATAAGAAGTGTCCCCAACTTACAAAGGACTAAGTGGAAAATGGAGGTGCTTCAGAGCTAATATCATAAAGGATGGAAAATCCTGGATTATACCTGTAAAATTTAACTTACCTTAACTGCAGCTATAAAAGTTATGCAAATTAAAAGGTTTTTTTAACACTTGAAAGAGTTGATAAAAAAATTTACATCAAAGATAGACAGGCATGCCTATCAGACTGAGTATGTCCTTACCTCTGTTGTTAAAAAATATGCACTTTCATCATTCACACCACCATTCACGGATTTCAACTGGCAACGGAGACAAAAGCTTCTGGACCGTCCACCATTTAACAAGGCAGCATTCACATACTCATGGTTGTATAATGGGGGGTTTAGGCCCAAGAAGGCATACATTTGGGTGCTCCTTATAGGTTTTTTTACCCTGTGCTAACTTAATAATTTTTTGTACTTTAGGGACTCAACAGATTGAATGTAGATATATTTTTAATCATGAAAATAAGATTAAAATCAATTTCAGCATAGAGTAAGAACCAATAAGAACTTTACAGAGATGCTGCATTTTAGCTTATTGAATATCAATCCTGAAGTGCTGTGAACCATAAAAAAACAACAAGAAAGATTGTTATACCTTTATGCAGATGAAGCTCTCGATGTATTTAAATTAGAATGTTTCAGGTCATTTAGCAGTCTGTGCATTTTACAGCACAGATCACACTTCAGCTGCTAATGCTGCTGGGAAGATCCACTCCTGTTTATTATGGAGACACTTTATTTAGATGACTTAAAAGTTAGTGCATATCCACAGTTTGTTCCAGGAGAGACTGCAACTTATGCAGCAACTCCAGTACAGCTCTTATATCCAGGTATGCACTGGAACAGCACCAGTTAATAATGCCCACTTTGTGGAACTACAATAATGTTGGGAAAAATATCAGACTAAAAAAAAAAAAATAGAAACAGCATCTACACAGAATGTAACATTACGTGATGCAGAGATGGAACATCTCGGGAAAAGGTGGCACAGCAAGTATTTCTCAAAAATCCTACTGAGGCCAGTTTCATTGCACTACACTTAGTCCCAGCCAGATATAACTTCAGTGGTCAGAACTGTCTCCATCAGTTTCTGCTATAGCTGCTTCTGGCAGTTTGAATTGGCTATTCT
Organism: Camarhynchus parvulus; assembly: GCF_901933205.1. NCBI lineage: Eukaryota > Metazoa > Chordata > Aves > Passeriformes > Thraupidae > Camarhynchus > Camarhynchus parvulus. Next base: position 9,808,334 of record NC_044577.1, read on the forward strand.
CTCTACATGAGTCATTAGGTCCAGAGAAGCAGCACAGTCTTAGAACAAATGAACCCGTCAGTCCCACTTAGTGAGCACTGGTTAAGGTCAGTGCATGTGAAGTGATTCCTGAGAAGTGATTCCATGCGCTGCTCCACGTATTGCCTGTGCTCCCTCCCTAGCAGGGACATAAAGGCTGTCCTTTGGCCAGTTCCAAACCACACACGCAGCAGGGACATTTGCATCCTTGATTAAACACAACACAGAGGAAAATCACAACCCAGATAGGTTACTGGTGCTCTCAGCACCAACTGACCTACTGATCCATCCCCTCTGGAGTCACATTATTTGCTAATGCACACACAACCCACAGGCTTTTGCATGGCAGCCTAGAGCTTGTTCCAGCTCCTCCCATGAAATAGCCTGAACAGCACAAAGAAACCCACACAGAATAATCTCTGGAGAGGATTTCCTTCTACAAGAATTCCTCGTAAACAGAAATGTTTGCTCCTTCAGAACTGATGCTATTTCAGTTCTACAAAATCAAAGACTTATACAAATGATAATGTTGCTTTTCACAAATGATGAAAGGTTACTTGTCCAAAATAGTGTATAAGCATTGGACTGTAAGCACATCAAGTTACATGAGGAGTATGGTACTTCAAATTTTCCAGTCTGTAAGCCAGCCACCAGCAAAGGAGGAAACAGAAAACTGTATGCGTAATTATTGTTTAGGAAAAACGCATTTCATCTTCTAGCAGGTCACTGTGGAACCAGATCTACATTACTTACAATCATGTTTTTACATAGCTCACTGCACGGAGAAAAGCAAAGAGGAACTCAAGGCAAGTCTCTGCAGTTTTACTTCAACTTTATCTGTAGATTAATTCCGTAGCATGCCAGAACACGTATCAGAAAAGAAAATATGAAGTGGCAAAATAGCAAGAAACACACAGAAATATTACAACACAATTCTGACTTACCTATGTGATATAGTCCTATCCAGTCAGTTGGATCTACTTCTTCCTTAATATCCCAGAAAATGATGAGGTTCTGAGACTGTCCCAAGGTGTATTCGTACATGCTGGCTGTCAAACTAGACCTGCTATCCGAGGTCACTAAATCAGTGTCACTGTTGGCCCGCTGCAAGTTCATGTTCTCAGGCATGGTGCCCTGAGAGGCCAAGCTCTGCAGGTTCTCAGGGCTCAGGGTGTAGCGGAGCTGCGGGTTGCGGCGGCGCACGAAGAGCAGGTGCTCTCGGGCTGAGCTGGCCATCTCCTCCCCACTTCTGTCAACTCACGTAAAAAAGTTGTTGTTCAGAGATCTATCACAACAAAGGAAAAAAGTTTTAGGTGAGACAGAAGGTGACTCAGTCAGTTATTAAATGGAGAAGTATTAGTACAAAAATGTTCCCACAGAAGCCTGAAACAGACAAAGTACAATCTTTTTCTTCATTGCTCTACCACTGAAAAGAACTTTGTTCTCCAAAGAACAGTACCTCTTTACCTGTATATTAAAAAACCCCCATGATAAACATACAGCAAAATTCAGAGTTAGCCATACAACATGAAATAACATTTATAAACCAGAAAACAGCAGCAAGCACATGGTCCAAGACAATCTATGAAGAACAGCCTCAGGAACAAAGCTAATGTAAGTGCAGACTTAAGAATGAAGTAGCCTTAAGAGCAAAGACATAATGAACTTGCCCTGTACCATAAAAATCCCAGCAGTACATGTTGTTTATGGTAGTTTCAACAACACTCTCTATGCACTGTGTGATCAGCATGAGTTAAGTGTCGAAGATTGGACATAAGGTTGGACATATTTCAGCAGAAATATCGTATCCCAGATTTATGCTACTATAAAATCATCTTGTAAGGATTTCATCTTATAAGGTACAAAGCATAGCTTCTGAAGTCCTCTATACCACACAAAAACATGCCAAACCATTTACTGAGGTACTTCAGACTATGAATATATATCCAATTAGCCCATTCATCTGTGCAGTCAAATTTTGTTGTTCTTCTCCATCCATTACAAAACAGAGGCCTTAGCATTTCAAGGCAATTTCTTCAGCAAAGGAACTGTCATTGACTGTTTCCCTCCAGCCCTGAGCAGACACCTCATTGAAGTGTCTTCCCTGAAAGGGCCATGCCAATATCACCACACAACACATTCAGAATCAGAACTTGTGTTTCATTATCCATTACTGTCTACATTACTACATCTAAATTACTGTCATTTGAAAAGAAGCCCTCACATTACTCACAACTTGTGATAAATCATAACTCATCTTCAATTTTCTTTTCAGTAATATTTTAGTGTATGAACTCTTCAAGCATACAAAAAATTTTCTGCTGTTTTTCAGCTTTTCTTAAATGGGAGATGTTTTGAAACACTAAGAACTAACAAAGGGGAAAAATAAAGTTCAACTTATATATGATATACTTATATATGAGATACTTATCAACTTACATATGATATACAACTTATCCAGTTGTGTGCAGTATATCATACACTGTATATGATTCAGCATCAAATAATGCAGAGAAGGAAGGAAACAAAAATTCAGTTCAATATGTCTACATACAGAGAAGTGACACAGAGACAACCATGTTTACTTCCCAAAGTACATGACACAGTCTTTCCTGACATGAGGAATATTTTGGCTGCATACACGTTTTATTTCTGGTGCTGGATGTCAACAGGGTTCACTACCTCCCCTCTGCCATGGTCCTGCACATTCTGCCCGACATAAGGGTCAGTGAGAAAAGGGAAACTTTGGTTAAAAGGGCCATTTTAAATGAGAATCAGGCAAGTTAGTATCTTGTTTCTCTATGCAAAGTTTTATTCACTAGATCTGAAAATCACAGAGTGCTTTGAGACCAGAAAGGTTGGTAAGAAACAGCCACCACCTTCCCTACAAGCCAGTGAAACACACAGGGATCAGCCCTGTGATGTGACAGCACACACTACATTGAAGGGTTAAATGTCCCACTGAGAGTTCTACCCCTGAGTCAGGAGGTCCCGATTTGCTCCTGAGGCTGCCCACCACAGCAAGCAGCTCATGCTCCTGCCTGGGAACCACGGCCCTCAGCACCAGGTCAGGCAGCAATAACTAACAGGCTGACAGAGAACCATTAACTTTGTCTTCTGTCCCACAGCCACAGATTTGATGCCTTTGTGAACTACTGTATGCAGTGGTTTTATGGCAGTAAAATCACTGCACAATAAATGTCGTGCAGGCAGACTACAGGTTAAAGACAAAGTTTTAATAGGAGGGACGAAGAAATTTCCTTCAGCTGCAGAGTCTTACACTGTACCTAGGGCAGAACTGGCATTTGTTGGAACATATTGAAAATTTATATGTGGCAGATGGACAAACTCATCTATGGTTAAGGACACATGAGAATTAACTTGTACTAGCCAGGACTATGCCACAGTTTGAGAGATGAAAATAGCCTGAGAAAAACATTAACTCCTTTGCAACAGTCCATTTTCCTAAGTCCCAATGGCTATCACTCTGGTGAAACACATTAGCTTCTGAAAGTAAAGGAAACCACAAATCTAAAAGCTGGGTAACTTTTTTGATCCCATTCATAATTCCAAGTGTGATCCAAACAAACCACATAAAGCCACTGAAATCAATTTGCAACCAACAAGTTAAACTCACATGCAAATGAGCTCCTATTGTGGGTAAAAAAAACCAAACCCTCCAACAATTCAGGACTCGTAAGTTTTTCCAGCATCTTCTAAATCATTAAAAGTGGTTGTAAAGGGGCCCTCAAAGGAGTCCTCATGCCTCATGTCAGATAATATTCCACTATATAGCATGTCACAGTGACATAAATTAAGAATCCTTTTAAAGAGAGAAATACAACACTCATATGTAAAAGGGGAAAGGATGATTGCCATAAAACCCAACCAATAAGAAGCAACAGAAAGGCAAAAAGAGCCACTATTTCAATTATTTCCAACAGAGAAAAGAGATGAAAACCTTACACAGTGCCTTGCTGCCTACAAAAGAAATTAGTTCATTGGGTTAACAATTCCTGATGTCTGTCACTAATAACTAACAGAACATTAACACATACATCCTACTGTAGACTGAAAATAAGAATTATCCTCCCACCTTCAGTTCCTGCTAAGCACCACAGACACAGCATTTGCACCCAGACTATGCTGTAAAGACAATGCCCAGGACTAGCTGTGAGCACCTGCCGTGCCACGAAGGCTCAGCTTATCAGGCTGAATACAATCAGAGCAGTGATGTCAGTGAGTATCACACCAAGCTGGCCAGGCATATTGTTTCATTAAGGCAAATTGCAATGTTCAACCTGAATTAAAAGCATAGGAAAATATAGGCATTCAGGAGATCAGCAGATACTAACTTTAGCAAACTATTTCAGTAGAAAAGTGAAACCTGTATCAAAGCTGCTTATCCGTATCATAGCATTTTCTTCAGTACTTGACACAAAGCTTACAGAGAACTAGAACTGATTTCCTCTTAATCTCTAAGTGGCCCAAGTTCAGGATTATTTCTATCTAAATATACTCCCCAATTACTAATCATAGAGAGACTTGAACTGGGAAATAGTTACACTTAATACACAACATACAGATAGGAAAAATCCTCTTGCCTGACCTTCTTCACTAAAGGAGATTGAAAAGAAATGTCAGCCCATTTCACACAGTCAAATACTCAACTGTTTAAAAAAATCCATGAATGGAAGTCCAAGAGTTCCAGCACAGGAATAACGACAACAACAAAAAAATCCTACCCCACCATGCAAAACAAACCTGAGTTCACACGCTGCCCTGTTTATCTTACTCCCAGCAGTGATTCATTTCTTGTTTATGCACGCTCTTTGATGTGGCTGACGGGTGCTGCTCCCAGCCTCTTCCCACAGCACTTAAGAGTAAAGCAGCTCCGCAGGGTCGGCCCCGAGCAGGGCTGGCCGGGTCCCGGCGGGCACGGCCCTTGCTCCGAGCGGGGGCTCCGGGCGCTGCCGGGGCCGCGCTCATTAACCCGCTGTGCCCTTGGGTCACCGCGCCGCTGCCGGCAGAGCCTCCCTGCCCTGGGCAGCGCCCCGCACACGGCGGCTCCGCTGCTGTGACACACGGGCAGCAGACATTGTCCTGCCCGATTGACACCCAAATGTCCCCCGCTCACGGGATCACTCAGTCACTTAGGCTGAAAAAGACCTTGACCAGCATCGAGCCCAACCATTAACCTAACACAGGTTCACCACTGTCAATGTATGACGGCTCCTTTGCTGAAGAAATTTTCCCTAATATTCAATGTAAACCTCCCCAGGGGCAGCTTAAGGCAGTTTCCTCTGGACCTTTTGCCTGTTACCTGGGAGAACAGACTGACACCCAACTGCCAAGAAGTTGTGGAGAGCCATAAGGTTCCCCCCGAGCCTCTTTTACTCCGGGCTAAACACCGCCAGCTCAGTCAGCCCATCCTCACAGGACCTTCACCCAGCTCCTTGCTCTCCTTTGGACACATTCAGTTCATGCTTGGTGTGTATCTCTCAAATGCCTCTCCCATGCTGAGATAAGCAATCCCCATAATCATACAAGCTGAAGAACACATTAAGAATACAAAGAACAGAAAACATGCTGGTTTTCCAATTACACACTGTGTGACACTGCTTTGTTCAGTACAAAGATTTATAAATGCTACAATATAGGGTTCAAACTGACCATCTGTCTGCACTAAAAGTGGCTGAGAAAATGCTTCTTGAATAAATTTAGAATTTGGAGATCATTCTCTGCACAGAACTCAAAAATAGCACATTTTCTGGGATAAGGTAGAACTCCAGTCCCTATAGTGGCTTCAAAGCTGCTAGAAACTCTGGCAAAAGCAGAATAGTCAGAATTCACTGTCGGCTGCAAAACCTGCCTGTGCAGCTGGGTGATGGTTACCCATGACTCACTCGTATGCTTCACCACTCTGCACTTAGCCTGCTTCAGCACTGAAGAGCTTCTCTCTCCTCTAGAGCTGCTGTGCACCTCTGCCAGCAGGACAGATGGGCCCTTCCCAGTAAAACTCACCAGCTACTTACTCAGCATGATCATCAGGAGCTGATTTGGCCTGAGATAAAGGGATTAACTGGATAGCTCTTTAACTCAATAGCTTCCTTTCAGGTCTGTATTCTACTATTTCAGATAGCAGATTTGGTCTATGAAAAATAAAAAATAAAATAAAATAAAAACACAACAAAATAATAAAATCAAATAAAACTGGCATGAGGCATCTTTTCTCTGCAGACAAAAATGAGAGAAAAACTTCATCCTTCTGCCCAGATGTCATTTTCTTGTTATTCCTGCTGGAATATTTCCAAGAATTTCTGCTCATCAAGTTTTCTGCGTTCCACATAATGGAATTTCTCTCAGAAGGTATTTCACTGGTTAGTAGGATTTTTCTCCATTAGCTAACATTCTGTCAGATCCAAGTTAAGCTAACACATTTGGATGCTTCCTATTCTATCACCAAGATAAAGATGAATATAAAAGCTGTCACAGTATTCAAGAGCCAAGAAAAATCAGTTCTTTAGGATCTCTATTTTTCTCCACTGATTAACAAAGAGAGGGTAATAAAGCCTTTTCACTTACATGACCATGACTATATCCTAAGTCTTTGAGATTATTTAGTTCATTAATTAATCAACTTGTATCATATAGTAGAAATTTAATTTTATTCCAGTAAATCATGAAATCCAGTATTTCAAAAATACAACTGCCATCGTATTACATAACTGCACAGTTCTGAGCATCAACAGCAGGCAGAAAGTAATGAGATCCTTCAGCTAAAATACAGTCCTAAGTGTTCAATATTGCTACCTAGAATGCCTGAGTGCTCATTAGATCTGCATGTTTTAAATAATTATTTATGCAGGTAGATGATAGAAACAAGCCCAGGGCAAGAAGTGATCATTGAAAACCTAGAGAGTTTGTGATCTGATAAAAATCAAAAGAGATGTCATCAACTGGAAAAATCAAATCATTACACTTCTGATACCATTTTTCTTTTTAATTACAAGGAGACTCAGGATATATCAGAAATATTAAAAGGGAAAGAAGATATCTCTCTTTTTTCACTCTATTTCTTCTATTTTACACATTTGACAGTAAATTTGTATTCACTGTTTTTCCCTGAACAGCCACTTATGGATATTACTTTTATGTGGGGAGCTCTTGAAAGATATTAAAAATTATTGAAAGCTACCATGAGAGCTGACACAGGACTTAGATACAGCTGAAATACTTATATGTTCTTTAATGTCTCTCTTTTTCAATGGAATAAAATTAAAAGTTGCTTTAATTCAGCTTTAAATTAATTAGATAGTAACTGTCTTGAAATATAAATTGTTCTTTCCAGAAGCACAGAGACAAGTTAAATTCAGAAAAATTATTTTTCTGCTGATCTGCTTACTTCCTCCTTCAACAAAGCCCCCCAGACTTTCATCATAGGACAATTACTGGATACTCTTAGAAGCAGCTTAGCCTGAATCAATGATGATGAAAGAACTTAATAAATTTCCCAGTTCCAGAAACAAACCTATGTGTTCATGATCTTTCAACCAGATTTCCTTTTTAAGCAAGAAAATTGCCAAGAAGGTCAACTTAAGCATCTTGAAAGACACAGCATTTTGTAGATCTTCTCCCAAGAGAGATGTTTTGACTTTTCCATTCAAAGGATCCCCACAGGAGTGCCAGACTGAATGACGTGCCTGACACTCTGCTGGCTGTGCCAGGGAGTTGGCCTCCTTAGGGGAAGAGGCAGAGCTCCTCCAAAAAATCGTTCAGAGGACCAAAACCACTCTCCCTTGATCTGTGGAAACTGCAGTTACTCCAGACTGAGCAAAAGAGGACAGAAATGGCTGCTCTGAGCCATGAGGGGACTAAACTGTGCTGAGAAAACTCTGCCTTCAGTCTGCTAACTCATCCTCTGAACTCACTGCTGGGAAATCACAACTAGAAACTTCTGGAAACTGGACTCGTGTCTTAAAGTAAAGCTAAAAATTACTGCACTGTAATTTGACAAGGATGTTGCTGTTCAGGAGAGGGAGGAAAAAAGGAAAGAACGTGTGCATGCATCTCCAGTCTGCTTTGGACTCAAACCTGGTGACTCAGCTCAGATGTTAAACATCAGCTCAGATTACAAAACCACCATATAATTTAGACTGGCTGAAAATCTCCCCTAAGGGAAAAAAACATATAGTTCAGCAGAAACATACACTTTAAGAAAACAGTCCATTCATTACTTGGCCAGAGAATGGCTCAATTCATTCAGTATGTAAGAGAGTATCTATTTTAGTAGATTTCTGTACAGTTCATTTGTAAAGTGAGTCCTACCTGGAAACAAATGTCACTCTCATATGACCTTAGCTGCTTGAGTAGGGCTTCCATCTTCTAGCCAGCAATGGCAACTTCCTTACAGCAGGGAGAAGTTCCTGCTCAAGCCTGATACCATGGCCACAAGTCTGAAGAGCTGTGCATATTTCTGACAGGTCCACACACCCTGCGCAAGCCCACCAGGGCTGTCAGTATAACTTACTGCATTTATTACCAGGCAAAAGCTTCAGCATGGAGCAAGCTGGTGTACAGCACACTGGTGTACAGCACACTGGTGTACAGCACACTGGCCACTGGTCAAGAGTGAAAGTCATAAAAATACCTGCCCAGATCCAGACACATCTGCATAGCCCAGCACCCTACAGTTATCCCAGTTTTGGAGGGTACTTACTGATGTACTTTTTTGTCAAGGAAGACAAATGTCCCATGTCCCCAGGTGGAGTAAGAAGCCCTAAAACATTTCAAAGTAACTCAGCCACATGAACTGTGGAGTTGAACACTGAGAGCCTGGATAATCTGTCTGGAATTGTAAGGAAGGGGTTACAAAGGGTTCATCTAATCCCTTCTGCTGCAGCTGCCAGGCTGTGAGATCCATCTGGCCTGCAGATGTATCTTAGCATTGCTCTGCAGACATACAGGAGGATGTCAATTGCCTAAAATTCATTCCTGTCTTTCACTGAAGTAGCAATAAAAGAACTGCACATAAATTTAAATTAAAAATACCAGATAGGCTCCTATCCTCCAGACTACTCCCATAAGAAACAAAATTTGACCGGAGATTGCAGGGCAATTTCATAGCCAACAGGCCACGTTCCATGTGTATTACATGCCCTCCTTAACCTCCTATGGTGTGGCAACTACTGTAACCAAGTTTGTTTATTTCAGTAATCTTTTCTGCAGTACCTACTCCTCAGAGTGGAGCTCACAGCTGAGGCAGAGACTTGAGGTACAGCCATGTAGCCATTAAACCCTGGATATTGTGAACTGTGGCCTTGGATAATTCACAACACAATGGTACTCTACAGAAACCTTAAAACCTGAATCCCCACTGCCAGGCTTTGATCTTGAGTGTCCATGACACAGCTATATCTGCTGCTAGTTGCTGTTGATTGGTTGTTTTCAAGAATTTCCCTTCAAGTACTGATGCAGCTGCTCTCAGTTTAGACTTCTGATGCCAGGTCACACAATCTATCTAAAATACAGCCCCCTTCAAATGTCTATACTAGAAAGACAAATTTTATTCTCTATGAGAAGCTATTTTGTCACAGGATGGGAAAATTAGAATTCAATTATTCTGTGACTAAACTATAATATATGCTCATACTTACGTATGTGAAAGCCTGCAGAACCTATAAATGATTAAAAAAAAAAGGGTAACCCATTCAACTCTCTTGAAATCCCTCCTGTCCTTAGGAGTTCCAGAACATCAGCAACAACAGCCCACAGTTATCCAATTAAAAGTTTTCTCCCAAGGCTTTTTCACAAGAGACAGTAAAGACCAAAATATAGAACTTTTGCAGAAAACAAAAACTTAGCATTTGCCTGTTCAGGAAAGGAAATAAACACAGAACCAGAAGAAAGAGTACAATGCCAAAAAGCTTGAAAGAAAAGATGTATTCCTTTGAAAAAAGAAAGGAAATCTGCCAGGCCAAAAAAGCCACAATTCAAAAAGCCATTTATAAAATAATGCACTTAACAGAAGAAGTAGTACAATTATTTACTGCTTACTATGAGAGTAGTTCTGCAGTTTCATTCCAAATCTCTGCAACCAGTACCCAAGCAGAAACTACTCAATGAGTGTCACATCCCTGAATGACAGTATTTTAGTGATACTTAACAGAGCCTGATTTATTTGGCAGTTATTAAAACCTGGTGTATTTATATTTAGATATGCAACAAGCATTTTGATACATTCATTTTAATTCAATTTTTAACTGGAAATCCATTCTATGCTGATGGAAGTACTTGGAACATACAATGAATGTGAATGAACATGCATTGTTCCACCCATGCAAGCCCAAATTCAATACAGTCAGTCCCATTTTCAAGCCTGTTTGAGCTCAATTTTCTACCACATAAAATTGATTTCAGCCACTGAAATGGTAACAAACCACCACGGAGCAGGTACATCTCTCACAGAGGGGTTCTCACGTTTCCAGGGAACACAGGAATGCTGTTTCTCTCAAAGCAGCACATGCTTCAATTCATGATGTTATTTATTCAGTTTTGTCACAAAGGGGTATTATCAGCTTGAAAAAAGGCATTTCTTTGTGCAAAACATGCATCAACTGACTGCAAATTCAAGAATTCTGTAACTGAAACATGTTGGTAGACTAAAGTAGAATAAAAAAAGAGTGCACATCAGTCCATAGCAAAGCAATTTCCCTCACTCTCAATTTTTTCAAGTTCCAGCCTGGTAAAACTGATCATAATGTGGGTGTGGGAGATATTTTAAAAAGACTCAATTGGTCTCCTTAAAGAACAAAGGAAAATTAAAAACAAAACCAACCCAAAGCTTTGTGTACCTAAGTCTTATAAATAAACTGTAGATACAATCAGTAGATGAGGAAAACGGGAAACAATTATTTTTAAGAACTGACAAATTTTGCTGGAGTGAATTTAAATGCTGTCTGTATAAATGTGAATTGCCATCCTTCTGCCCCTTTTACCCTTTTGATATTTCAATTTAGATCATTCTGCCAGTTATAATCTTCCCCCCACAAAGCCTGCATTTCTATAAAGATTTGAGGAGACTCTTTGGCTGAATTAAAACATGAGAACATTTCTGCTTGTCTACAGTTTAATGGAGCTTTTTGAATGAATGAAACTCTACTAAGCAAACATCTTCCAAAGGCATCCCTGACACTAAGAGAAGAAGAATTGATGGTCATGCCAGCTCAAAAGCAATGGCTTTTGCCTGCTGACTGTTCCAAGTATGTCCTTAAGGAGGAGGTGCCACTACCAAAAAACATGCCAATCTTATGTTTCTCATGCTTTTCAAGGTCAACTTAAGGTGTCCAGTGTACTAAGTTAGAAATATTGCAGAGAATCAAATAGCTATGAATGCAATCTTTGCAGGAACTGCAGAGATTGAAAGCCCTAAATATTCTTCCTCCAAAAAACACCTGTTCTACCTTCTTTAAATCACTTCCTTATAATCCACAGAAAGAGAGCCCAGAATAAGAAAAAAAAACCAAATTGTTTGTCTGTATTAAACACATATGCTGATCTTCAACCTAAATAAATCCAGGCAGAAAGGCAGCAGGGCTGTATACGAAGGTGCTGATGATACCACCCTCCCTGCTTTCAGGATAAATCACTTTTAATTCAAAACACTTCAACTCTAAACCAAACTAGTTCTGTTGCTTAACAGCAATGGTTTTGTCTTTTACAAACGACAAAATAGCACCATACAACATTTTGAAGTCTAATAACTTGTTTTAAAGAATGAAGCTTGCAGTCTTATGTCCTACTTCAGATTTTCCTCCAAAATATGTTTTAGGTCAGAACTTTTGCTTGAAACGCTGTGTCAGAACTCTTAGGTGCCAACTCCTTTACTTTTTTTGTTTTAACACTAAAATAATTTCAAGGAAACATTTTAGCTGGATAGTTCAAGAAACAGAGCACTTTATAAATTCAGTAAAAAGAAGTCAGATTGGTAAGTAGTTATGGTGCCCTGGAAAAAATCTCTTCACAGCTGTGTGAGTCAGATTACTTTAATTTACACCAACAGGTTATTAGGAGAAGATGCCTGCATTTTCTGAGGTCCAACAAGACATCAGTAGGACATTTTGACATATTCTATGCCATACAAATTCCCTCTGTCCTCAAAGCTAAGAGCTCCAAGGAAACGCAGGCTATGCCAGAAAACAGCCTCAGAGCCAGAGACATACACTAAATCTCAACTAGACAGGAAGAGAGATGCACTGAAAAAACTTCCCATACTTTACAGCTTGTTGATTTCCAGTTTACAATCCATAACCACACTCGAGAGAGGAGAAAACCAGTTAGGAGTCCTAAGGAGCACCACTTTGACAACAAAGATACTCCTGGGGTAACTGGAACACATCCTCATCACCTGCAAATGCATCCCAGGGCACACTTGGCTGTGTCTGGTCTGTGCTCTGGAGATGAGGAAATTGTTTGTGCTAGAGCACAGGCCACTGAGGAGTTAGAGACACCAAAGCCATCACCAGCCATGCCCCTCTCCTTGCGAGTACACCTTACAGTTCATTATTTAGCTCAATGAGCACGTGCTGTAACGTTTTCTCCTTCCAGGATTTGCTGCTTTCCTCAGTTTCTGCAGTAAATGAAGCAGAAATCTTTCAGAAGCTAAATGAACAATTAATGAAAAGACAACAATACAAAGTGGGCTATATAAAGATGAGGCTTATTATGAATTAATACTTTTACTATTAAATATGCATGAGTTTTTAATAAGTAGAGCTAAAAATAGAGCTGTGTATCACAGGATTTCTCCAGGCTGTACCATTTTCATTCATCTTCATCCTGCAAAGAAATGGACCATTGCTGAAAGGATTCTCGCTGCACATTTTTACATTGCTATCACTGGCTCTAATTCATCAATCCACAAAAATCCCCAGCCTTTGGGATCTTGGCATAAAAGATTCTGAACAGCTCCACCCTCTGCCATAAGGCTTGCAGGAATGTGCAGCAAAGTCTGCTCATCCATCTCCCAACAGGCACAGGTCTCACAGCCCAGTCCCCACCTGCAATCTGTGTGTTTGGAAAGAACCATTAGTAAGAGGACTCCTGCACGGGTTAACAGCAACCAGCACCAAATGTAGCTACTAGACACCTAAAAACCCTGAAGTAACTACTTAAATCTTTATCTTTTCATCTTAACATTTCATTTTCAGAATAAATATGTTCTCCTCATTACTTTGGCTCCCCCACCAAGAAAGGAAATCTGAAATTGAGCCAAATGCATCAAATTTTCTGATTGGACTTTAACATTCATTTTTAACACCAAGTCATGTTACAAATGAACAAAGGATTTTAATAAAGACTGGACTAGTTCTGGAGGAGGGTGTACACACTCAGGAACACACCCCAATTCTATATACATCCACCCTAGGGCGTAGGTGCTACAGCCCCAGGAAACGGAAGAAGATTGAAATCAGTGTTTATAAATACAGCCAAGAAATCCCAGCACACATACCACCAAATATATAAACAGAACTTCAGACAATCTCATCTGAAGGCCTAAATTTCCTACACTTATTTATGTTGGGGAATTTATTTTTATTTTTACATGTTTTGTTGGGCCTTCATGTTTTTAAAGTGACCTTGGTGTGTTTAAACCAAAGGACTTGCTTTGATTGAGCTGACTAAAGAGTTGCTAATTGCTGTGTGACAAATGGAAACAAAGAAATCATAGCACACTGCATCCTAGTACCATCTTGCATTACTCTGAAATCTGTATTTTAAAATTAATTCTGTTTGATTTTGAATATAATCTATTTCTCAATGTGCAACTATAAAATGTAATTTAATCCACATCAGATATATTCCTAATTAAAAAGCAAAATCAAACCACATTACAGCAGAGGTAACTTTCGGCATTTTATGGATGAAGTTTTAAATCACATACATATTTCCATTTTAATATTTTTTCAGAGGAACAGTAAAACAGGCGCAATAACATGATAGTGATTTTCAGTGAAATGTCTTTGGCTTGCTCTTTATGAAGACAATTTAGGATCTGAGCTTTGCATAGACACACAGCTACTTAAAACTGATAATTCAGAGTAACATTCACATGATTTATTGGAAACCCAGAATATTATATTTCTTTCCCGCTTTTCCACATTCAGCCTAGTAAACACTCAAGATTTATCTTTGCTTTTCTTATGATGCATTATACTCATAATAATCTGAAATCCCCATTTTTTTCAAATTTTTCAGAAACAATCAGTCTTTTACCACTGAACCAAAAAGAAATCAACATATTTTGTGATTTTTGGTGTCCTTACTATTCACAAATGCATTTTGGGCTTCAAACATACTGTCCTCCCTCCCCTACCATCCAGGATCCAGTTGCTCAATATTACCTTTTGGACTTAATGTCCAAAAAAAGACTGAAAATAGCTATATACATGATCAAAACCCAACAACATAAACAAAATAAAATAGCTATATACAACATGATCAAAACCCAAAAACATAAACAAAATAAAATATGAAGAAAGTAAAAAAAACCCCATACTGGTTCTTTTTTTCCTTATTAATGAAATTGTCCCTGCATTGTCCTGCATTTGGAAGTTGACTTCACAGGGTCACCTTCCCAAAAAACAAGATGCAATGCAGTTTTCTGGTTAGATAATGTCACTGCCTCTGTGTCAGCCCTTCACTTGTGCCAAATTACCACTGCCAACCTCTGTTGTAGGTTATTACTAAGCAGAATTAAAGAGAAATCACTCAAAACAAATACCCACATACTGACTGGACTTGATAGTTTGCCAAAATTACAATGTCATTTTTTGAAATTGTATGAATGAAATCTCCTATCAACACTGCTGGCTAGCAGATGGATTTCTATGTAGTTTGAGACTTTGATTCTTTAAAATTGTTTGCCTCATAAATTACATGACCATACGATTACAGACAAATTACTGTTTATTACCCCTAAATTGCTTTATCCCTGTGATGCAAGTCCAGTAGGTCAGTAATAAATAATTTCAGGTTTAGGCAACGACCACCAGGTTTCCTACCAGCACTTTTAAGCTGTTTTTCCCGAACTGCAGCAGCAGCACAATCAAGCAAAGGATGTTGTTGTACTTCACTAACAATCCTACACCTCCACCACTCTGTAATGCAAACACAAACTTCAGATTAACACACAAACAAGTCTTACAGCTGCCAACACCAAAAACTCGTGGAGCATGCTGAAGCTGCAAAAGAATACCAGGTTTTAGAGAAAGCAGTGGTACAACAGAAAAACACATTTTAAAATAATGCTTAACCCTTCAGAAAAATCAAACACCATAACAGCAGCATTTAGGTACTCTTGCTAATTGGTCACAACCAACATCTGGGTGACAACACAGGTCTGCTATTGAAGGGCAGCAGTTTTATGGGCAATCAAAAAGCAGATCACCCATTCATTCCAAAGGCTTCACTGGAATACCCCCAATAAACATCAGTGATGCCAACTGCAGTTGGAAAAGCAGCAACTGCTGGAAACAGCTCAGCAAGCCTCTAATACTAATGTAACATAGCCTGTATTAGTTAACTTCAAATTAATAGCCACCCTCCACATGGCAAAAGTGTTTAATCCAAGTGTCACAATATTGAGCCACTAGTTTGTCATCTTCCACTAGTACTGACTGTAGGAAATAAAGCAGAATATTTTTAAGTCCTTAACATGATTAGTTTAACTCCATTTCTCCTTGATGAAAGAGGAACATATACCATAGTTGCCAGCATCCCATCAGATGCTGCATCTTGTCTAAAAGAAAAAAAGTTTCAATTATAGAACAGTCTATTCTCAAACTTACTTTCTAGTATTTCTTATAAGAAAAACATTACTTTACAATGTATCCAACCTAACAGAGAGGTAAAAGTGGCTCCCACTGCAGCTCACCAGAAGTCATGACCAACTCTGAGTGGATTTACATGACATACACTCATGCCAACAGCTTTCCACAAAAATAACTTCTTAAACCTATTACTTCACTTCTTGGCATTTTCTACATAATTACCACCAAAAGTGCTGGGTTATCAACCCCCATCTGTACTGCAGTGGATTGGCAGTATAAATTTGGATCATCCCTGTAATTGTGTGTCTTCCTAAATACCTAACTTCAGCTCCTGAAGCAAACAGCAACAGTAGACCTAGCAAAGGTACACATAGAGTGGCACAGGATGTTTGTGGCATACAAGGGTTAAGATATGCCACTGATACTTCTGGTGCAAGGGAAAACCCTAGGAAACACTCCAAACTTCAATGCAAACTGGCAAATACTTATTTTAGAATAAACACAAAGGACAGGCACACACAACAATAAGAAGTTTCAAAACCAAAGGATTGCATAACCACACAAGAAGAAATATTAAAATTTACTTTCTCTGCTATGAAGCCCAGAGATGTAGCAGACCTCTCAGGTCCTGAACTACATCCAGGAGCAGCCAGAGGCTGCACGTGCCTGGGTATGTCAAGATGAGATGTACTCAGTCTGGAACTGCCTCCATCTCTCCCAGGGCACTGGCCATCAAGCCGAGGGGAGCTGGTGCTCATCTGCTGGAGCTCAGCTCTGCCCAGAGGATGCACAGGGAGCAGCGGCTACACAAAAGCAAATCGATGGGCTGTTAAAAAGTGTTAATAGCACACTTAGTGGTTGGACAGACTATTCTGCAGGGGGAGAGATGTGGTAATTAAAAGATCAGAAAATACTGCCACAGATCCATCAGGGAACTTCCATGAGGGTCAGAAAATTAAACAGTTTCCATGTCATGCCACCAGCCTTTCAGAGATAATCAGAACCTGCAGTTCTTACATTTCACTCTTCTGAGAGTCCCACTTGTTCTCTTGTGTGCACAGGGAATGCAAGGTGTCTCCAGGCCCCAGGGGCTGAAAGGTACTGGGGCTTTATGCTCTAACCACATCCTTGGAAAAGCGTTATGCCATGGGCACCACATCTGAACCAGCATCCAGCTGAGATGGACACATTGAGAAATGTCTGATGAGGTTCTTCGTTGGTGTGTTCAGGTTTATTTTTTTTAGTAGGCATGCCTACTGCAAATTTAAGCCACAGGGGCAGTACCTTCTGCTACCTACAGGCTACTGGGAGGATTTAATCAAGTATACATGATATAACAGGCACTGAAATTCCTGGAGATTACAGAATGCTGCAGAAGGTGTCACAGGGTGTCATACAGCCAGGCAACAGAAATAAAGTGATTTAAGCATATGAGACCAGAAAAGCAACTAGTGAAAAATACATGACTCCTTAAAGCTAAAAAGTATAATTTTGGATATTGTCTATATTTAGTGAGCAATAACCAAACAGATCTAAATATAACATGAGCTCTTACAATCTACCTACAGACTGAGGAAACTTTTCTGTGCTAAGGCACAAATATGTCTTCCAGTTATATTTGGTGGAGCACACAGTAAAATGCAACTTAGCATTATCCAGAAACAGTGTGGCCAGTGAAACATCATTCCTGAAGTTCCAAGTGCAGCCAGAGGATGTTTCCCCCCAACATTTACTGGATCACCTCAAGCACACAAACATCTGCTAACCAGGTAAAGGCAAGCTCCATACCTGCTGAAGCAACAGGACCCTCTCTGCCACCCTGGAGTGGGAGGAGCAGCAGGTGGGAAGGCTTATCCAACACCAGGATAAAGCTTAACATGCATTGTGCCTGAGGTCTTTCAAATAAAAGAGCATTCTCATGACAAAAAGCTCTAACAAAACTGAGATATCACTTTGCTTTAATCATCAAATGAAACAAGCTCAGAAATACATTTCATGCAGCAAATATGATTTTACTCACGTCAAATTTTCAAGGTGAAGATGTCATTTCCTGCAAGCACCACTAACTCTAAGCTCATAACACACATGAGAGCCGTAGCTAAGGTGGTCATTTCTTCTTACCTAGAATTTGTAATGATTCCATTATTAATCCACCGTTGGAGTTCAGTTATGACTAAACTCTTCCATTATTAACAGATTGACAGTGGAATATTCAGCTTAACACAATCAACTCTCTCATGGGCATTAAACAGTTGCTCTGTGGGTGTTTTTGGAGCTTTTTTGGGGGCTTGGTTCTTTTTTTTTTTTCTTTTTGTGTTTGGTTGGTGGGGTTTTTTAAGCATTATGATTTCCAATTAGTCAAAACCATGGTGTAGACACCCTGCATTTCATAACATGCCATTCTTTTTGCTAAAGATGAAACTAGAAGTAGGTGAGATACTGGAAATACAAGATCTATTTTACAGCTAACATCAACCTCACATAATCATAGTTGCATTTTATTTTTAAGAGAATTGAAGTTCACATAGTGCAGGTTTTACTAGGGAGTAGAAAAGTCAGAGTGAAGAGGCATGAACTGGTCAGAGGGATACGGGTAATAAAGTTTTTTAAATAAGGAGATTTCCAAGACTAAATCTCTGGTCCCAGTGTTATTCTGTGAAATCAGTAAGAAAATCACAGAAATGACTGTTACTTTAAAGAATATTTTTCATTACTTGAAGATTTGGGGCTCTTCCTCCTCCACTTGCTTCAAGGTTCCTTATCAGAATTTGTCACCATGATCTTAACTGTCCCTGGAACACCTTTTGAAGTATGATACACAAAGAAAATGGTTTAAACCCTCCTGACACATTCAACTGAGAATTTCTATATAAAGCTCTCCTCAATTCTCTTTCACAGTATCCCTGACACCTTCTGCAGTTGACACCTAAGAGACGTTAGCACCGTATTGCCATGAACTATGTGAATATTTAAAATTACTTTTAAAATATTTATGAAAAAAAGACTGGAGAATATTGTCAGAATTCATTTTTTTAATCTTGTTTCCAATTACTTATTTTTAATACCTACCACTAGGAATTAGGATTTGAAAAAACAAATGACAGAACATTATGAACAAGCTACACTGCCAGGAACAGTTTTCCAGAGCCGTGTTTTATTTGAGGGAACTGTCAACCCTTCAATAAACAGCGGATTTCATGAGCATGTTGTTTGTTAATTCATACAATTTGTGTATAATCAATGAATTAAACTGATGGAACTACCTTGAAATGCATAATTATTTAGAGAAGCAGAGAACTCTTAAGGATTTACTCAATACAGTACATTTACAAAAGAACACTTTGAAATTAAAAATTAATAAGCTATTAATAGGATGAGACAGCTTGTGACTCATTGTCTAACAAAGGAAGCATGTCAGGGAACAAAAAAAGAAAGAAAAAAATCACTAGACTCCAAGTTTGACTTTTTAAAGCTATATGCACAAGCAAGTTATTTGAGTTATTAAACACAACAAGGTGATGTGTTCTCCAAGGAGACAAAAATCAACAAAAAGAAGTAAATATGCCAACCTGGAACACACAACCAACATGTTTTGTTTACCATAGCCAACATGGTAAGCACCAGCTGTGTCAAAAGATAAGTCATGTCCTGAAAACCAAAGGAAAAAGGGAGAATCCTTCTTGCACATAGCTAAAGAGATCTCTTCACTAAAACATTTTGTAATGCTTTTTACTACCAGTTTTTCTGTTTTCCTGAAATTTTTATCCTCAGCCTGGATTTCACTTCATCTAATCTCACATCTGCAAGCCAGAAACTGTAACAGAAGAAAATGCACGTTTTGGTTGCCAAGGTGTAGTTTGAAAAAAGCCACGCAAATCTTGCCCATACTGTCACCATTCTCTTTTGACTCATGGAAAATATTAGTCTGTGCCCTGCAGGATGCAGAAGCATAATAGTTTGAAACTAAGTACTTGATTAGAGAGTCTGAAGTTTATTTCAACAATGCCTCTCTAAGATAACAGCAGTAACAAAATTCTTTTAAAATTAAACTGGACTGCTCTCAAATATTGTGGTGCTTTTGATAAAACCCAATTTATTTATCAGGAGAAACCCACTCTTTTTACAATACTTTCTCATCTAACAATAATCTTTCTTGTGCTACCCTTCTTGTGAGAAAAGCTTAAACTCAAGGGGCAGGCATTCCAGCTTCTGTTGGTCAAGGACCTGGTTCTAGCCTGACCACATCAGTATTTTGCCCCAACTTTAAATCTCACAGTGCATTATGAATTTTAGAGTTTACAGCTACAGGCACTAAACACACTCACAATCTGGCATGCTTTCAGCATTCCCTTGATTTCCTTCTCCTCCTAAAGATAACAGTCTCAACTCTTTATAGTCACTTTTTAGGAACAGCATTTTTCCATGCCTCTAATTACCAAAATTTATTGCAGTGATCAAGTGCATGTTCCTAAGG
This sequence comes from Camarhynchus parvulus, assembly GCF_901933205.1. Taxonomy (NCBI): domain Eukaryota; kingdom Metazoa; phylum Chordata; class Aves; order Passeriformes; family Thraupidae; genus Camarhynchus; species Camarhynchus parvulus. The sequence continues at coordinate 9,828,656 of NC_044577.1, forward strand.
CCCTTTGATGCACTATAAAGGGAATGTGTAAGTTTGAGGCTAATCACGCTTCTCTTCAGCACTTGATAGATCATTTGAACACAGTGAAATAAGTAAAAGGAAGACTCATAGGTCAGTCTTTTACATATATGATCTGCTCCCATGGAAAGGAAAATGTGCCATCTTAATTCCCCAAAAGAATTCGCTCTCAGAAAATTATTTGTAATGTTTCTGATAAACCAGTACAGTGCCAGAAAAGTTGGCCAAAAATAATGGAAGACTAGTCCAAATTCCCTAATTTGGAAAGACTGCCAAACTCCCCACAGTAAGTGGCTGACATTCTCTATTTTTGTGTCAAAATATTTATCAGCTTTTCCCCAACAATTGCTACACTGACTTTATTAAAGCAGTAGTCAATATCTGTAGTGCCCTGTATTGCTCCATATGCAATGTGTCTTTCATTCTGAACCCATCCATGTTTTTGGAGTAACACAAATAAAAAAGATTAGTACAATATATGCCAAAAACCCAAACACTATGGGGAGTATCAGCCATCTCTGCCTCTCCCACCCAGCCCGTCTTTGCCTTCCTTTGCTCTGCTCCACTCTCTGGCAGATTGTTTTCTGTCACCACAGACCAGGAATGGAGAACCCTTCTCAGCACTGCTCTCTCAGGGCCCTGGCACAGCTTTCAGACAGCTCCCCAGAGGGGCTGAGCATCCTTCTGCTTTCCTTTACCCCTCCATCAAAGCCACCCCCTGCCACCTCTCTGCCACCCTTCTGAGAAAGGGACCCAAAAACCCAGAAAATTATGCATAGTATTCTCAAGGAGTAAATTAATTGGTTTGACCTCAGATAAATTACTACTTAAAAAGAAATAATGTTTTATAACCTCTTCAAAATATTAATTGTGAATTGCCACAGAATTTTTCAATGTAATCAAAATACTGCTATATTGTAGCTGGGATTTAAGAAAACTCCTTTCTGTTTCTGGTAAATTCATAATGTAATGAACTCAACAACCATAATCTAAGAGAACAACTGAATGTAATCAGCAAAAAATCAACAGTAATTTAATTTTGCCCTGCATCAAGGTATCTGTGGGTGGTAGGAGAGAAGCACTATGTACAGCAGTCATTTGGCTCTTATCTCAAATGTTGGGGGGTTTTTTGCCTTAGTCCTTTCCTTAATGAATCTGACTTTATGGAAACACTAGTTTCCTAAATGTATTTAAAGAGGGCAGGAGAAAGAGGAAGGCATTAAAACACAATTCATTAATGCATCACAGATCACATATGGAAATTAGAACTTTTCAACACAGGTGATCTTTTCTTAAGGTCACTTACAGCTAGGTCAGTGCACATATGCATTGCCTTTGAACAGCACACAAACACAGTATGGTAAGACCTTCATTAGTCATTTTTTAATAAACATCCTAGAGTGAGAATTACAGTACCTTATTTAATGGTTGCCATATTGTTTGCATCTCTATGTAGTACTGCTATGGCAAGCTGTCTAAAAAACCTGCCTTCAAAGAGCCAAACTCAATTACTCTTTTTTACATTGTACAGTTAAGACCAAAATGTTGCATAAGCTGTCAAATCTAGAATAAAACACTATTGTCACAGTTCAGTAAAAGCTGTTTATGCTCACACTAGCCAGTTAAATCATGCTGGATTGCAATGGATGTATGCTCTCTGTAATTGGAATAAATTCCACATAGGAATGTGTCTCAGGTCATACTGTGACACTGAAATAGTCCCAAATACACAAGGAAATTTGTATTCATAACAGGTTAGTAGACTCATGAATAAACTGAAGTGGTGTTTTACATTTTTAAAACATTTATACAAGCTTCCAGCACAAGTATGTAAGTCACGAGTAGCAAACAAAGCAAAGTATAAAAGATTGAAGCTGCTTTCACAAAGCTGCTGATTTCAGGAGGTTTCAGGTAGGACGCGGCATGGATAGGAAATCCCAGGGGAGTTTAAACTCCATAGAAAGATATATTCATATTTCCTTCCAAGTAGCCCTTCTCATGAGATGTTTTGCTAATTCCTTTCAGAGCCCCCTACTTCGCTGCATGAGCCCAGACCTCTCTCTCCTCCTGTGCCCTGGGGCTGCCCGAGGCTCTCCTTCCCCTAAACCGGGCTGAGAACTGCGGGCACCACGGTTTCCAGGAGGGAATGGTCGGCTCCGGCACCCCTCACTCCCTCCCCGTCATACTGACGCTTCAAAAGGTATTTCCTGAGCATGGGAAAAACAATAGCGTGACACTGAAGCTGTTTTTGGCACGGCTTTGTAACGCAACGAGCACAAAGTGCCCTTACGCTGCTCCTCACTTGTGCCGCTCCTGCTGCTGTGCAGAGTAAATCATTCCTAAATTCAGCATTAGGGAACTGGCAGTGAATTACTGGCTACCGTGTGCTCTGGTACTTCGTAACAATGTGAGCATAACTGTTAGGAAAATATGCATGTTTGCTTCTTGAATATTAAACACTGATTCAATAGTCCTAAAAAACGTACCCCCTGTAACCAAGGCAAGGGGAGCTGCCATGCAGCTTCATTCTATGTGCCTGGATTTGGGATTTTCAGTTTCTGTTGTAAAACGGAAAAGATGTGTGTGTATACACATACATATATTTATACAGACACTTCTACAAATGGAAGTTGTATTTTTTTTTAAATATCAAACTCAAAAGCTCAACTAAATAAAAAATTAAGATGCTCTCTATTTGCAGTGGAGGCCCTTGCTCTAACAAAGCTCATCCACCAACATTACATGGGTCCATGTTTACTAATGCACTTATGGTGTTTAATTGTACAATCCTTATGCAGCACTTAGAAAAAACTCATGGCATGTGCTCCAATTGAGTTGGATACAGGTACAGACTTCTAGATATTATATATAAATTAAAATCACTAGTGCCAGGATGAAGGAAGAAGCTTGTAACAGCCAATTTGTTAGAATTAAGCTTCCAAAAATATTTAATAGTGCTCAGGAGAATTGTTCATATAACTTAATGTCATTCATCCCAAGGTTTAGGTTCCTAAAAGCAATTGTGGAGAACAAATCATTTCTTCCTTTTGAGGAAGGATTTGCCATCACACTAAATTGCCAGTACACTCATCAAATTTGATATATCATGTCTATTTTTTCTAGGATTAAATGGAAAACCATTTTCAGTGAGTGACATACATAAATACTTTTGATAGCTGCTCCTTAACTCTTCTAATTCTATTTTTCAGGAATTTTTACTGGTAAAGTGGAAACGATATTAAAACCCTCTTTATCACTCTTCATTTCTGTAGAACACACTCAGTTTGACTTTTACCACATGCTAATAATTATTTTGAGGAAGACCTCCACGAGAAGACATTACAACATCTATCTGATGTATTTATGAAGCCTGAAACACTGGAATATTCCAGAGATACTTAAAGATTAGACATGTACCATCAGTGAGTCATTGCAGTATCTGCATTCACTGGTATTTATAACAATGGCAATGCACAAGAACCCCACATGGAAACAGATGGACTGATCATCATTATGGAAGAAAAAAAGATCCTCAAAATTACAGATATCCCTTGTAGATGTATGGTTGGAGAAAAATATGACACAGTAAAACAATAATCTGTTTCCATGCAAGTAAAAAAAATATGCTGGAATGAGAGATGTCTAAATAAAATGTTCCAATTCAAAAAGTGAAACTGAAGAATGCTCCTGACAAGAGAGACAAACTGGTAACAATAGTTACAGGCTAATACTATTGCAATCTAGTAACAATCCCTTATCTTCATAGTATTGTTTTATTTTATATGCTACATTTTATAATTCATCCCCTTCATTTTCTGTAGTATTTTGTTTGTGCTTCTTTTACTGGTACTGTACTAAGTCCTCTAAGAACATGAAACACTACTACTGTGATTCTGATTGTTTTCCTTCATGTATTAAAAATACAAACCTATAAAGAAAAAACATTACACTCACCAACATCACATATATCAACCCAGGAAGATTCATAATTTAAAATTAGATGTATATAATTTGTGTGATATTCACAATTATTAACGATCAAACTGTATGAGAAAACAATGGAGAAAACAGTAATCTTGAAGAGTGGTAAGTAGATTAATATGTATAATAAAGTGCAGTAACTTCCCATTCACTTTGAAAATTATTATCATATATATTTATTTGTAAGAACATGTTTTCATTGAGAATATACTTGAGGCTGGCATAAACCAAGATTAGCTTAACTGATTTTTCAAGGAGCTGTGCCAGTTACTACATGATAGCACCTGGTACTTCACCTTTTACCTCTGTGTGAATGACTTTTTCTAGTGCCTGGGTGCACCATAGTTTACTGCATGTCAGAATTCATCACTAGAACTGCTCAGCATGAAGTCCACAAACAATGGGGGTCACAAGGAAGCTGTCAGGTTTTATTTGAGAAATGACCCCTGCTCTTCATTCACATTCTTTCCACAATATCCCAGCACTCTCAAACAACTGACATGGAAATGTCACTTATGGCATCCTAAAGTGCCCAGACTAGAAAGGACAAAAAATGCAGATGATACACATACTACAGAAGTGCATGATACTTTTTCAGCACTGGTTAAATTCATCAATCTTTTAGAAATGCTGGGGAGGGGGCTTGATTTTTTAATAAGATAATCTTGTTATTTTTCCATGATAAATAACGAGTTTCACCGAGAAGGTGAACTTGTTTATATGGAACTGCCATGGTAGACTTTGCTCTTTGCACGTCTTAAGCTTCACCTGCCATAGCCAAAAGCGTAGCCTAAAAATGTAGGAAAGAATCCAAGCCTCAAGTTTTAATTTCTATTCTGCTGTCTAAGCTATGCCAAAATTTCACACAATCATAGAATATGCTGGATTGGAAGGGAACCTGTGGAGTCCAGCTCCTGGCCCTGCCCAGCACCATCCCCAAGAATCCCACTGTGTACCTGAGAGCGTCATCAAAATGCTTCTTGAACTCTGCTGGGCTTAGGGCTGTGTCCACTTCTCTGGAAGAATTTGCTATCCTACACCCACCCTGCAAGTGGCACAAATATCACAGAAGTGTGGGGCTGCACACAAGCTTTCACTTAGCCTGGAGTCACAAAAACCATGGAAGAGATCACTTACTTTGACATTCCTTATTGTAAAAGAGGTATGACGGCAGCCATCTGGGCAGTGGGAGCCAACTCTAAGAAAAAAATATACTAAGAATTTTTAAATTTAGAAAAACCCAACCATGTTTTCTAGCAGGTAGAAGTGAAAACCTGGATAACCTGGATGTTTTGGATGCTTGGGAAGAAACAGTCTGCACTACAAAAAAATCTCTTACCAAACAAAATCACTATTGACTGGACAACCCTAAGCATTACCTTTGAGAAGCTTCCAACTTGGATTTTATCATGTAAGGCTTGATTTAGATTGGCCTATCCAACTTTAATGGAATTAGGAAAAAAAATACCCTTTTGCCCAGGGAATATTTATGTATGACGATACTAAGAAATATCCCCAAGCAGGAATCAAACAAGGCCCTCTATCTCACAGAGTGAGAATTAATTCCTGCCCCAAAGAATATTAAAAAAAATTAAACAGATAAATGAGTATCAAAATAAAAAGCATCTGGCAGGTCAACAGCACAGAAAAAATCTCAAAATAATGTCCAGTTTGTCAGAGCCTGCATTTTAGAAAGCATTGGGCTCTCTAAAAGTCAGTGGGAACCGTTATATTGATTCAGGGTAGGACTTGCCATATTTTCTCCACATCTCTGCCAGGGCAGAGTCCTATGTGTGCCTGAAGAATGGTTCTAACTATCCTGCTCTCACTGACAATCAAAAATGCAGATATAAGGCCAACTTAGTATTGTGGAAACTACCACTGTACCAAGCCTTCTTAAATCTTGAGTTGTTCAGCAGCTCCCCTAGTGTTCAGAAAGCTTACAAAAGGCCAAGAGCGTCTTAGACGCTGAAAAAATATGCTTGTTTTTATAAAAACCTTAGAAGTTATTACTTGTAGAATCCATTAATATCCTCTTTCTCCCTCCTGCCTTCTACCTTTCTATTTCTCCAGACTTAGGACCTATCCTCTTATTTTCTTGTCTTTTCTCCCTTTAACACAATATTATTACACATGAGAATCTGAAGTACCGTTTCCCTATTTAATACATCAGCCATGCAATACTAAATGCCAGTTGTGCATGCAGCCCAGTTTTACATAGAAGTGGATGTGTGAAGATTCACAAATAAAGCCACCCTGGAGACACAAGTGCTAGGCTACTCACAGATACTGAAAAACCCAGCCCCTGTTGCCTTTTCTAAAATTTATTTGTGGAAAACTTGTTTTTCTGCATCCCTAATAGAATTGCAGCACAATCCAGGTTAAGAAGGACTTGAAGACATAATTCTTGTTGTTAGGTAAGATGAAACTCATTCCCAAGAAGGATGCAGGCATACATTTTAAAATGTTTAATTCTGTAACTTCCTCTTTGTTTAAGGATTAATGATAACTCTTAAAAGCTTATCCAGCATTAGAGGAATACAGTCTTACACCAAGAAGCACTCATGCTACTAAAAGCACTATACAAACAGTATTCCACAAAAGAAACACCTCATGCTAGCAAACAAGGAAACTGGGAGTGTTTATGGTGACCCTGCCCCACAAACTGCAGTGGGGCAGGATCTGTGTGGCACAGTGAAGGGTTTACACCAGGGCAGTGGCCTCAAGCCAAAGGAGGATGGATTTAGCTTAAATATAGGGAAGAACTTCCTTACTGTGAGGGTGATGCAGCACTGGAACAGGTTGCCCAGGGAGGCTGTGATCTCCCCATCCCTGGATGTATTTACAGCCAGGCAGGAGCAGCTCTGAGCAACCTGGTCTACTGGAAGCACTCCCTGCCAATGGCAATGTGTGCCTTTAATCCAGACCACTCTGTGATTTTAAATCCTCAGGACAAAGGGTATCATTCTGGGTCAAGCTCTAATTCACTTTATGTTGCATAGGCTCTGAAGGGGCACTTGCAAGGGTACCATTATCCATTAGCCTCAACAAATGATGACGACATAAAATGCTGAAAAATCAGAGCAATGCCACAGAATTTCAGACATCTACAAAATCAAAACCCAACATCAAATAAAAATTAACATAATACACAGTGAGAGTTAATACAGACTTTCATTCAATGATGGGAAGCACACAGATCAAGAGATCCTGACAGAAACAATTATCTGGTATCTCAGTGATAAAGAAGCAGAGCTCATCTTTTCTGATGGATCAGAAGCCACTTCACTGGCACCAGCAAAAGCCAAACCCAATAAAAGAACATCTTTGACTGATTCACTGTCTGATCTTGCTACTGTGAAACTCACATGAATTTACTACAGACTGCAATTAGGAGCATACAGTTAAATGTGATTCCTCACCTAAAAAAAAAAAAAAAAAAAAAAAAAAAAAAAAGAACAAAAAAAACCAAAAAAAAAAAAAAAACCAAAAAAAGAAAAACCACATAAAAACCACACACAGAAAAAAAAAACCTCACCAATTTCTTTCTGCCGTTTTCAGACCCCCTTTATTTAGTTAAGCCATGTCAATAATCATTCATCTCAGATTCAGAATCTCCAATAGGACCAATGTTGCAGTAAAACCAGTTTTAGTGGGAATTTTAAAAGAGAACCTTCCCTCAGTTCAATACAACTGTATCTTCTTATACCAAAGTTCAAAGCTTATCATAGTTTATCTTGACAATGATACCAAACATATTAGTCTGTTATCTCCCAACATACTAATTTCAAGAAGAAATTAAATCAATTGCCAAATCCTGCAGCACGCCCTTATCAGACCAATGAATTATCCAAGACTTCTGTCAAATCTTAGACACTGGTCCTGAATTTCTCCAAACAAGAAAAGAAGTCTGACAAGCTAGGATGATTCCGGAAGAAAGTAAAGGGAATTCTGACATGTTGATTAAACAGTTCATTAACCAAAGTTACACTTTTTCTCTCAACCTTTAAAACCACTAAATTCTTAATCCAAGTTAGATGTTTCTGAAGCTTAACCCTGAGTACATCTCACATTCACCTGCATTTCATTGTAAAGCTTATATAGTTTGATTAAGAATTCCTTCTAGACCAAAGCTTTAAGTTTATCAAATAACACAGACTCAGTCTTTATTATATAATCTCCTATTTGCAATGTGTCTGTGGTATTACCATCAACCTGATGGCCAATTTGAATTTCACTGAAAACAAAGCAAGAGTAAGAGACATTCTCTGAGCTGAATTAGCTGTTACAGTACTTTGAAGTATGTCTACTTTTCCTGATGATATACAAGTAAAAAGAGAAAATTCACAAGACTTAGAAACACTGAAAACCAACAAAAAATGGTTTTCAGCTCACAAAGCTTCATTGAGCTCTATGTGCCTCAAATTTCATTATACTTTTGGGATTTCCTAAAAACACGGAGCCTCTAATTTTGTACAGTATGTACAAACAGTACCAGCACAAAATACAAAGTTCATGTTATTAACAATGTTTGCCTCTAGTGCTCTACTCCCCTCCCTGAGGCAAGGACACCCATCCAGCAGTTTACCTCCACCCTGTGATGGGGGTTCTTGTGGAGCAAGGGAGAAACTTGGCAGCCCCCTGGCCTGTCTACCCAACACACTCACCTTCCACTCCCTACCAGCTGTACCCCAAACATACTTCGGGACTTGAACTGTAATTAGCTTAGGGCATATTTAACTAATTAGCAACCAACTCCTAATTTCAACAGTGCTGCACTGCCATACTATTTACACAGAACCACACAGAAAAAAACAGTAAGGCTTTTCCTTCCTTTCAATGATCTGCAACATGTTTTTTGTTTTCTTAGGATGACACAGATGAAGACAAGACACCCAACATGAGTGAAGGCAGCATGAATTTACTTAAACACTTAGCACAGGTGAGGCTCAAATCCTTTGCTCAGTCCCAGGCTTCTCACTACAGAAGGGCATTGAGAGGCTGGAGCAGGTCCAGAGAAGGTCACTGGAGCTGGTGAAGAGCACAAATCTGATAAGGAGTGGTTGAGGGAGTTTATCCTGGAGAAAAGGAGGCTCAGGGAGACCTTACTGCTCTTTAGGAGTACCAGAAAGGAGGTTGTAGTCAGATAGGTGTCAGTCTCTTCATCCAGGTAACAAGGAATAGGCAAGAGGAAATGCCCCCAAGGTGCCCCAGGGGAGGTTTAGATTGGATATTTGGAAAAATTTCTTCACCAAAAGAGTTGCCAAACACCGAAACCCTCTGCCCAGGGAAACGGTTGAGTCACCATCCCTGAAGGTGCTAAGAAGATGGTACACAGTGGGACACAGTTTAGTGGTGGGCTTGGCAGTGCTGGGTTAATGGTTGGACTTCAGAACTGTAAAGGTATTTTCCAACCAAAATGATTCGATGATTCCACAGGGTAACAGCATCAAATGGTGTGCCATTAACTCCACAGGCCAAGGAAAAACAGGTATCTGAGAGGCCTGTGTTATATGGACATCCTCACCAATATAACCTTACAGTCAAAATCCAGCTTCTATTCAAAGAAAAAACAAAGAAAAACCGATGAGATCCTAGTCAGGTATCTCATTTCCAAATGAGGAAACCTGGGCAGACTTTGTTTCCACTCATTCTTTAGCCTTAACTGGCTTGCTTCCAGGTATCATCAACTAAGTTGCATATTTTTCAAATTTAAAAAATGCTACAGCAGTGGGATCAGTGCTAGTAATTACTGGAAAAAGCTAAAAGGACACCAAAGGAAAGCTAGTAGAAAGAAAGACAAGAAGAATGCAATAAATAAATTTTAAGATATGGTGAAAAGACAAATGACACCTGAAAACCGTACAAAGTTTTTGGAGGTCCTGATCCTGAAGGATGTAGCAACTTCCAAAGAATTGGGTCCTGAGGACAGAATTCAATTCAATCGTTCTGCCTCTCTACACAACACAGGCTGGAGAATGCACCCATCAAATACACAGCTCCTGAGGAGGTGAGATTCAGTATTACCTCATCTAGCAAGGCTAGACTAAGTTTTAATCTGTACTCAGAAGGAGAATGCAGTACACCCACTCTTCCTGACCAGGCAAGACACCTGAGATTCTTCCAGTATCAGTGGAAGACCAAATCCTGGGTTTCCTCTCTGACCCTTGAACTGGCATGTGTGCAGCAAAGTCTGTCCAGACATAATTACTGGGTTACATGCCCTCCCCCCGCACTTCTGAGAAGGGTATTTTGCCAGAAACCATGTGCACACCTCCTGATTCACTCTGAAGCTGAGCCAAAAACAGGGAATAGGCCACAACTGTCCAAGTTGTTCATACAGCATATTTTCTGGCACAGCTGCAGAGCACACAGAGAGTGGGCTGCAGGCTGGATGAATGGTTCTGGTAGTAGCAACCTTCAATCACTATTTTTCTAGAGCTATTCTTAGTCCTTCCTCTGCTACCTTACAAATCCTTAAATTTAGAGGATTACAACACACCACAGCTCTTTTTGTGCAAGCAGACTTTGTGCATCCATAATGCATGCAATGGAAATTTGCACAGAAGTGGCCCCAAAATTAGAGCTTAAATCAACACTGGATACAGATGTATATGGGAAGTCAGTACTGCTGGATGGAAAAAAGTATTGAAACATTTTTGTACACCATACAATTCTTCTATTTTTCTTAACAAAACATGTGGATTAATAGCCTAAGTACTAATTCCAAGCAGCATCATTCCCAGTGTCTCAGCCAAGCTATAAGTTTGTATTAACACCTTCCTGTTTTATGGTCTTTGCTTCAAAGGCAATCATGGAAAATTGCAATGCAGTGCTTGGCTAAGATCCACACTGGCAGCACCACCATCCACGCCAGGCACCGTTTCACGTGGAGGACTTCAAGGGCTTGAGAAAGGACCTGAAGGTCTTCTTGATTTTCTCAATGTTTCTATCTCTGCAGTGGGACATATTTCATAAATATCATCTTGTTTGCTTCACATCCTATGCTTCTAATCATTATACACCATTTATTTTCCTCTCCTAGCTACTTTTTCCATTTTTGAAGTCTCAGGGAGCCCTGTCCATATCAGCTAAATGAAGAGAAGACTGAAGGGTCATTTGATTACCAGAAATAAGCACTTACTCCCTGAGAAGCAGATCTGGTAGCAAGACATTTTCCAACTTGCTGATACTAATGCAATAGGATCCAGCAGCTAACAATTAAAGCTGCATCAATTCAACCTTGAAACACTCTGTGATTTCCTAGCAGTAACTGCAGCTGAACCTTGGAACTGTTTACTGGGAAAGACAGAGGGCGAATCCCTGTCACATGATGTGTTCATAAAGAGAAGGCTTCAATTTATCTCTGGAAGAACTTCTATAAAGGTTGTGAAGTGAACAGTACTTCTTTCTGGAGTCTCCATCTTTTGATCTACAAACTTGTTTCTTCACTTGTTCTTGTGAATCACAGGGAGAAGGTGGTTCCTTTTAATACCCAAACCATGTTTCTTAGACAAAAGTTCCCAGATGACCTGCAGAACACTAAACAAACATATAAATGAACAGGGATCCACTTGACTGGTAATGTTCAGATCTAGGGTAGATTATTTCATCCAGTTAGACTGTTCAATCTTTGGTTTGCATTTCAGCTTGTGTTTTGGCTAGGGAGCAGGGAGTGGGATAAAGGATTATTTTGCTTTTCTCTGCTACACAGACTGTCAGAGGATATCACCCCTAAGAAGAGCCAGGCCCTGAGCACTACTGACCACACTTTGCTGCTGTTTCTAAGCACACAAGTGCTCACTCTAATGCCTCTGTGGTCAGTATTGTACCTGCCTGGCACCAAGCTGACACTGACTTAACTGACTTGCGGGACCTCAGGCTAAAGCCCCAGTAATCCTATTAAACCCCAAGCACTGTAAGTCACAAAAAAGGACATCCACTTGCATTTCACGTAAGGCCTATCACACAAGGCATGAGTCAGTCAAAAACTGCACATCATAAATAAAGGCTAACCTGGAAAAAAATTAGCATTTTAATACACAGGCATCTAAAGCAATCAACAAGAAAATAACAGAAGAATATTCTGAGCAAAAACACCCTTAAACTTCTCTGTGCTTGTTTTCAAAAGTAATTTCAAAGATGGGAAGCTCAAGCATTCATTTCATCCACACTCATATTTTTCCATTTCAAAAGGAAATTCTGTCTTTTTTTTTTTGTTTGTTTTTGTTTAAAACCTTGTCTCTAGGGGGAAAAAATCCTCACAAGAACCTTTTAAAAGATAATCTAGGGATTCTGTTTTGTAAAAATAGAGCTGATTTTCAAAAGAGGAAGGAGCCTAACTTAAACTTCCCAACATCTGCAACTGCAGTTCCCCCCAGGCATCTGATTAAGCATCTATGGAAATTAAGTAGGCAGTTCAGCATTCTGCCAAACTGGACTGACAAATATGCTTCGATGATTTGGGATTTCACCTTCAAAACACTTCAGGTCTTAAATACACTCCATTATAAAACACAGATTTATTGCTTAGTGTTCCATTTTGGCCAACAATTCTTTGGCAACTTTTTTCAAGACAAGGACAGTACCTTCTTTCCTTCTGAGCTGAGTTTGCCATAACACCCAAACTTTCAGTCCCACATTTCTACCACAGAAGTAGCCACCTTTTGAAGGGTGAGAAACACACTTTCTAATAAATTATATTATGCAGAATTCCAGTCCTGTACTAAGCCTTTTCCTGTAAGGTCCATATGAAAATGACAAAGAAAGTCTGAGAGAGTGCAAAATTAGCCCTGCAATACCATCTCAGTGTCTGACATGAAATTTAATTTTTGCTTTTCAGTTCCTCTCATATGTCTGAAGATCAATTATAACAGAAATATATTTTAAAACTTACATAAATTCCCTTACATAATTTCTTGTTCTGAAAACTACTATTAACATAAATGCTACATATATATTAAACACAAACATGTGTCTGATAGTACTTAAAGTGTTCCCTGAAAAAAAGATGACCACAATCATCCTGACTTGGAGCCAACAATATCACGTTAACTTGGGCTCTGCAGCAGATAATCCTAAGAAATTAAAATAAGAAATGAACTTTTCAAAATTGGGTATGGTTTATACTGTGCACACTACAGAAGCAACACAAAAACATGAATTACAGCCACATTCTAGATGAACTCCAACATTCTTTTTCCACACTCCTACTAAGGCTAAATGCCTTGGAGACCAATTAGGTATTAAGGACCAAATTTGCCTCATTTAGTCATAGCCAGTGATCCAAACTTTATTTCCCACCAAATTACTAGAAGCATCCTGTGACCAATTATTTATAAGAAGAAACAAAGCAAGTTTTTCAGAGAAGATAATCTGCAATAGAAAAAAAAATTACCCACATCTACAGCAAATTTTTGCATTTCACAAAAGTACTGTAAAGTGAACAGTCCTTAGTAACATGCAAAATTATCCCTACTTATCTTTCCTTTCAAGCACAGTAGCTACTAATTTTTTGCTCTGTCCCTCTACTCCAAGTTTTATCTCACAATTTTCCCTATTCTGAAACACCTCAAAGAATAATTATAGTAAATTACATAAAGTATTTTAAAAACTTCTCCTAAAGAATCCAGAAGCCTTTTAATGAGCCCGCCATTTTGGTCAAAAAAGAACAACATTTATTGAATCACAACTGAGTGCATTTAACTGATTTGAAAACGTTGTGGAAAAAAACCCCAAGTGTATGTCTTAGTTCATCTAGAACTCAGCACAATGTGAGTTAACCTGTACCTTAATCATGCTGTAGGTCATGATGAGTCACTGTTCTCTGGAAGAGCAGCCAGAGCACCACCTGCAACTTGTCAGGAGGCTGAAATGTGATTAAGTTATCCAAAGCTTTCCTCTAGGAGAAGTCTTCCCTTACACAGAATTACTGCATGGATGCGTTGACATAAAACAGTATTTCCAAAGCCAAGTATCATTTCACCTCCACGCTGAAAGCAAAGCATAGACAGAATAAAAGCTTCTCACCACAACAGCAAACAATTTGGGTTTGTTTTTAAAGGTAACTTCAGGGAACCAACAGTTACACTGTTTCCAGTCAAATTCTGCCTCTTCTTTTTTCCCCCAAGTCCTTTCTCTCACTCTTGTGGTAAGGACTGGCTTTGAACATAGCCATTATGAAAAGTTTAATACATTCCTGTAGCCCTAGGGAGAGTAGGGGCTACTGCATGCAAAAAGAAAAATATCACAGGTGTCTGCTACATGTGAGCTGTTACTCATCTTCCTTGGAATTTTTCCAAACATTAGGCTAATTAATTATCCTCACAACAACAGCACAGAGAAGAACAAGGTAACAGTCATGCAACTGGAAATAGAATAATTATAAAATATTACATAGATTACCTTCACTGTTATGACTAAGAGTTTCAAGATACTTATCTGAGAGGCTCCTTTTGAACCTGAAAAGCTGACAAACCTTCCATCCACTGATCAAAATAATTGCAGCTTCCATTTCTTAAGTAGTTAAGCAATAAGTCATCTTACATCCCAGGCTTTGAATGGAAACAAATGAAAATGTATGGATTTGTTAAGGCTGGCAACAAATTAATCTTGCTTAAATTACTCCTCTGTTCGATAAGTGCAATACACTTTAATCTTCATGATCCAATCCATTTTGTTAAACTACCTTTTCAAAATTCCCTTCTTTCTATTCCTTCTACTTTTCTATCTCCCAGTGCAAAGCTGTTGATTGGCAACCAAGTAGAACTGCAGAGCAACCCAGCGTTAAGCACCAGGCTAAACCAAGTGTATACGATGAAACTGTGATTTTGCAGAAGTGGTTCATCTCCTTTGAAACTGCTTGTTTGCCTGCACAGACTCCCAAAAGAAACTCTATTCTAAATTTACTAACTGATCTTCTTGGTATGAATTATATACCCAGAATGTTATTTTGCAACTCTGTTGCTGCTCTTTAAGCATTACCCAATGCTAAATTCCTATCAAGTACAACAGCAAGTCAAGAGCACAGCCTATAATTCTGTGTGTCAAATGAGACAACCACAGTCCAAGTGCAACATATGAGCTCAGGCACACTAGAGGAACACAGAACGCTGATACAAGTTAATGACTGGGAATCTTTGTACAGCTGCTTTTTAAATTCTCTGCTGTGAGCAGCTGATTCCAACAAGAATATTAGATAGGAAAGCCAAAAGCATCAAAATGCAGATTTTGAGACACAAACACATTTCAGTGAGATCAGTTATGACAGTGAAGTTAGACTGTGCAGAGTTTCTAAGTGTTGATGCAAATCATCATACTCAAAGATAACAAAGCAAAAGGGAATACAAAAGGTTTCTGGACATCTTAAGTGCCAGAAGAATTATTTCAAACACATTGGTTTGTGTCAAAGATTTCAAAGGGACGATGCAATTAAAGTATCACTGTCCTAAAAGAAACCAATAAAGATTTTCATTATTCAGGTACCTCAGTTGCTTCACGTTAGTGGTCCTTCTATTTCTGCAACACTCAAGTCTGCCTGAAGTACATATAAATCACTTACATTTGCCTATTACTCACACTCCTGGCTTCTGATAAAATTACTTATCAAAACCTAATAAAGCATCGTGGACCATTCTAAACCCATGCTTAAAATTACCATATGCAGAAAACATTTTAAAAAATTTACAAATGTGTTCTCAGCTCAGAAATGGTTCTAACAATTTCATGATTTTGCTAAAAAAAATCTTAACTAAAATTAGTATTCTATGTGTGGGCATACCACTGTATTTTTAATTTTTTGAAGAGACTAAAAAAAGTCCTGGTACTAACCTTAATCTTTTATGGCTAAGTTCTATAAAAAAACAGTAAAACTCACTCCAACTGCTAAAAAAAGCCATAAGCATAGCTGAAGCAAATGAGTTTGCAGATAGATCCTGATCAGTCCTTGCTCCATTTGCTTGTTTTGGAAAGCAGCATCCCACTCTTCCCTCAAGGAAGATAGGTAAAAAATCTCAAGTGAATGTTCCTCCTCATTGCTAATGCACAGAAGCTGCTGGAGGTGAAAGCAAAAGCTCCCATGTGCCACCCTTTCCTGACAAACAGGAGAAAATCTGACATCAAGGACTTTCAGTCTCTCAGATGCAGTATCTTTAAAAATGTTACCGCACCAGCAGAGTTCAGCAGCTGATGAAAAAGGTGACCCAAGGCATCTGCTACAGACCAGGAAAAAGGAAGATGGAGCTAAATTCTAATCACATCCCCTGCTTTATGAATACAACCCTCATTTTAGTTCACATTTTGACAGTCCCATGGCTGGCCAGCATGGCTGTCCTCAGATGTGACCCCAACAACTCAAATATTTCTTTCTAATGAACTTTTTTTTTCTATTACCCTATGCAAGGGTAATCAAAATACCACTCACCAGGCTCCCATCCTTACTAAACCAAACAGGACAAGAAAAGGATGAAAAAAGCCATGAGTATGAATGTGTATGCAGAGAACTGCAAAACTCCAAAATTACTGGAGGTCTGAGGAGGGACGAGAATGACAAGATAATTGCAGAGATGCCTGAAGACAAAACAGAGAGAGAGTGGCAGAGGAAGGAAATCAGAAGAGAAAGCACTTTGGGACATATAAGATGATAAGATAGGAAAACTTGAAAGAAAGTAATCAAAAGAATAATTTAAAGATAATGGATACATGACATTTCAGAACACATAGTCTTAAACCACTAATTGTTCCTGTTCTGTGGTTAAATTGATTAGAGTTCTGTGGTTTTCCAATTAAAATACCACCTTAAACACACACTGACTATAATTAGGAGGAAAAGAACCTCACAATGTAATATTACATAAAATCACTTGGACTCTTACAGTAAGGAAGCTGAATTTAAAATAATCAGTTCCATAATGGTTGAACTATCACTCAAAATTGGAGGGTAAGCCAGGCATAACTCTTTCTAGAACACTATTTCTAGGAAGGAATGATACTTATGAAGCTTGATTTTGGGGGATTCATCACATTCCTATCCTAAGTTTCAACAGGCAGGAAGATGGATGCTGGCTTTGGGTTTTATGTCACCCCCAAGACCAATATTACAGTATTTGTAAATCAAAAGCAAGAGTGGATTCCTAAATAGGTTTAATGGAGGTTGGCATATTTAAGGAACAAAAGCACTGTTTATTTTACTACATGCTTTTTTGAAAGTGAGATACATTTGAGGGTAGGGACTAGATGGTCTTTAAATTCCATTCCAGCCCCTTAACATTCTATGATTCTATGATAAGGGCAGCAAGAGGAAGTTTTTCACATTGAGACATCACTTGTCATGAAAGGGCTTCCTCAAAACTCAAAATCTGGAAGCATTTGCAGCAGTTCAGATTTCAATGATCTGACCTGGCAGACTGTTCCACAGCTGAATCCTTACAACCAAGGGCATTTTACCCCCAGTTCTTTGAGCATTAATCCTGGGCTTTGCTAACTGCATTGT
Source organism: Camarhynchus parvulus (assembly GCF_901933205.1). Classification (NCBI taxonomy): domain Eukaryota; kingdom Metazoa; phylum Chordata; class Aves; order Passeriformes; family Thraupidae; genus Camarhynchus; species Camarhynchus parvulus. Next base: position 9,846,144 of record NC_044577.1, read on the forward strand.
GCCAGATCCACACACCCATGGGACAGTTCACAGTCCAACTCAATCTTTCCACTGTAAAACCTATACAACAAATTTTCCTGTGCAATCCAGGAGGAACAGGGCTATAAACACTTCTAGCTCTTTATTCCTTGGGACTTCTCCATGTGCAAATAATGGATAAAAACTTCAATCAGTTGAGAATTTAAATTCAGTTCCTGCTGAACATAAAATAGATGCTATTCTATTCACCTCAGATTTCTAGCCATGCTTCTTATTACAAATTATAGGTAAGTGAAATACCACTTGCAGATGAAAATACGGCTAGAGCACCTAACTACATCTTGGAACATTCATGCTCTAAGAAATCACACATGGGCTGTTTTTAACTTCAGGTGAGTAACGACAAGAAGAATTGAACTTTTAAGTAAAGACCTACAAAAATATTATTACATCTATTTACATTTTAGTGAGATAAAATGTCTTCACTCAAATCTGTCTAACATTTTACAAAGATCAGAGAGCACAGGAAGCAACACAGATACCCAATGAGTTAGAAAGTAGAATATTCATAGCAGAAAACCTTCTCCCCACGTACAGGAAATGTGAATGTACCATGCAATACTTCTGCTGGTTTTCTGCAGCAAACTACATTTTACCAAATTTTTCAACTAGTGCTTAGTGCATTACACAGAATGAGGGAAAACTGATCAGATACATGAATCAAAGCAGATTACGTCCTGTTAATCCATTTAACAATTTAAGCTGTACTTGGCCTCATCTAAGAAGTGTAAATCACAGTAGCCCAATTAAGCATTATATCCATCTAGATCAGTTGGAACCAGGCACACAAGTATCTCCTTTTTCAGTAAACCTCAGCAAGTCTGAAACAGTAAGAAAAGCAACAACATTATTGTATACAAGACTACTTTCCCTTATACAAATCATTAAGCATAGAACTCAGTTGAGAAGACTCATTTTTTATCCCTTAATTTCTCCTCCCTTAAAAGACAACTTCTAGCCTTCAACAATTCACACTGGTCTTAGGTTGTCAGTCTGAAAGTAGAAGATTTTGTTACTAGTTTCCCAAGAGACAACAAATGAGATTTACATTCCAAACGTATTTTGGACAGAGGAGGATCAAAAGGACAAGGCATCCTCAGCAGCAGGAAGACACACAAGCAGACTCCGCTGTGATATTCCCTGGATTCTAATTGTCCTGGCCCTGCTGCTCTCCAGACTGCAGGGGCAGGGAGAGGCTTCACAACCTGCTCTGTACCTACAAGGAGTGATTCCAATATTGATTTTTCATGGGGTTACTTACATGAGTAAACATTTATCAATTTATCTTAGGGTTGCAAATTAAGATCAAAATAATTATTTGACAAATAAAGTTTGCTTGCAGCTGACTTACAGCCACAAATCGTGAAGCATATCCTGTAGAAAGCTAAGTCCTTTGCTCCTTCAATCCAGCTTTTTCTTTTCCAAATGACACAAAACCAGCTAAGACACTAAGTCAACACACGACATTTCACATGTGGCTAATCAATCCATATTTCAGATAACAAAGTCTTTGTTAAATATACAGATAGCTGTCTACACTAACCTATAGCTTCATAATGAAAAATTCAGCCTGTCAACCTAATAGCCCAACATAAAACATATTGCCAAAGCTCAGAGTGAGTTCGCAGCACACACTCAAGTTAATAAGACACGATTATAAAGTTGAGCTAGGTCAAAGTTGTATTTTCCTGTAAGTTATTTCATTACAAGGAAGTCAAAATGCATTTTAGGAAATGAAACAGAAAAGTGATGTCATATCTACATACACAGACATTATTAGGAGGACATTTGACACAAAAACACCATGTAAAGCAATCAAAAACTGTGACATTTACTCCAATTATGATACTTGGCTACACACACTTACAAGACCCTAACAGCATTTTGGGAAGGTCTGGGCATTGCTCAACATGGCACTATTCAAAACATGAAGATGGCTGTTATAAGAAACAATGTGTGTGTATTAGTATTTATTTTTTTTATACAGACACACAGGTATGAAACAACAACATGCACTAAACTTCCTTAAGTGTTGTTTTCTCTTTAGTGACAGTGGCCTCCTATTTTCTTTATATAAAGAGCATTCAATGGGAGCTGTTTCTAATCCAAACACATGCAGCAGTGTCTCTGTGGCCGCACCTGTGCCTGTAAGAGAACAGGCCAGATGCCGAAGCCATGCAGGAGAGAGCACGTGCTAAACACTTGTGATGCATGAATAGGCCTGTCTTGTCCCTAATCCACTTTGGGACAGTCCCTAGGCCATGGCTTTCCCTTGGCAGTGCTCTGCTAGGGCTGCTGACGCTGGCCCAAGGCAGGCCAGGGGGCTTCTGACACCTGGACAGTGCCACAGTGCCTGTGGCAGCACTCAGGTTCAGCAGGTACAGGCACCAGCCTTATCTTACCTTCCCCAGGGGAAGTTCTGCATGACTCAGAGAGCATGACAGCTGTATTTTTCTCATTTTCCTTTACAATATAAATATTTTGGAAATTATTTCCATGACTCTAATATTTATGTTGGTGAAGACAATGTAGACATTTTTATTAGAGCAATGAAGCAAGAAACATAAAATATGGGTTAACGTAGTTATGGCTACATTTTAGAGATGATACATTTACAATCTGTACCCCTTATTTTTAGCTGGAGAAATCTTCTTTATCAAACTACCAGCTCAAAACAGACTCAAACCAATAATCATACAGGATAACAATAAGATCAACCAAGCAGAGGGGCCTTTTTAAAAAGCCTCTTAAATAAAGAAAACACACCATTGAACAAGTACTTCTGAAGCTGGAATGCTGTAGCCACGCACTATGAAGCTCCCATGCTCTTGTGAGAGCGAGGTTAAGGAATCACTCAAAGATGGACTTTTGTGACAATCAGGATCCAAAGGGAGTTGCTCTATTTGTAATTATTTTAACACTATTTTGCTCAGCATGTAATATCTAATGCCCTTGATATGAGGCATCTAGTGAATTACCACTTTTGAGCATTTTTTCAGCAGGATCCTTACAGACCACACTGCTTCCCACCAGGCTATGGCTGATCCACTCCACTCATCATGAGGTGTTGTGCCTTCAGCTCTCACATTTATTCCTGAAAAACTCTTCTTTTCTACTCCGGCTACTCTATCTGACAAGGATCAATGTTTTATTTTTTTTAAAGATACTGTTGGTCATTCCTGGAAGAAAATGAAATTTACTGCTGTATGCTTTGGGATCATCTAATTACAATACTAGCCTTCAGGGAATTTTTAAACTAATGACATTGGATTTGTCAAGCCCAAAAACTTTTAATCTGATTTTTCAAGTGGATCCTAGCCAATGGATCCTGGCCACCACAGCACTTAAAACACATTTGACTGTCCTCCATGCAATATTTAGGTGGGCTTCTTATCAAAATGTTAATTTTTGTTACCTAATATCTTTCACTGGTGGTCAATACAAAGCATATAGGGATATTGACAATGCTATTAAAGTCTTTATGACTGAAAGTCCATAAATCAAATTATGTGTGTGTATATACAGCTTCACAAATGAAAGGAGGCAAAGACTTTGAGAAATCTGAACCAAAACACTGTATGAACAACTCCCCAGTTTGTCTGCTGATCTCATGATGCAACATCAAGAAACACCAGCTCAACAATAGTTATTTTTAATTTTATTACAACAGCCTAGTCTTTATTTTGAGCATTCTTTTCATTTCCAGTACTAATACCATGACCAAAGCCCCAAACGATTAATTATGTCACAATGACTCCTCCAAAAGCAAACAATTCAGATGATCCATCAATCATCCACTTTGGGGTACTTCCTTAGTTCTGAAGTACAAATAAGGCACCACTTGAGCTGTTAGGTTTGGTTTGACTGCACTAGTTGGGTCTTTTGGCCAAATGATGATGGACTCATACTCCAATTTCAAATTCATTTCCATTATTACTGCTCGCACATACAGCTACGACAGTGCCATGTAAAAACATGGATAAGTATACTTCAAAGAAAAGATCCTCTTTCAAATCTCTTTCAAACATAATTATTGTCTATTTTTTCAAAACTGCCTGCTTTATGACAAATTTACGAAACAAATTATGAAATACACGTATTATTGTTCATTAAGCAACTGCTATTAGCGTTCTAGTCCTCCCCAGTCATAAGAAAATACAGTTGTAACACAAAACTGTGCAAATGTAACAAAACTTAAAATTGTAACAATCCAACAGCTATATCCAAACCACACTTAGCCTGGGTCACTTGTCAGTTTCTCCCCAGCACTACCAGGTACCGTAAGAAGAAGGAACAGCTCTCCAAGGGAACACAGAGTGAAATGAAGGCTGCGACTACCCATTCGCTTCAAAAGCTAAACGTGTTCATCCTGTCAGCACAACTTGGAAACCTAACACCAACTTTATTATCAAAGCAAGTAACAGGATTGCTAGGTGCTGGAAGGGATGACTGACACACATCCACTTGTAATGTGTGACCATCTCCAGCCAACAGTCAGGGCTTGCACTTCCAACAAGAATTCACAATCCAACTGCAGTCATTTAACACAACTACTCCAAAGACAGCATGCAACTGCTGTGCTACTTTCTTCAAGTAGGCAACCAATTCTAAGAAAAGACATTTCAAGCACTGATGTCTATGTTTCTGTAAAAATATAAAACCAAAAACTGCTACTTGAACTCTTCTATAAGTACTACAGTATTTTAGCATCATATCCTACTTCCCACAAAGACGTGTCCTTGGAACACACACCCATGCTACACAAAGCTGTATCACCATTTTCTATCCTATTGCCAGAGATATAGGAATTGTCAGCCTTTTCCTCACTGATATTCCAACAGGCCACAAACAAGCTGCTGTGGAGGTACATCACAGAGGCCCTGCATCATTGTATAACCATGCAGTTTAGTTCAATTTCAATGGAAATTACAAGGAACTTTTCTCAGATACTGAACTCAAATATCAAAACAGTAGATCATGTCACTCTCAAATGCCAAAAGATACAATTAGAGAAACACCTCACATACCACCAAGTAGCTTCAAAGCGCTCAACACATGCTCCCAAGTTTGCAAGAGTATGTCTCCTTTCCTGTTAGGTTAGAGAACTTCTACATGAAACAGTCAATTCCGTTCCATCTGTTGGCAATGATATTAATACAGTTCCTTCTGGTGGTACCTACACTGGAGCCTCTCCCCCTCTGATCAGCAAGGGATAATGTGAAGACAAAGGTTATGACCATGCCATGCATAATGACAGCAGGATCAAACAAAATCAGGCTCAGCAACTCAGAGCACTCCATGCTATGAAAGGGCAGCATTTTGGATACAGTCTCAAAGAAAGGATTTTGAACATGCTACTAAATTTTAAGTACATTATTTACATCTCGTTTTCAATGATTCAGTAACATTACCCAAACAGGTGCTTCATTAGCCAATGGAGTAAATGCAATATCCTAAGCATTCTACCACTGTCTGAGTGAATGAGTTTTTGAACAAACAAAATGCTGAGTTAGACTTAAAAAAAAAAGAAAAAGAAACAGGAATTACACATAATTATTCAAGAATTTAATCTGCAGATTGAGTCTCATACATAGAAATCCCCCCTTTTTTGCAGCATATTGAAGCTTTAGCTGCAGTTTAAAGCATGTTGGCACATAAAGGAAAAAGTTAATTTCTTTTCCATTAGGCATTACTACTTAATCTTATAAAGGGGAAAACACAAAATTCATTCAATTTCTTCTCAGGAAATCTGACAAAACAGTATATTGTTTCTGGCTGGCAGCCACTGTACTATCATAGAGTTTCTTAAAGGTGCAACACTGCATTCTACCAGGTTTGAAAAAACACTGGAAGCATAAAACAAATAGAAATGACCATTAGCTAAATTCACTCCAAAAACAAACAGCAAGAAAACAATAGGTCTTTAAGGAAGACAGAGGGTCCTTGCAGAGGCTGGCAAATGCTCCAAGCCAAACTAAATCCATAGTGCTAAGAAACCACGGCTTTGCTCTGGCATCACCAGAAGGCTGTTTTTATAAAGACAGATGGACAGAAGGGAGGCTTTTCAACTACAATTCTGTCAAGTTAAACTACTACCAAGCAGAAGTTTAAAAGTGGTTTCCAGTCAACCATATGAGCTCCATGGAATCTCAGAGCCCATTTTAAGGTGAATAAATAAGGACAAAAAGATAGATACACACATGCAGACTAACATCTAACTTCCACTGTGGTAGCTCCAGCTGACACAAAAGCAAGCATCACATTTTTGGAAATCTAGAGCCTGAACAGCAGTGTTGATTGAAAGGCACCATTAGGATTGTTCCTTTCATACGCTAATAATGACATCATGCCTTATGGCCTGATGCTGCAACCATACATTATCATCTCATAAAGACATTTTTTCCAAAGAAGTCGAAGATGTGAGCAAACAGCTCACCTGTATATAGGAAGAAGGTTTTTTAAATTTGTGCATGACACAGATTTCCTTCTATACCTTAGTGTTGTAAATAACTACTACCGAAATATTTATAGAGGTTTCACTTACTTTTTTTAAAAAAGTAAGTAAATAATAAAAAAGTGTTGGGGCAGAAAAAAAAAAAAAGAAATTTTGGAGCATACAGGAAGCAGCCCTGGACATCAACAAAGTGAAGCAAGGTAAGGCCCCTGATGGTATCTCAGGTACAGGAGCGATTCAGGGCCAAATCTCTTGCAAATATTCTAACACAATGTACTGTAGTGACAAGACTGTCACACAGCACCCCAGAAAAGGGAGGAGAAAAAAAAATGTTATATATACTCTCTCCGTGTTCCTGACATATATCCAGTAACAAAATAAGCGATAATAAATTATGTAACTCTATTACTGACTACATATACCACACTCTCTTTTATTCTGGCATCATACAGTCCAAAAGAGAATTTTATTTTTCTCAAATACCCTGATTTGTAGTGATGTGCACTGAAAAGGTTAAAGAGAAAAAAACAAAAACATACTAAGAAAGGAACAAGATCTCCACATCAACAAACAATCCACAGAACAGTGAGGACACGAATATAAACCTATTTTCCCCGCACACATACTGTCATTGTGCTGTATTTCGTACATCCAGCAATAGAAACACACATTAAGATCCCCAGTTTTGAAAACAACACGCTTGAAAACTGCGGGGATCTTTCTTCCCCACCACGGACAGTGCTATGTAGAATCTGGAGAACAGCCTTATACATAAATAAATACACTAAACGGCGAAGGGGGACAGCCCAGAGGAAATAAACGCAGCTGAACACAAAGTGCCGAACGCCTTCCCCGGGCAGGAAACCAGCTATAATTTAATGGCCAAAACCGATTTAAATGAAGCCGAGCGGAACCCTGCGGGGCTCCGCGGCAGCGCGGCGCCCGAGCCTCCCGCATGACGGGGCCGCCGCGGCGGGCGCTGGGGCGAGGAGCGGAGCCCCGGGGGTGCCGCACCTGCCGCGGCCCGCGGAGAGCCCCGCGCCGGCCCCGCCGCCACCCGGCCCCGCCGCCGGCCCCCCGCGGGTCACCAGCGCCCACTCACCTGGCCGAGGCGCGCACTGCGGCTCCGCGCCCGCGGCGGGCTCCGGGCGAGGGCGGCTCCCCGCGGCCGCTGCGGAGCGGGCGGCGGCCGGAGTCACCCCGTCCTTGCGGCACGCCGCTCCCGCCGGTGGCGGCGGCCCCTCCGCGCCCACGGCGGGGCGAGCGCCTCCCGCGCAGGGGCGCCCCGCGCCGCCCTCCGCCCCCGCGCCGTCTCAGCGGCGGGGCCGCGCCCCCGCCCCTCCGCCAGCCCCCCGCCTCCGCTCCGGCATCTTCCCCGCGATCGGACACGGCCGTGGGTGGGGGCGGCCGGGCCCGGGCCGAGGCCGCAGCCCCGCGGGCCTGGGCGGCGCCGGGGGCGGGCAGCCGGTAACAAAGCCGCCCGCAAGGCAGGGGGATGCGGGGATGCCGCCCAGGCCCAGCGCCTTGCAGGGGACCCCGGCCCAGAGCCCGATCCGCACCCCCAGGAGTGAGCCAATGGGGCGGGCGGGTGAGCAGCGATCCCCTTGCGGAGCGGGGGGAAAGCTCCTGCGGCTGCTACATTGTTACCGCTATCGACGAGCAAGCGCCACTGAGGTGGTGCTGTGAAGCGCCGGGGTTTTTTTAAGTCACACTCAGTTATCTGCACTGCCGGCTATCGGTGTCATCAGCCGTGAGTATGAGCCAGCCTCCACCGTCCCCTCCGTGCCAATTACCCCCGTCTATTTCAAAGCAGTTGGGTGCCGACAGCTCTACATTCCCTACTTTTATGGCAATTTCACTTCTGCTTTGTCCATCACAATGGATTCAGGATTGTTTTCATAGGAAAATGTGCTTACAAAAAAACCCACAGATGAAATAAAAACGTAAAATACATTAATATGCACAGAACACAGTCATCTAGAGGAAGAGAGATGTGAAACACTGCAGAATCACAGCTCAACAAAAACACGGTAATATCAGTAGCAGGAAAAAAATGAACATATTCTTACACTATCAAGGTTATGGTTATTATTATAAAACAGCACCTCATGCTTTGTTTTCTAAATCATATTAAGACAAAATCTTCCCACAAGCAAGGAGCACATCTCATTGCTCCTTTGTATTCCACATCTGTTTTCTAATATATATATATATGTATATGTATATGTATATATATATAAAATATATAACAATATATTGGAAACTATATGGGTTTCTGTAGACACAGTTTCTTCAGAATAACCAGATGGCAACTATATTAAATTAATGCATGTCAAAATAAAAGGTAAATACAGTGCATTCTCAAAGCCCTGGGCTCCAAATCCTTTCTGTAGTGAAGCCCATGGCACTGTGGGCTTGGGCTTCAATAGAAGGAGGGAATTTGCTCTTCAGCCCTTCTGTACTGGAGGAACTGCTCCAGATAGGAGTGTACGCAGCTGTATTCCAAAGTAGGTCAGGCTATAAAAGTCATTGACACTCTTCCACCTACCTGAAGCTTTAAAACTTTGGTTTGTTTCTTTTCCATGACTTGCACACCTTTTGGCACATTGGTCCAAAGTAGTTTAAAAAAGCTTAATGTGCAAATGATCAGTGTGCAAATGATTAGTCTTATACAAATTTTCCCTCATTCCTTATACTAAAGAGTGTATTACTGTGATGTGCAATTGCAATAAAAGATTGGATTTACATTAAAGGATCAGATTTGGATGGTCATATATAGGTTAGTGTTTATTTGGACACTGTAGACACATCACTCTTTTCAGCAGTACCTTGGCTTGGCTCCAGGATTGTAACATTATTTTACTTTCTGAAACAAGATGAAAATAGAAAAAAAAAAAAAAAAAAGATGTTCAGTGCCAAGAGTTCCATAACATTTATGATTATTTGTGCTTTGTTTTTGGTTACCGTGACATTTTTTTGATGTTAAGATGAGAAACCCAGAAGATGAAAACCTTTAGCTAATGAATTATTCTCAGTGGATTTGCAAGCTGTTAAAGCCTTTTGACTGTATGACACAAATGAAGACTTTCCATAAGTTAAGACTCTTCATCTGTCAAATTAAAAAGTGCATAAATCCAATGCATTGGATTTTCGGGTTTCTCTCCCTCAAATGAATACTGGAAATGTTCTTGTCCACTAAGCAAAAACACTAATTCATATGAATCCTCTTGACTTCCCCCAAACATAAATGGCAGCAATCATAGTAGTAAAATCTAATGTACTTGTAGAAATTCAGTACTACTGCTTTCCAGTGGTTACAACATGTTGATTTCTATGCATGCTTTCCTGACATACTCACATCATATTTGATGCTACATGCAATCCTTTAACAGTTCCCACGTCTTTGGGGTGAGTTAGGATTCTTTCCTGTTTTCCTCAGATGTAACTCTGGCTGTGCCTGAATAGAGCGGGGTGCACACTAGAAAACAAACACTTTCCACAGAGGAATTGCTGCTTCAGTCTTCACGGGGGCTCACACACTGCACTACCAAGCAAGAGGATAACTTTTCAGAGCTGTGCACTGAGGCAATGGGCAGTTTACCTTCAACAGACTCAAAACCACAGGAAACCAGCCTGCTTTTCTGGAGCAGACAGATGTCTTTTCTCCTACTTCCAACAACTATTGCTCTCACCCAGCCCTCCCTGATCCTTCTTATCTCTCCTTTGCCAAAAAGTTCATGTGAAAAAAACAGAAACTCTTACTTTCCTAGCCTTCTCTAACATTCTGTAACAGAGATGGGCAGTGCACAACACATGGCAATACCTTTCCAGACTGACAAATGTCTTCTCAAAGTTGCAATGCAATTGAGGCAAAACTACTCTTGGGTGAAAGTTGAAAAAATTATAATTGCTCTCACATGGAGATTAGGACATAAAAGTAGCTGAAGTAGTACTAGAATATGAAAAACTCCAAAAATTATTTGTCATGTCCTTGGTAAAAGTTTCACTGAAGAAAAATCAATTTTCGGTCAGCCTCAAAAATTATTTAGTAATGAAAATGCAAAATGCTATTGACTGTAGAAACCTTTACTCTAATGATAAATTAGACATCCAAAATTTCTAATGTCCTTAATATCCTGTATATGACAAGAAGCTATGACATACTGATAAAAGGATGCACACCTTGCAGCATTTTCAGCTGCTCTAACCTTAGACATTGGTAACTTAACAAAAGAGGACATATAATTAATATAATTCATAAGACATTCATATTAAAAAGAAATATACATTTTACTTAGCACTATTAATTACTTTCACACAAATACCAAGGAGACAAGTACAGAAAAAGCAAAATATAACCTTTTGGCAAACCACATACAAAGAAAATAAAACAATATTCCAGTATTTCCCATCTGCTTTCTTTTTAATTTCATTATTATTTGGAAGAAACAAAAAGGACTTGATGAATAATTACTGAAGGTCACCATTTACCACCATGGGATCAGCAGCAGGCTATGCAAAACACACCCTTTGAAGGGGTAACTTGCCCATACCACAGCAAGAAGCGTTAAAAGACAAGGAACACTTTTCTGTATTACACAAAGATTTCATATTTTCTCAGCTAATCAGCTCTTTACAAGGCAGTGGGCCAAGCTGAATGTCCAAAATATAAGCTCCTTTGCCATGGCTATTAAAAAGGAAAACATGAAAAGGCTTAAAGGATCAACCAGAAAAACATTTGGGTGAGATGAGAATGTAATCTTTCACAAGATTTCTGGACAGATTACTGTTCAGCAGGTGAAAGTATTAATTGAAAGAATCACCCTGGGTGCCAAAATCTGCAGGACATATTCCCTGACCTGTCCCACCTCTTTTGTGCTGCACAAAAGACTTAATGAGAGTGAAAACCATCTGCAGCTCCCCAGCAGGTTTTTTGTAATATAAAAGAGTTCCTGAGTGACTGTGGAGTTGTCCAGCCCATGGGAGGCCACACTCCCCTACAATCTGAGCAGAGAGAGGAGAGAGCACTGTGAGGGAAAGCATTCCTGGGGATTGCTGCTCCTGCCATCTGCAGCTGGTCCATGAGCCCTCAAGAGCTGTTGCCATCTGGTACTATCAGTGCTAGGGCAGGCATTCATCCAGCCAGAGACTCGAGGGGCTCCACAGGAGCTCTCCACTCCTCTGGAATACAGGGAGGGAACCCTCTGCACCAGGCCATCTGGGCCAATCTGGTTAGAGCTCAAATCTGCAGCCCCCAGTCCAGCAAAACTCCCATGGGTATCTTTGAGCACTTACCTGAGCTGGTCTTCTGGCCTTGGACTGAGAATATTAATACAGAGAGCAAAGAAACACATGGCTGAGTTTTGATTTAGAAACATCTAAACCTTTCATGAAAAGTATATTAATTGCCAATATTAAAGCAATATCCTACCAATAGCAATTTATTAAATTGTTGGAATAGTTCTTGAGTACAGAAATGAAATCTGGTGCAGTTCATAATGCTTCCAAATAGTTACTGAAATGTGCATAAAGATCACTGAATTGGAGTTGAAGTCATGATGATAAAAGCAATTGTCAGTTTCCATTGGCACTTGCAGAGATTTAATTTCAGAACTGTACCCTCAGGCAAGTAATATAGCATTAGACCCATAGACACTGCATCAAAAAATAATACTGAAGCGTCACTTGTAAAACACACTTTCATGATCTTGCTATTTGACTTATAAATGCGTCAGTCAGACCTGCAGAGAAAGCCTCTAGTGAGGTAATATCAATGGATCATGCTTTTGTAAAATCAGAAGTCTTCCATGACTGAAAAAATTACTGCATTGTTTCTTTACAATATTCTTGCTGAAGCATGTAAATAGAGTCTGTGGGGAAACAGTCCAACATCATGAGAGAAATGACATAAAGACTGTGAAGGCATCAAGACATTAGTGAGGCTGAAAAGAGAATCACAAATCTGTATCAGAACCCCAGAGAATTTAAAGACCTGTACTGACAGTAGTGGAACAATCCTTGGTTTTACCCAGTGGAGGGAGAGCAGAAAAGGCTCGAGCAGGTGGTGCAGAGCTGCCACATCATTACTATCACTAAGACTCAAATCTCAGAATATTTATCTGGTGCCCCTCTTTGTGTACACTTACACCTCTAGACAATGGTTATTTGAATTACACATTTAGTCAATAATTTGACTAAAATCTTGAAATTATCTCTTTAGGAATCTTAATGCTTAGCACACCAGCAACACTTACCATGCAAACACACTTGGTAAGCAAATACAGCAGATAGTAGGTGAGCAAGCTACCCTGCCAATGAATTCTCTTTAAATGATTGGAAGGAAGCAGTAACTTCTTTGGCAACTAAGCAGCAGGTTACCCTAGTGACATTAATTCCTTCTGCATCCCACAAAGGATTGAATGTGGAATTAGCAGAGCTTGAAAATGCCCCTGCAGCTCAGGCAGAAATAATTTACTTCTCACTGTAAATTGAGGCTTCTCTTCAATTTACGCTTGAGCTTCAATGCTCTTTATCAGACAGGGTAACATGAACATACATTTCACTAACAGCCATGATCAGCAATGGAAACCCAACTTATGAACCGAGAGAGAACTATCAAACACTTGAGCCACATTCATCCTGCCACAGAACAAATAAACATTAATGCCAGAAAAATAAAGCCACTCTGCAAAGCCTGGGGAATCAACAAAGAAGCTTTTTGCCTGTGCCTAATCCAGCTAAACCTTCTTATAGTCCCATTCAAAACAGACACTTGACATGATTTCCATCCACAATAGCTTTCTTACACATTCTATCCTTTTCCATTTATGAAAAGACTATAAGTTTATATTTAAGAATCCACAGAGTCATCTAAAGTACAGATGCTGAAACTATTATTTTTGCTAAGAGTTCAATTTGGAATGGTGAAAATTAATAGGGCTTTACCTTCCCAAACACTTTTGTCAAATCAAGAGAGAGAAGACATTTATTCAGTGAGTGTAAAATATACGAGGGTGACTTTAAAGCCAGCATTCAGACAGATTTCTGTGTGGAAGTGTCACTATGCCATATCCAGCACAATTATAAAGATAATTACAAAATCCTAACAGCCACAAATATAATCTCACTACCTGCTCAGGCTGAAAGTGAAAGGAAGAGCTTGATTTTTATATTTTTACCTTGTTCTTACTTCAAGGTGTTATACAACTTCAATGTTAGTTTCCACCTGGCATTTTTTCCTTGGTATCACGTGGAAAAAAACAGCAGTGGCAAACTATCAGTTTGCAATAATGGCAGCATTCATTCCACAAGAATATACATGTGAGTTATTCTATTTATTTAATGAAGTGTAAGCTACCTGACCACCTTGAAATGTGAACAATACCTAAAAATAAGGGCTCCAAACTCAAGCCACAATGGCACACATTAACATGCCACAAAATCTGAGCAACATTGTCTAGTGCAACTTGTCCCTGTCCATGGCAGGGGGCTGGTACTGGATATCTCTAAAGTTCCTTCCAACCCAGGCCATTCTAAGATCCTATGAATATGCTTTAGATTGAATTTAGACCTAAATTCAAATACAAACTTAACTCCTTAACTGAAAAGGAACAAATTTGGATGTGCACCTCAAATTAAGCCAAACATCAACAAGCAAAACCATTGCATGAAATCGCATTCAAATTCACAAATTGCTCAGGAGAAGAGTATGATGACAGAGAAGAATTGACAGTAGCAAAGGAGACTAGAAGAAGTAGCAATATTTGAATTCTTCACACTGAAAGAGAACAACAAACAAGTATTTAGGTTCACAGAGTAAATTAAATCAGAGTATAAGAAATGAGGCCCAAATTAGAACCCCGGAGTGATGAACAGTACAGGCAACTGCTGAGCTTTCTACCCAAATCTCTGTCTGGCTGTGTTAGGTGTAGAAAAGAGAAGTGGTGTACACTGCTCAATACTGCTGAATGTGAACTCCTGTTCATGTCATCTCCATACTGGAAACTAAATATGAAGTCCTGAAGATGCTTTGGAAGAGCAGAGCCAAGAACAGAATCCTTGGAACATTACAACCTCAAAGGATAGGAAAAAATAGGTAGAATAAGACTTGTCTGGAGTATGGCTGCAGAAGTTCTCTAAAAACTTTAGCAGGGAGAAAACAAATTTCTACAAGCATTCACAGTTTTAGATGTTCTGACAAGCAGATGATACACTGCTTAGGATATCTGGAGTGCAGTTGGAACACATCAGAGTAATTCTTATCCTGGCATAGTTGGATCAGGAATACCTGTCAGTTTTCAGCTAAACTCACATCACTGTATTAGGCAACCATTTAAATTCCATGGATGGTTTTGGGCTGGTATGTGATTTCAGAGCAGGAATCACATGGCAGTCATTCCAGGAGGACGGAAACCACAGAGAAGTGTTCCTCTCACTGAGGAATGTGAGTTTGTTTTTATAGCAACATTACTAAGTTGAGGTAGGCAGCACAAATGTTCTACAGTTGTGTCTTTGCCTACTTTGCTTTATATAAAAACCAAAATGTTTTCTGTCTTCCTTATTCTATGGTACAGTTCACAGAACAAAGAATTTTGCCATGTCAGCACCCTGCTGCTGGGTTTGGTTGATAGATGTAAGCCTTAGTTTTGTGTTTTACTACAACAGTTGTTTTACAAGGCAACTTTTGAGACTTTCCTTTACTCCATTTTATAAACTTCTTTGTAACAAAGACTGTGTATTATTAAACTTGGGTTTACATGTTGAAAAGCTGAAAGTATGGACATAACACTCCACCTGTGCGCTACACTGACAGATATCCACATTTCCAGAGCAAGGGTTTGCCCGCAGACAGACTGACAGCATCACCACTTGCAGCCTATAGGAGCTGTTCTCCACTGCCTGATATCTTGTATGAAACACCAGCTCCCAGATTTAATGAAGTCTGAGTGTGTGGTACAGATCATAAATACAGATTTTAAAAGCATGGCTCCAGAGATTGCTTTTAGTGTTCTATAAACAATCCTGCAGCTATGGAGTGCAGTCTATACATGCAAAAACATACCTCACTCTAGGGGCTCTGGTTCAGGAGACAAAGATGCCATTACTTAACAGCAGAGACTGGAGATGATGTGAGTTACTCTACTATGTGACCAGATTACTGCAAGGTGAGTATTCTGCAAGGTGGATATTTGCACCTGCATTTTACCAGTGAATAGGAAAAAATACTCTAAATTCTGCAAAGTCTGTTCTAATTAGATTTGAAAAGCACACTTAATTCTAAATTAACACATCTCGATGAGCATGAGTGGAATTGATTTCCTAGCAAAAAGCTGAATGTAGCAGGAAAAAAACAGGCAGTAAAGGTTGCTTAGCTTAACCTTGTTGGCTGATTCGGGTACTTCACTATTATCAAAGGTGCCTGAATAACTTCAGTGGAGTTCTAGAATATCTTACTGCAAAAAACATAATCTCCACATAATATTCCTTTGAATAACAAATGCTATTTAGGCATCAAGCTACTGCTTCCACACAAAGCCGTAACATTACTTCCCCAAAAGCAGGAATGACATAATGAGAAAAACAAAATACTCCAGGTAATGTAACTATTTAAAAACCATCATAATTACAACTTGGTATATTTTGGTGAACACCATTACTGTTTTGTTAATGGTTAATGTTACTATTTGTTAAACCTCTTAATTTGCCTCAAAGTGTACCTGATTTGGAGAAGCTTGCAGAAGCTTATGTTTATTTAATGTATTAGGGCTGTTTTTTTCTGAGAAGTGCCAGGTTGACACATGAATAGAAAGTGGCAGAAAAAGAAATACTGTTTCTCCCACAGCAAGCACACTAATGTAAAGCTTAAAAATTAAGCAGCAGCAGCACATTTTTCCTCAGACCTTTGAGCTGGACCATATGGTTGATGCTCAATTAAGCAAAGATTTATCAGTCCCCAATTGGAAGGTGTCCAGAATTCACTATTTTCTCAAATCTTTGAACCAGAGGACTAGAACTGAACAATTTTATTGACTTACACACGATACCCCACACTTTTAAATCTTTGAATTAAATTAGGAAAATGTAATGTATTTTTGGCAGGGGTATGCATTTTTAGATTTTAGAAGTAAAATATAGCAGTTCTATAAAAGCTACAAAGTGGCAGTTTGATGTTACAGCTTTAGCCAAGTCACATCTCACTACCATCAAAAAGGTGAGGTCCAAACTCTTACCAAATCTCCTCAAGCAGTCCCGTCTCTTACTTTACATCTGCTTTAGCAGCCACCAAACTGCACGGCAAAGAATATTGTATTCACTGAAATGACAGAATACCCACACAGTAAAAGTGTGTGTGGTTTCTTGCCAAGTTAGCAAGTGGAATGGGTTCACTGTGCAATCCAAGTGGGACAAGATCCCATGTGACAGACAGGTGATCCCATGTTTGGGAACACACAGCAAGGAAAAAAGTATGAAAATGTCTGTTTGAGAGCACAATGCTGTTATTTTGACTTTGAATCTAAATATTAACTCTCGTCTGCTCTCTGGACACTTGCTTCTGCTTTCAGCTGCCTGCTTTGTAAGTACATTTTCATCACATCCAAGTGCAGCACTAAATTCCTGAACAATAGACAAGTCCATGACTTCAAGTCTAAAAGTGTTAAGAATGGATTGAGAAATAAGAACTTTCAAATGAACCCAGTCAGAATTTTATCTAAGTGAGTATTGGAAAGAATATTAAGATCTGGAACATAAAATGGCACAGCTGCATAGAAAAAGATGTAATTTTTTCATTCAAGATGTATATTTCATTCATTTGATAATGAATGAATGAAAATTAGTGTAAAAAACAGATACAATATTAGACAGAAT
The DNA here is from genome assembly GCF_901933205.1 of Camarhynchus parvulus. Taxonomy (NCBI): domain Eukaryota; kingdom Metazoa; phylum Chordata; class Aves; order Passeriformes; family Thraupidae; genus Camarhynchus; species Camarhynchus parvulus. The sequence goes on from NC_044577.1 coordinate 9,863,503, forward strand.
TAGGTCATTATTTTTTTCCCATCAGATTATTGGAGGCCATAGAAATGTCACAAGAAAGTTGTTTACAGTAAAAATCCTAACTCAAAATTTGGCAATAATGAAGTCAGTCAAACATAAAGCTGCTATGTTGAATTGTCAAAACTTAATTTTACATTCCATGTGAGACTCTGTGGTTAAATTCTGATTTTATAGACAGATGGTAGGGTTTTTTCTTTGCTTGTTTATAATAAATGTACTTGAGTGCATCTATTCAATTCACTGAAAAAAGAGCTGCAAATATAATTTGCAGTATTCTAAATCACAAGGCTTAATTCCTTTGCAATTGCCATTTCAAATGTAGCAGCCGATTCCTCTCTCACTATTGCTACGAAAGGATTAACCTTTCCCTGGTGATTTTTTATGATGAAGGGGAAATGTAATTGAAGGGTTCAATCAGTTTTGAAAGTTTTTGTTTATTTGTTTTTCTTTTTTGTAAGTGTGACCTCATCATTGCAATTTTTCATAAAGGTTGGAATATTCTGCTATAGTAATGCTATAAGACATCTCTGTAGTCCTGCTTTTTGTAGAATGGTTTAGATTGGAAGGGACATTAAAGATCATCTCATTCCGACCCCCTGCCATGGGCAGGCACACCTTTCACTAGACCAGGGTGCTCAGAGCCTCATTCAATCTGGCCTTGAACATTTCTAGCGATGGGACAGCCACAGCTTCTCTGGGCAATGTGTTCCAGGGCCTCACCATCCTCACAGGAGTGATCCTTCCCCTAATATCTAATCTAAACCTACACTCTATCGGTTTGAAGCTATTCCCCTTTGTCCTGTCTCAACATGCTCTTGTAAAGTCTTTCTCCATGTTTCTTGTAGGCTCCCTTCAGGTATAGGGAGGCTGTAATTAAGTCACCCCTGAAACCACATGGAATAGTAAATAACTTCTAATATGGTGGGTATAAAGGTGGACTGAAGAACATTATTAAAACTAGCTTCCACTGTACATTTACTAGCAGCACTATAGAAAAAAAGTATATTTACACGTGTCCACAAAGAACCACATTGGTGCATTGCAAATCATGGCTGTTCTACTTTCATCACTTTTCCTATGTGCTCCACCAAACTCTTTGATCAGGGAAGATGCTCTTCCTTGATTTGATAGATTATTGAAAACTTTATTACCGTAGCAGAGGGACTCTGTTATAAAATAAAACTTGCCTGTGCTCTGGCATTGAGGGTTTTTATCATAACTATTTTACACATAGAGTATAGGTCAATAAAGAAGCTTCAATTGCTTGGGAGAAACACTGCCTTTCTAAGCTGGTAAGATGCTGTAGGAGATGGACAGGACCCCTAGCTATGTGCTTGTCCATGGGCAAATGAAGAGATAACGGATTTATCTGGAGTTACTCACAAAGCAGCACCTTAGCTGGAACCCAAAATCTCAGCTATCAGATTCTCAGCTAGAACACTCTGTTCTTTCTTCAGTCTGTTTGTACTGTGTATTTTCAGATCTTCCATTTTTGTTGTTGTTTGGAAAGTATTGGAAGGAAAAGAGAGAGTTCATCTAGAACATTTTTTCCAAACCCTTTTTAGTATCCAAGGACCAGATAGTGCTTCAGGAAAAAAAATCTGTGGAAAATGTTGTACTCTTTTTCTTGGTAGGAAGACATGTGATAAATATTTAGCATTTAGGCAACCAAAGTTTATGAATTTAAATGTTACTATATGTATAATTTTCATTTAAAATATCCATTTAGAAGATAATAATAATATGGCCTAATTTCTGACTTAGTCTGTCAAAAGTCAGTGGCATACAGCTTCTAACTCACATGAAAATGTATGATGTTTGTGATGGGGACACCATCTCTTCTTTAGGATGTTCCCATGGTCTGTGGGCTTTTGATTTACTCATATCAATCTAGTCCATCCTTTTGCCCTACAGCAGAATGAATTGTGACAGAATCACTTCTGAGACATTTTACACAGGACATCAGAGCACATGGTCAGAACTCTGTCTTTGGCTACAAATTCTATAAAGAATAGTGATTACCTTGAAAATACGGATTGCACTTTTGGTGTACATAGTTATGAATTCTGATTACAAAATATTATGGACCAAAAAAATCTGTCCTTATAAACTCAGCCAGTAAATACTACAGACTTCAGCAATAGTCAATGTTTTATTCAGCCTAATTTTCCTCTGATTCAGTAATAAGGTAAGAATCATACAGGTAAGAATCTGTGCTCATTGTGTCCTGCACCCTACCAGTTACTAAAAGATGTCCCAAAACTCTGATAGATTTTTAATGGTCTGACACTGCCCTGTTGAATGCAATTGTGCATTCTGTTCATAACCACACCAGCCTTTGTAAGTGTCAGAAAAAGCCCCTTACAAAGGCTCCAGTGCTACTGCACATATCTGTCTTTTTTAAAAAAGTCAGGAGAAAAACATCAAATTCCATGTGGTGTCAGCAGGCTGACAAAGGTAAATGTTAGCAGAAGGGTTTTAATGTTCTCTCTAAATAAGTTCTGTTTATTCAACAATACTCTTTGTTATGAGCTGGAACCAGGATATTGTCTGTAGTTTGACGTAGAGAGTTAAGGACATAAAATCTGTCAGCACGTAAGGAAACAAGGTCAGGAGAGAGAAATAGTGTTTTATAAAGCAGTATTTAGGGCAAATGCATTTTAACATAATTAAGTAATGCACCATTGGAAGTAAAGCAAACCCTGCATTGTTTGTAAATGCAGTTAAGCCTTTTAGTCAGAACATCACATTTTCAGCAAAAAAGCCTTGTTCAATAAAAAATGACAGCCTATAGATAAAAATAAAATAATTACTAACAGAGTATTGCTTAGAAAGATTGACCTTAGGATGTCCAAAATAATAAGCATTGTTATTTGTATTATATATGTTTTGCTGAATGTATTAAGTTTTGAATATAAATCAAACTCTGCTACTCAGTATAACTCAACATGTTAGCTACATTAATACCTGTTACTGCTGGAAACTGTTTTAAGAGGCACCAGACTGGATTCTCTGTATGGAACTGGTGTTTTGCACTGCACTCCAGTGTGCTCCATTAGACCCTGGTGTAAAATGGATGCTAACAATGGAGGTCATGCTCCTCCTGGTATTCCCTGCTGCTGGCAAAAATCCAGGTTCAAATCCCCTGTCCCATGGCTCAGTCCCCACAGGTCCCCCATAATTTGAAGTAGATATATGATACTTTCCCTCCCACTAACAAAATAATTCTGTACAAAGTGGAGCCAGGAATCTGAGGTGAAAAAAGGCAAGCTGTAATGTCCTTTTGTGCATACATCTGGTTTTACAGCACAGCAGTCTGCCACTTCCAGGACAGGAACCACACTCACCAAAACCCTGCAGCAGTCCCTGGTTATTCACACAAAAACAGCACAGCACTTCAAAGAGTGCAAAATGCAGGTTTAATATATAGCAAGGCAAAATCCCTCCCAAAAATACAGGCTGGCTTTTGATTATATGCAAAAAGAAAACGTTCCTCTTAAGGGCTGCATAAACAAAGCCTGAACTCAGATACAAAATGTTAATTAAAATTTAATGTATCCTGCGTGATGCCTTTGTTTGTTGTGCATCCCTGGTTTAAATCTGAGGCTGGTTATCTCACCGACTAATGGGGCTCTCCTGCTTTGCCAGTCACTTGTTCTGAAGGAGAAGTCATTCTTCCAGTAAACACAGCAGTCATTTACCTCGGCTTTCACGTCAGTGTCCTCCCCTTAGAGACTCTTCCCTTCAAAAATAGGCCAGCAGATACATTAAGCTTATGTGCTGCTGGCATTAAGGCAAGAGGCAAACCCTTACTCAAAATGTAATTCTGTTTATGAAAAACACATAAATACAATTTACAGCTTTCGATTTTTTTAATTTAAAAATAGGAAAAAAAATTCCTAGGAGTGTCGTTATTGGTTTAACTGGAACTTGTGATATTACTACTCTGACTGGAGATTTTCAGAGCAGACAGGATAAATAAAAATCACAAAGGGTTCTGAAGAGAAAATTTGCATCCGATACAATAAAAAAAAATTGTGGAGGAATGGGATAAACTCATTGATGCACTGCTCAGAGAAAGAGTTACAGCAGTGACAGAACAGTTGAGGCTCTGACTCCTACAAAGCACCTCCCTTTGCAGAATGCTAACCTGGATGGACAAACTGAACCAATTTAGCAGATTTAATTTATCTCACCTCGGAATTCAAACTTGCAAATTCCACCTACTGCTGCAGCATTCTTTCATGCCACCCAAGGAATCCAAAACAGAGATATTTGTAAAGGAGTTTGCTCTCTGATTTACCTTCATACCAAAGTGTTCTGCATAAACAAGGAACTGAGTGAGATGAAAAGGATCCTAAAGACAAGCACTGCCACAGTGCTGGCAGTTCATACTCCACCTTGAACAAAGACTTCAGTTCTACCTCAAAACAGTAGAAGAAATTCAAAGAAGATCAATGGAAGGAAAGCATTTTACCTATGCTGGAATAAAACTTTGTTAACTAATGACAGTTGCAGAACTTAATTATCTTCAAACACAGGGCAAATCTAAGCAGAAATTAAAAGACATTGTCAGAATAGCAAAAAAAGCTATAGCTAAAAGAAATGTCATTGCAAGCATTATATGAATTTTCTGATTCATATAATTTACATAAAAGCTTTACTTTGCTATGTGTGCTGCTGTACACATCACACAAAGCACAGGTGTAAGAAAAAAAAGTAAACTTCTGTTCCTAATGAGCATTCTACAAATGAAAACATTCTTCTATCCCATTTTAGCTTGCAGCTTTGTACATGATTCCACCAGGAATAAATTTTGGTTGGCAGAGTATAGAGGAAATGTAGGGAAAAAAGGAATGAAAGGAAAAAACTAGATGAGCTGTCATTATAATGCACCTGCCCACCCCATCTCCTACTGCCATATAAACAACATTAAAAATGAAAGAAAATACTATTCTTAGATTATTTTGACTACTTCTGTGAAACTGTTGGACAGGATATTTGTAGCAGAAAAGAACATCTAATTGTTCAACTTTCAACACTCATTCCTTTGATCACAGTCATCCTAAAAGTTTCCCATGGGAAACATGCTACAGACATTTTGATGTACATGTTTTACCCCTGCTTTTTTATACAAAGTAACTCTTATCAGACTATATACCAACTTCTGAAAATAAAATAACAAATGGGAACAAAAAGCTCAAATCAAGCAGTTCTCCTAATGCACATTAAATTAAGAACAGCATTTGATCTGCTTGTTTCAAAATTTATCAGGTGCTGTCAGAATTAGCCATCTTTCTGTCAGTATTACCCTACCCCAGCTCATGAAAGGATCTCTGAAATACAATTTCCATTTGACCCACATATCAGTTGCTCTTTTATGTTCTCACCTCCTCCTGCATAAACCAGGTACCCCCACATGGCCATTATATCAAAATATTCCCATTAATGACCAGCCTAATACAGCGCCAACAGTTACTGAGAAACTGTACAATAAAAACAACGTTATTTGTCCATCCCTTCTTTAGGTGAGAAACTTAAGAGTTACTTAATTTATCACTTTAATCTTCTTTCTCCCAAGAGATTTTTATATTCCCTCACATCCTACATTTCTTCACAAGCCTCCTAGCAACATCCCCCAGGCAAAGGCTTTCTGGAGCAAATTCTCAAGTGGAGCAATGACATCCTTATGTCAGCTGAGGATCTTTTCATTACATACACAGCACTGATCAAATGCACTGCTGCCCTGTCTGCAGAGTCACCCTCTGCTCAGAAAAGCTCCAACTCCTCCTCCGAAATAAACAGTCATGCCAAAAGATCCTTAAATCAAAATAATTATATTCATCAGTAAAGTGCAAAAATTTCAGCATTAATGGAGAGCCACCAGCTGCAATTGCACAAGTTATAAAATGCACTGTCACCATATTTAGAGGTCCTAATAAATATCTTTCCTCTCTGCTGCCATCTACAGACAGACTTCAAGGTATTTTTAGAAATCTACTTTTCCATTCCAGATAAACATTTAATAACAGCATCTCAGCATGCCCTACAAAACAGTCCGCCCCAAACATATATGATATCAATAGTATTACCTCAACATATTAGAAGCTTCAGGAAAAGCTGAGCCCATGGGACGTGTCCCTGAATGGTCTTTGATGGTGTTCACAATGCATGCTGATCCTGAGGAAAGTCCTCAGCTGGGAATCAGTGGCTCATGGTCCCTGTCCAATGCATGGGAGGAGTTGAGTCACATAGAGGTGTCCCTCAGAAGCCATATGAGCTGCCAAAAGTGAAAAGGAGATTCTAAATCTCCATGATAGACAGTTTAAACACCTTTACTTGAGTCCCCAGAATATCTAATGCTTAATGGTTGTGGCATTACTACTTGCTGCCTACTTCAGACAGAAAGCCTCCCAGTTCCACAGCCGTATGTTCTAACCAGAAGGCTACAAAATTAGTTTCCCTCTCTGCATAAAACAGAAATTCAGTACAAAAAGGGGTACCATTTTAAAAGCCCCACATCTCAGATGCACAGTGGAGACAGTGTAATGCAGTAGAATTGCTGATCTGTGTATCTGTATTAAATGACTGCAAGCTGCATGGTTACCAATGTAAAACACTATTCTTGCTTAGGGCCCCAGCTGAACATAGAATGGGTTTGTTTGGAAGGGACATTAAATATCTTGCTCCAATCCCTGTCTGTGGGCAGGGACACTTCCCACTGGACCAGGTTGCTCAGAGCCCCACCAGCCTGGCCTTGAACACTCCCAGGGATGGGGCATCCACAGCTTCTCTGGGCAACCTGTGCCAGGGCCTCGTCCCTCACCTCAGTGAAGTTTTCTTCTTTGTATTTAATCTAAATTTACTGTGTTCCAGCTTCCAGCCATTCACTCTTGCATATCATTTGATATGTAATAAATTAATCACATATGAAAATAACCCTTAACCTGAAGGCCAGCACGCCCCTGTGGCTCAGCTCTCGGGGGAGGTGCGAGCCTCGGCACGCTCCAAGGCGGAGTCAAACCCCCTTAGTGCTCTGCTGTGGAACGCTGCACTGCCAGCGGCGTCTAAGCACCAGAGAGAGGCGAGGCTCATTCACACAGCCCTGCCGAGGGGCTCCGGGGGCCAGCCCAGGTCTCCCCTCAGCAGCACCGGCGCGCCCCGGCCCCGCAGGATGCGGCAGCCCCGCGGGGCTCCCTCAGGAGGCGCCGCGGGCGGGGGGGGCCCGGCCCCCGGGAGGGGATGCAGCGGGCCGGGGATGGAAGAAAACATCGCCAGCCCGTCCAGGGAGGGGATTGTCGCATTCTGCTCTGGGCTGTGTGTGGCCTCACTTTGACTCCTTGTCCAGTGTTGAGCGCCACAATATAAAAAAAAGGCATTAAGCTGTTAGAGAGCATCCTAAGGAGTAGCATGAGGATGGTGAAGAGCCCTGAGGGGAAGCTCTGTGAGGAGCAGCTGAGGTCATTCGGTCTGTTCAGCCTGGAGGAGGCTGAGGGGAAACCCCATTGCTGTTAAAACTTCCTCTGAGGGGAAGAGGGGCAGGCACTGATCTCTGCTCTGTGGTGACAGTGACAGGACCCGGGGGGGTGGCCTGAAGCTGTTCAGGGAAGTTTAGGCTGGATGTTAGAGAAAGGTTCTTCACCCAGAGTGTGGTTGGGCACTGGAACAGGCTCCCCAGGGAAGCTGTCAAAGAACCAAGCCTGGCAGAGCTCAAGAACTCTGTGCTCCGGGGCACAGGGTGTGATTCTTGGGGTGTCCTGTGCAGGGCTAAGAGTTGGACTCCATGGCCCTGTGGGCCCCCTCCAAGTGAGAACTCACATGCTATGATTATGTGAGGGGGAAGCCACAGGAGCCATGCTCTGTAGCGGCCACCACGGGCTGTGCCTCAGCCGTTTCTACTGCAGGTCCCTCAGGAGTGGACACAGAGTGGGTCAGTCTTTCCTCCTTTTCAGCTTCAATCTTTTCAGAGAGTCACAGCTGGAAGGGACTTCTGAAGATCACCTAGTCCAATCACCCCTCCACCCCTTCCCCAGTCAAGGCAGGGTCACCTGGAGCAAGTTACTGGAGATTTGCACTCAGAGATGCCAGAAACACCTGCTACTCACCCAGCCATCAGCCCTGTGCGGGCCAGGGGAGCAGGCATGGGCAAAAATGCATGATGGAAAGAACTGTGAGACACTGATGAACCACACCTGTCAGTTAGAGAGTGTTCTGGCTACAGGCAGAAAAGGAACTGAATCCAAAGAATGCAGGTAGTAAAAGAGGGGGTTTATCACTTCCCTCTTCATTTGCACTTGGCACTTCATTCCCATTTTTCACTTGTTCCCACTCCATTATTTCTCGCTAGTCTCAGTCACCTAGATCAGGATACTTGACTGGTTCCAGAAAGTTGAGTAAAAAGTAATACTGTGCTACCAATGTTTTTATCATTTAGTTTTTACAGTGCTGGATGTGATAGCCACTTTCATACACTGGAGATCCTAAGAAACACTTAGCTGATGATAGGGTCATAAAATCAAACTGCTAAAACAAATTAGTTGAAACATCTTTTGAATGTGTGTCATTTGATAATCAAAGTTTCATTTCTACAGTTACTCTGTAACATATTGATTTTTTTTTTCTGCTTGACACAGAACTCTTTTGTCATCTCCCTTAAGATAAAGAATATGAATCAATAGATCGTTCAGAACATTAAAAAATGTCACACTTTTTTTGGTATTCTTTACTGTCTAAGTTAGTTTAATTCTGTCCATGCCTTCTTCTACTTATCATTTGCTTCTCCGTTCCCTGTTGTCAAAGGTTTCTTTCATCTCTCCACTTCTGTTGGCTGTGCTTCTAGGACAGTGGCCTTCTTGTGGCCATCTGGACAATTGTACTAATTTGAGCAGCTACTCCTAAAAATAAGCTAGTTTGAAGACATTTGGATTTTTTTAAATCTATTTTACTGTTTCATATAACTGAAAATTTATACCTGAAGCAATTTATATACCGCAAACTTTTTTTTTGTTGCTTTTTCCTTTGTTTTCGTACAAGGTGGTGACTTCTGCTCCTTTTCCCCCAGTGCGCCCCGCAGCAGGTACAACTTGTGCTGGCAGAGCTGTCTGTCAGCAAGAATAAACTGACCTGTGACAGAGTATAGGTACCTCCCAGCATCCTATTTTGCCCCTCAAAGGGAAAACTTGGCTTTTAAATCTAAGATAAGGTTGTTTAACCTGAGCTCTTTGGTATATCATCTGGAAGGAAGTGCTTATTTGTTTTCTCCACTTATTTGTGTAGTGACAAATGCATAGTAAGAGTTCTGTATCAAAATCATCTTCAGTGCTGCTCATATTGCCTCTGCGAGTCAAGATGCATCTCTAGGATTTGGGATAATTAATTTGCTTAATGTGTGAAACTAGCAGAATGGCTAAGAGCCACCAGGGGGCATTAAAACAAAAGAGATGGGTAAAAATTGGTTGAAAGATTGGAAACATATGAAACTCTATTTAAAAAAAAATACTGATTAATGAGAGAGGCACACTCTGGTGGTAATGAAAAACAAGCAGGAAGTAAAGCTTTCATTCATGGTTATCTATGTAATAGGATTTGGAACGGTGGTGAAAAGATTTCCACCTTTCTTCAAACAGCACAGAATGTGTAGTGATTATAAAAGAACAAGAAAGCTGCATTTATGCAACAGTCCTGATGGTAGTGACAGTAGGAGGTGACCAAGACATTGGACTTAGATTAAAACTAAATTAATTGCTGGAATGATTCCTGGAATTATTTCTATGAAAGGATAAATTAGATGTGATTCTTGCTTCTCCTGCTATGAGACTCAGAGAAAAGAAAACAGTTGCTCTGGGTAAAGAGACATTGTCTCTTCCTTCCTGGGTTCCATTTCAAACAAAGCTGTTTTGTTTCTGCACTAAAAGCAAGCTGAGCTATTTTGTCACATCTCTTAAGACTGAAGTGCAAAAGCCAGATAACAAGATATTAATTGAGCATATGCACCAAGTAACCCTTTCAATCTCAGCTATTATCCTCTGGTGAAGAGTGAGGTGCACACGTGGCCTTTTCAACTAAGTGAAACTAAGTAGCATTTATCATACTTTAAAAGAAAAGTTCTGGGGTTTTTTCTAAAAGTCACTTCAATTTAGCGGGGTTTGTATAAAGAGCTTTTGCTCCCCCACTTATTGTTTTTACCAGGCTCAAAATATCTCTCTTACCCAACCAAACAGAAGGGTTGTGGCCAAGTAAATTGCCCCCCTGTGCTGCTGTTATGTCACTGTATGTGACATCATACAAAACCACCCACCACACCCCCTGCCCCCAGAATCATTTGTCCTTACAGCGTTGTATTACAATATCCAAATTATTATAGCTTGCATGGATTACTGTAGTAGTTTGGAGTGAAAACCTAAGGGATTAGATGTTTATAGAGTATGAACCAGCATGAAGTAAAATTTTTAAAAAAGTAATAAAGTGCCCCAGCCTCAGGTCTTACATGCTGCTTTATCAGTCCAAGTATTGTTCTATGATTAGAAAGATATCCCAATAGCAAAAGAGTATTTCTGTAGCACTTGTCAGGTAAAGTTAGTCTGCCCTCATTTTCTCAGGAGTTTGTGGCACTCAGCATCTGTTTTTCCCCTTTCCTATGCCTCTGTATTTTATGCTGTGTTGGAGGCCCATGTTGATTTCACCACCCCTCTAAGAGAGGGGCAACTCTTTTTCACAGCACAGCAAGAGAGCATCACAGAGTTCCTACTCCTGTGTACAGGAGAAAGATGTGAAAGGTGTGCTGTTCCTGCCCCTCACACGTGGGACACAGCACACCATCACTGCTCTCCCTGCAGCTCTAATTACACCACTTTGCCTAGATCACAACTGGCCTGGAAGCAGCAACTCACCAGTGGTTCTTATCTAAGTCTGACAGCCTGCAAAGTCCTGAAAACCTCAAGCCAAGAAGAGAGCAGCTCCAAAAAAGAGGTAGAAAAAGAAAACAAAATCATTTCAAACAGGAAAGCAAAGGAAAATTACCTGAATGGTATTTTGCAGTTATGAGACATAATTTTAGTTTTCTATCCTTTCTTTTGTAGTTCCTTACACTCAGGGGCAGAGAGCAGACCTCTTCAAGTTTAGTTTGTTTCCTCCCCTTTTACAAAAATACATACTGGAGGAGCAAGGAATATTACAGGTACAGGAGAGCTTCAAGGGACAGTTCTATACTTAGAAAAGGTGCTTTGTACACACTTCATGCTTGGTTGATGTTCATTAAGCAAACACTGATCTGAAAGCTAACAGTTAATCTACTTTCCTCTGCATTCAACTCCACGTCAGTGTTTTAGCTTCCCTTATCCATGCCCTCTACAGACACCATTCTGAAAACCGTGCTTACCTTCTCTGGGTAGGTTCCTCAGCCTTCTCCATAATTAGTTCTTGTACAGCCATGTAATTAACTTTTTAGAGATGTCAGTATTAAACTGCTAAAACTTCATCTCTTCTTCAGTAACAACAAAGACTTCCCCAAGAGTCATCAGCTTCATAAAACAGCGCATCTTCTCCCAGGAGGAAAAGTGAGGAGTCTCCCCTTCATACCTGCCTGGACACCCAGGGCAAGCACCAGGCCTCCAGCTCACCCCTGGAGAGGCTCACGTGAGCTGTGCAGGAAATGAGCTCATCTGACTGGTGATTCCCAGCCCTGGGAGAGCATCACCTGCAGCCAGGAGACTCCCTGCTAGCGCCCAGGTGTGGGAGAATCGGCACTTTACTGGCTCTGACAGTTAGATAGGTGTGAATTGCTGAGGCCAGCTGCAGATAAAAGGTGCTCACAGGGCACCCACCTGTAGGGAACCTCGGAATTCGTGTTTAAACCCTAACAGCTGATTTGAATTAACTCTGACTCCTCACAGTGTCTTTTTGACTCAGGTTCTTTGCATTACAAGGCTGATAGTAAAATTACTATTTATAACAAAATAATTATTATTTATTTGTAATCACCGTAAACTATATGCTGTTGATAGGCTACACGTTTGCTTTTATCCCTCTTTCACCAGCTTTAGACTAAGGCCTGGCAGGTGCTATCAAAACAAAGACTGGTTTGCAGAGGGTTCAGGTGAATTTCTGAAGACAGAGTCATGTGCCTGTGGCTGGATGCTGATGTGACTGGGGCAGGGAAGAACTGGCAGGACTGGCTGCTTATAATGGGAGATGATATCTGGGTCATGAGAGAACATAAGCTTTGGGCTATTTCAGGAGCATAGAAGGAATTCATTAGGTGTGTGATGTTACACCACACATCACCTTACCCTCATAAGAATTAGTGGAATTTGCTCAACCTATCCTACTGTGGAACAACAGACTGGAGAAAGAGTAGTTAGAACAGGAGATTTACATCATGATGTGCTGAAGATGATTACAGCATGGACAGTTTTCAAGACCAAAGATCAGTTCATCTTCATCATGGCCTAGTGTTCTATGGGGTGGCAGTACAACCTGCCTTCAGGACAGGTGGTGTTGCACTCTGACCTCCTTCAGCAGAGCTGCTCACTACTTCCTCTGACCCATGGCACTACTGTTTCTTTGGGACCTATACATGTTATTTGTGGTACTTCTTTAGTATAACAGAAGTTATACTAACAAGGAGAAAAGTATAGCAAGTATAACAATAAATGTATATTCTCCCTGTTTAGTATATCAGGGAGAAAAGTCTTGCATGCCTCTGGAGCCTAGGGGTAGCCCAAGGACACTCTGGAATTGTCTCCTTCTGTTCCTCCAGAAACTTGGCCCTAAACTGTAATTTATATGGTAGGACTGCAGACTAATGCAAGAGCCTCTCTCCTTTGAGGCAAATGGCTGTTCTGAGGACAAAGGGGTGGCTCAGCACACCAGCAAAGCTAAACACACCTGAGCCTCATTAAATTGTGCTGCTTAAAATTAGGTGTGTGCCATATGGCTTTAGGTTTGTCCTATTCAGTAGGATATATGTTAGCTGAGAAAAGGTAAACATCATTAACCTCAGAATTTTTATTAACAAGTTCACAGAAAGAACAAAAGTTACATTGATTTCAGTAAAAGATTAATCCCCTTCAAATACAAAAACTGCTAGGAATATGAACTCCTAGAAAACTCTGAATATTTTACAGATCTTGAAATACTGAATTCCTCATCCTCTAGGATGGTTCCACATTATTGTAATTTAATGTTGCACATTAAAATACGTTAAAATATCCTCATCACCAGTGAGTATGGCTTCTTCAGCAGCCTCAATGGTAATTAGCTGAAATACTGCACATTTTCCCCCACCAAAAGCCCTCAGCAAATCATACTGGGCCCTGGTTTTCACTGTTTGACTCTATATACAAGACTGAATCTATTTAGAGAGCAGTGCACCAAAGGAGAAGAGCTAACAGCAGCCACTGGTGAGCACGTCAGGGGTGTGCTCAGGATGGCCAGCTCCCACCCACACGTGATACAGTGCCAAGGGCAGAAGCAGAACAACTCCATAAAGCCACAACACAGCACCAGCCACGTCTCTGACCCTCTGCAGAAAAAGTTGTAATTAAAACCACCTTCCCTGGCACTGCATAATGCAAAGGTCAATCCAAAGGGTATCAATTCCACCTGCACAAACCTCTTCACACAACTGCATAGGTATACAGCATCTTCTGAGCCATTCTGGTATTCCCACTGCTCTGGTAAATGAGTGACAAGTTAAAGGCAGTATCTCTTCTCAAGTCTGTTTGATCTGTTTCTATTCCCTGTAAAGATAATGATTAAAAAAAGCTATCAATACACAAAAATAGTATAAAAAAGAAACATGAGTAGCCATTACAGTGGAATCAAATGACATATTCATAGCCAATAAAGGCTTTCAGCTGTATGGAAACAGAACAAGTATTCCTTGCGCTCTCCCTCTTTAAGGAGTTTCCAAATCATGTTGTTAATCACCAAAGTTATAAAATTTCACACTCAAAACATTAGCTCTAAAATAAATAGCCACCTTATAAACCAGCAAAGTACTACCTTAATTTGTCTTTGTATGCTAAGTATTTGTTTCTCCAACTAGAATGTGAATATTGCCTGCATCTTTTACAGGGTCACAGACTGCTGCTCTGAACTCCCAGGGCTGACTAACACCCTCAGCTCTTACTTTACCAACACTGCCCCTTTTCTAAGGACCCTTGCAATGTTTCTACCTACCCATTCCACAGACCAGACTGTTAAATGTATGACATTTCAATTAGGATCCAATACAGATCAATTAGAATTAAAACTGTGGCTCAGATGCAATTAGGCATTCCCAGTACTGGTCAGTCTTGCTCCAGCATGCTGTTTTATAGCATGGGTGAGTATACAGAACTTCCAGTTATAATTCATTGCATGTAATATGTAGAAATGTCAGCTACTTAAACAGGAGAAGCTGTTTAGCAATCCTTTTTGCTGTTGCCTCAGCCTGTGAGTAAATCCTCCAAAATTCATACATATTTGAACTTAACACATGCTTAAATACATCATAAGGTGACAATCAGATTTGGGCTTCCAATGACAAGGAATTAAAATAGAAATTGAAGGAGGCACAACTACAGAGATTTTATATACCTATTTTAACTATGTCTAAGGAATTCTTCACATTTTCCTGACTTTATTCTCTGTCCATAACTTATAAAGTTACAGTACCTCTAAGGTGAGGGGAGGAAGTTCAAGTGCTCTTTGGTAATAGTGGATTGCCAGGTGCAGCAATCCCAGCTGGTGCAGGCCACGGCCTAGGTTGTAGAAGGACTCCTGGCATGGGCCACGCAGGTCCAAGTAGCGGTGAAGGAAGGAGAATCCCTGTAAGAGAAATTGAGCACACAACTTTTCCTCCCCTCCTGTGCATTTTATTTTGTTACCATTTTGGAGTGTGATGATTCTGTTGTAAACAGAGGACGTTCTTTCTAGAGAGCATGTTGGTAATCAGAGAAGGTACTTCCTTCAATATGAGGAATTAGTTCAGACACAAGCAGCTAATGATCATAATTTAGGTCGCCAGTAGGTCACTGTGGTTGAATTACTAATTAACTACCACAGCAGCAAGAAATTATGTAAAAGCACTGAGTATAGTAAGCAGGAAATGAGAAGAGAGAGAGAAGGGAACTGTATTGCCAGGGGGTAATATAAATAGGACATTGTTCAAGAATGTATAAAAAGAGAACAGGGCAGTTCCTGTAAAAAAAGGCAGGCTGGTTACAGAAAAAAGTGGATAAAAGTATTAAAATTAGGTCAAAGTTTGCAAGTTCAAAACGTCTTGAAGTTGGACACTGTCATAACTGGTTTTGTGTTACAGTAGTTGGGGACCTGTAGCTTTTGTCAAGATCAGTGCAAGCTACAGTCTTCCAGCAATTTAAGAAGTCACAAGAGCTCAAGATCCTCACCATATTGTGCTGACTGAGCTCAGCAGCTACAGAAATTAAAAGGTATTTCAAGCCAATGAAAATACTTGGTGTAAAGTAGAGGAAATTACTTTCAAGATTCTGTTTGGGACTACTCAGTCCATGGTTTGTAACTGGATCTTGCAGATGAAAAGAAAAATGCAAATAATGAAGCTGAAAATTTGAAGGTAGCTAAACTGGAGCTCACAATCTTTACAAAGAGAGTGTGTAGAGGCACCTAAAGGGGGGAAAGAAAGACAGGGGGAAATAACCACTTTCGAGTGTGTACCATTTGCCTCAAGAATGCAGTTTATGAGACATATCTACGAAGGGCACGTGGCATAGATTCCACTCTACAGCAATGCAAGCCAGAAAAAATTTGAAAGAAAACTCAGATTACAACCACCAAGAAATTAGTAATATTTTCACAAAGAGCTGGCAGCTGTTAACGTTAAGGTAATAAGGTACCTTTACCCATAAGGAGAGGGGATTCAGATAGTGTAAGTATAGCTCAAAGCACATTCATCTGTGCTCATGCTTTACCACTTGCCTCTTTAGAAATGCCATCTTAATTATGAAAAATTATTTAAACTGAGCGTGTTGTAGCCATAACCAACTGCAAGATACAAAGCCAGCAAACACTGTGGGTAACAAGAACCTCACTGCCTCACCTGTACTAGAAGAGCATGCCTTTTCAGCACATATTTCTGAGAGGCCATGTGGATGAAAGTCAGGCCAATACAAAGACTGTACAAAGGCTCATCTGGGTTTGCACGGAAGGCTTGCACATACTGACCTAAAAGCAAATAAATTAATAAAGACGTTGGTTGCGAAAAGCATTCCTTAAAAGTTACGAGCAAGAAAGAAAATATTTGAATTAGAAGTATGAACTAAGAAAATAAACAGTTTATTATACCTACATCAAAATACACAGGAAAAAACAGGGAAGAAAATTGTGTATTTTCAGCAACCACTGGATTCTGAAGGAAGAATGCAGACTGTGATGTAAAAAAGGAAGCAGAAAACGATCAGACACAGAAGCAAACATGGTCCTTGCTGGGATTTAAATGTGACATTTGGAGGACTTGACTGAAAGCAGCAGGTTTACTTTGAAGGCCTGCTTAAAGCATGCAACCAGCTGTATTTGCTGTTTAAATTGGGCTGGTTCTGTCATTATTATCATCATTAGCCTCCAATTATCTTTGCAAGTTAGTTATATTTGCAATGTGTGCTAAACTTGAAACGTGCCAGCTTAATTTTTATTAGCAAAACCCTTCAGCAGTGCTCTGATTTGTGTACAGAATAATTAAAGCACCAGACTAGCATTGTGAACCTATAATTTTCTGATGAAAAAAAAATCTTTCCCTTTATATAAACTTTCACTTGTTCCATTTGTTGATATTAGAACATGAAAGATATTACCAAGAGCATGCTTGAAACTGCCAGACACGAAGGCATTGTGCCCATTGAGGACACACAGCACGTGATTGTCAGGATTTTTCAGCATCAGGCGGAGACAAAAGCGATGGTGACGGACATCCTGAGACTGCATAGTGACCTGATTGAAGATGTTCCACAGCTGGGGCTTATTGACATTTTCCATGACCATGATTCTACAGAATGAGACATGTGCAAGAAATTAGTAAATGCTATATAGTATACACTGTCTCTTCAATAAAATCTCAGCAGTTCAGGGAAGATAACAAAGAACAGAAACTCAAAGAGAAGGTCAGTGACTCAGGCAAAGATGAGAGTGAAAAACAGAACCAATGGTTCTGGCCAAATCAACCAACCTAGTGCATTTTTGCAATCTGAGGCTATAGGAAAGCTCCTTCAGTTACACTAGCCCTCTCTCATTTAGTCAAGGCTGGAAAGCATCAGCCTGCCTACTTCAGCAGTGTGACTACAGCCTCAGTGCAGGCAATTACAGCACAGACTGCTCTGCCTTCCCAGCAGCCCACCTGATATAGTTGTAAGCTTTTCTGAAGTTCTTGTCCAGAATTGCAGCAGAGAGCCCAAAGTACTCCAGCTCCTTGCGCTTTTGTCTGTCCTCATAGAATGAGTAATATTCCAGAGAGGAATCCACAAGTAGCTCTGCCTCCTTGTACCGGGAGAGGTCACACAAAGCATATATAGCCTTCAGGAGGAGGTTCCACCAGTCATCTTTTGTCAGAACACTTGTGAGGACAGCAAAAATTGCTAAAAATATTTGAGCCAGAAATTTGAGAAAAATTAGAACAAGAAATATAATTTTTTTACAAAATAGATGCACACATCAAACTGATATTTTCAAAGACATTATAGCACTAACAGCTAATAAGAAGTATTTACTTTTTCTCAGTTTAAGGGCAGTTCATAAAACACTAGCAAAAAACACTCTCAAAGTGGGAACAAAGAGCAAGCAATACACCCAGTTCAAGCTGCAAACATACTACATGAATGCAATGAGTTCCTCTCCCTAATTTATCAAGCAATGCTTAGAGCATGTGGCTGGCTCAACCAAGCCTGGGCCAGCTAAAACCAAAATCACACCACTTTTACAATGTATTTGTATTACATTCTAGATTTGAGTGTATGATATTTCCCCTGAGGTGAATGTTGGCCCATAAGATCTCTAGAGGCCCTTCTCAATCTGAATTATTCTGTGATCTTACTATTTTTCTCTGAATGGGGACTGTTCCCTTAAGATATATTATCTTCAGTTTTGCTGCCTTCTTTGCCCTAGAAATAAAGCAATGTTAACATGAACTGCATGGATTTAGCATGCAAAATAGGAGCATTTTTATCATTTTTCAGAACTGTGGAGTTCAACTTGTTGCTTTGTTTTTAATAAACAATCTGTGATTTGTTACCTTTCGCATCGCAATTTGCTGTCTCTTGGTCATCATTGTCAGAAATTTTATCCCTTGACACCTTAATAAGATAGAGGTGTCTCTCTCCAGATTTGGAGCTAGATATCAAACACACCTGAGCTCTGCTCATTGCTACCTAGAAACAAATTTAAGGGCAGCATTTCAGATTACAATGTAACATTCTATGACAAAGGCAGCTTTACAGCCAATCCATCTGGCTCACCTTGCATCCCACAACAGATAGAGCACCACCATAGAGCAAGGTCTTCAGAGAGAACATTCCCAACAGGAATATCATCTCTGCATTGCCTCGTGCTCCAGTGCAAACTGGGCTAAGCAAAAGCCATATACAAATTCTTCAAGCTACTTAAAAAGACTTCTCCTGGGATTGGAACATCCCTGGGTTTACTGAAATCAAGACTCTTTGCAGAGAAGCATAAGAACAATGACTTTCTCTATAATTTTCAGAAGTTTGTGCATAGTCAGCTCTTCAACCAGTATAATACAATAGTCAAGGTGCTGAGCAGGTTGGATAAAATGAAGGTCTAAGTATTCCCTTAACTCACTCCCTATCTATAAATAAACAAAAATTATTTAGCACAAAACCACCACCACTGTATTTACTGGCTAAACAAATTCTTATTTTGTCCTTTTATCATAAGAAAATAATAAAGGAAGAAATAAAAAAGAAAATTGTTGAAATAGAAGGCAGTATCAACACCACAAAAAAGCTGTGTGCTCAGTGTTAAAAAGGCAAGAAGCAGCTTTAGAACTCAGTGAGTTGTAAGCACACTGAGAACAGGGAGTTGAAGTCACTGTATCAATAATTACACACAGAGGCCTTTGCTCTGAACACTACAGGCAGGAACACCAGTATTGCAGGCTACCTGCAAAATTACTACCTAACAAAATTATGAAACACTCACGTAAAAAAGCCCACTAGCTTTTCTCCTGAGTTCATTTGTAGTTTGTCTTGACCCAAGTCACAGCCGCCCAATTTCTTACAGTGCAGCAGGAGAGACTGGCTTACCTTCAGCAGCATGGCCAGCATTGTGAGCAAGGTGTCAATGTAACCATACATTTTGCCCTGGGAATACAACAGCGTGGAGCGATGCAGGAGTAGCTTTAATTCCTGGACAACAGTGAACACTGTTATTCAACCTCTTGCACAGAGAGAGTTTATAAAACAAACCATTTTGACTCAGTACAGTACAAATAGGATTGTAAAAGCTTCCAAAAAGCTGAAAGAATCTGCAGCAGCAGGTAAGCTCTCCCTAAACTGCTCTCAGGAGTTACTGTTCCAAATTTTCCCATTCAGAGACATCTGGCATGACTCTTACCTATGGTGAGGTTGCTTCTAGAGAGGGAATTCAGAACCTCTGCTTACAATCAATAGAGGCCAAACCATGTAGCTCACACATAGCAACTGCTGATCAACTTGATGTAGGATCACGACTGGCTCTCAGTGGCCAAAAGCTTGTGCATTGCACAGAAGGGGACTGGGTTGGGACTGACGAAATGCTGAGACAATGGTCAGGGACAAAGTCAGGAGGACACGTCCCTGACGCTGGAATGGGTCAGTCACTGTGCTCTGCAAGCTCCCCATGGGGAGGTAAGTCTGAATCCCTGGTCTTATGCAGACATCTTGGACTACTAGCACAGTTTGGCAGAATAATACATCCTAAATGGAAGCACAGAACACTTTACCCACCTGCTGTGCAGCATTAGCATCCTGAGCCAGAGTATCCGGGTCATACATGGGCTCCAGAGCCTCCAGAGCTTTCTCAGGCCGGCCCAGCTGCTGCTGAAGTGTTGAAAGTGAGATTCTTGCATCCAGATGCAGTGGGGCAAGATCAACAACTTTGGCATAACTCTCTGCAGCACGCTCCATGTGGCCCAAAGCCTTCAAGCACTCTAGAAATATCATAAGCAACACAAGACACTTAAGTGGCAGAAAAAGAAGATTTCAAAGTATGCAAATAAATTATCATACCATCTTACCAAACATGTATTTTTAAATGATAATATTCAGATATATGCACTGATGTACCCACAGTTTCACTTCAAACATCAGCAGCTGACACAGGATGAAAAGCAGAATAGATGCTGCTTCACTTACATGAACATAAAGTACTTTTAGCTGGTGTAAATTTCAGTGTACGTGAAGAAGAAAAAAAAATGCTTGACAGAGTTGTCATGATAAGCTTCATTCTGCAAATACCAATTCTCATTCAACCCGTCAATCTAAAATTCCTGTGATCTTGGATAAAGGTCCCTGGAAATGCTCAGCATTGCATTACCATCTCTCAGTGCCCCCTGTTCAGCAGTCCTGCCTCCTCTCACCTGCGTGCCGAAGCCACACAACAGCCAGGTTGTACCGTTCTGAGCAGACAAGGGAACTCAGGAGAGGCAGGGCTGAGTTGTATTCTCCAACATCCAGAAAAGCCTCTGCGACATCCAAATACAAGTCACCCATCTCTTCTGGATTTTGTTCCACCAGAGTAGTCAAAAGAGGCTTTAAGAAAAACCACACAAACACTTAAAACACAAATAATCAATTTCTTTAAGGCATGCTTATTGGAAGCTTGCATTTTTATCCTGTGTTTTTTATTCATTTGCATTCTGAACTATACTTCCTTTAATTAAATGTTACTTTAGAAGTGAAAAATAAAAGATCTGAAAGTCAGCATTCCTGAAGAAGCCCCATTTTTCTATTCTAGACGTTTCACACATCCAGTGGGTTAAAGTGTCCATCAGTGAGGAGTATTCTTTTTGAAAGAACAGTCTTCAGATTTAGTACAGCTTAAAAACAAAGTGAAAACATGTTCCTTAGTGTTCACAGCTTTCAATCTGGTCCTGGGCCTGTCACAGCACACAGGCTATGACTTACTGTGCTTTGTAATGTAACTTACACTGGCATGATTTCTAAGGGCAAAGACATTACTTCTGCTATTACAGGCCTGTGAGGTTTCTCTCCTGGAGTGGGAGAGGAGCAAAAAGAATCTCCACAGCTCCCTCAACCACCTCAGTCTACGAACACAGGAACAATTACTTGTTTTTATGATTTCTTAGAACATTCCCCCCGCCTTGTGAGTTGGTTTCCACTTACACTGAGTGGCTCCAGGATGTTCAGGTGAATCAAGCACACCATCAGCTTCACTGTGATGTCTATGGGAACACCCTCAGGTATGCAGCAGCTGACCTTCTCCACAGCTGGGACAAGAGAAAGAATTTCCTTCTCAACTCAGAGGCTTTAAGAAGCACCTCTCAAGCACTACATCCCCTCCAGGCCATGCTCAGGAACTGAGAAAATATTCTTATCAGCTCTAGCAAGTGTTTGCCTGCCCTTCTTTTCCTCCTCCTTTATATTT
Source organism: Camarhynchus parvulus (assembly GCF_901933205.1). Classification (NCBI taxonomy): domain Eukaryota; kingdom Metazoa; phylum Chordata; class Aves; order Passeriformes; family Thraupidae; genus Camarhynchus; species Camarhynchus parvulus. The sequence continues at coordinate 9,885,133 of NC_044577.1, forward strand.
TCGTAGGAGCAACGTCTTCCTACTGCCTCTGAGACTAATAATCCCATGTGAGGTACCAAGTACTGTCAGTCTGCATTGACTCCAACAGCAGGATTCCACAGCATGTGCTTAGATCCTTTGCCTGCTTAAGAGGTACCTCCTCAATAAAGCTTTCCTTTAACAATTTATGCACCTGTACCCTTTTCTCCTTTATTTTTTGAAGGAAATGCCCAGTATCAAGATGGTTCTTGTTCTTGCTAAGTGAAGTCCTGTGTAGCAGGCACTGCCTGAGCACATTGTTAAACAGAGTTAATACAGAACTTCACACAACAGGTAGGCTGAATGCAACCTGATCAGAATGCAACCATAAGGCACAGCAGCTACTCATGACAATACCAGCAAATGAGAGGTCACACAATAAAATTCCATTATCATAGGTCCTTCACATACAGTCATGACACCTCCTTAACTCCTGGTTAAGTTCTCCTTCACTTCAGTGCTTGCACCAGACATTCAGTGCTAAAACCTGAGAAAACTGGGATTTCCAGCCTAAGGTTTCCCTTTTACCTCCTACATCCACATCCCTTTACTGCAAATCACAACATGCAGACTAATTCATCATTTTTTGAACACTGCAATACCCAGCACAAGGCTGACTATTCCCCTACTGATATATTTTTACAAAATGACAACTGTCAGTCTGGATTAGGGGGAAGTTCTGAGAAAGGGAAAGAAAAAAACTACGGAAGAATCCTTTTCTGGATGAAGCCCTGTTTCTGTGCTGTTAGAAATCTCCAGCTGTTATATGATTGCAAGCTGGTTCCTAACCATATGATCAGTTCAAAAGCTTGTCTGAAATAAAAAAAAAAATTAAAAAATTACTTACCTGGAGCACTGGATTCAGCAACTGGATGACTCTGGTTGTCAGTCACTGCCTCTTGGTTTTCCTGCATTTCTACTGCTGCACCTGTATCTTTTTAAAAAGATTATCAGATTAACCAGTAGTTACTTGCCTTTGAATCCATAACTGATTGGCAGCTTACTCTGAAAAGTGGACTGGGTTTCTCTTGTTTTGGTTTGGGGCTTTTTTGTGTTGTATTGTTTTATTAAGGACAGCAGAGCAGGAAGCAGTTATAAAAGTTACAAAAGTTACAAAGCAACAGAGAGTGGAGAGCCCAGCTCTATTTCAGCAATGGCACACAGGAGGTAACTTGGAAACATTGTGTTCTAATTCCTAGACTCATTATAGTTTTGTTTCTTATAAATTGCCTGCTGAAAGTCTCCATCAGGACAGTTGTTCATAAACCAATTGTCAGAGCAAAAAGCCAACAGAAATATCTTATACCTGTATTGGGCTTGGATCAGACTGCCGAGACAACCACTTTAATCACAAAACAGACTGTCTCCTTATGGAATTGGTGTGCTGTGTCCATTCTACAGCCTAAATAAACATTTTCAGATTAAATGACTTCGATAAAGCAGGTTTCTCACAGACAACCCACTTCATTAAATTATGAGCTAGTATGCCCAGATTTCAGTTAGGCGGTTAATAACAGATGCAGGATGTATAAAGAACATTACTCTCAGGTCAAAAGTTGATATTCTTGAGCACAGTTGCCACTAAGCTTATCTTTTTATCCTTTTTTTAGAAGTTATTTAGCTGGTAGAAATAGCTGGTCTGATGAAAACACTCAGAGTAATGTTTAGAACTTCAAAAGCCCTTCAGTTGCCTGAAGAGCAGTCCTTGTCTTCAGTGAGTCAGCAGGGCTATGGGGACACCAAAGTAACCTCTTACAGCAGGCTGAGGTCACGCCATGTAACTCACTAAGAGCACCCACACATTTCAATAGAGAAAAGCCTGTCAACAGTGCAGCAAATATACCCAGGAGTTGAAAATGTAAAGGAAAGATGTCATACCACATGAACAGCAGGGTCACAGTAACCACTTGACAGCTACTTACCCTTTTTCTCCTCAGCTGCACTTCTTTCTGGTGCTTTTTTTTCAAGCACAATTCCCGTAAAATCTGTAATAACCTGAAACAGAAAAGTAACTTGGATAATTTCAAAGATTTAAAGCATAAATGGAGCAACCAGCCTATGTGACAGTTTTAGACATCACAAAATTTATAAGAGGTAAAGCTGCATTCATCTACCCAAGTAGAACCTTCAAAAAGAAACAGGGAAATGGCTTTGTAACTTCAGCTCAACTGTACTGATAAATCCAGTAGCTAAATGCTGTGTACATAAAATCAAGTGACTGACATTTAAGGAGGGAAGAAGCACAAAAAAATCTAAAGAAAGGGAAAAAAGCCCCTAAGTAATTTAATATCAACAAATAAGAATGTTCACAAGAAGAAGTCCCAATTTACAGTGTCTTTTCAATCAATCTTGGCAAGTATGACAATGGCCAAATACCAACATCTTCCCTCTCAAAGCCAGACCAAATCCAGTTGGAAATATGCCTCAAAAGTGAGTTAACAAATTTGGACCAGATAAACAACATTCTCTAATTCTTGATGCCTTAGAGTTAAGATGTATTGTCTTTCTGGAATGTATGCTTAGTGCTTAATGCATAAATTATTAGTTGCAACACAAGTCTGCCAGATAATTCACAACAATCTGCATTTGAACAATCAGAGCACTCAGTGTCATGATTTTGACCTTCCACTCAGAGAATGACCTCTGCTGGTATTACGCACAAAACCAGCCTGAAGGTCTTCTCTGGCTACTAAGATTATGGCCACTACAGAGAAGGAGAGGAAGGATCCCAGAATTTTAAACCTCGAACAATGTACAAATCTATCAGCCCTCAATTAATTCAATCCAACCATTAATTTAAATGCTAATTACTACAGAACTAATAGCAAGCAGTCTGCTTCTGATGAGCTATATTTTTACAGAAGCAGGACCCCATTTTAGCACTGCAGGAACACAAATTATGAACATAAACCACCCATTCTGGCAAAGAGGTGCTGAAAATGCCACCCAAATGCACTGAGCAGTCCGTACCGCCAGAGCTTTGTCGTACTGCTTGGAGGAGATGTAGAGCTCAGCTGCAATGTTAACATCCTCCATGGACACAAGGCTCTGGTGCTTGCTAAAGGCCTCTTCCACTATCTCAATAGCAGAGGTCACGTCATTGGCTTCGTAGTAACTCCTACAAAACACAGACACGAAATACCAGGTAATTCCACATAACTGACAATGTATACTTTGAACCGAAGCAAAAGGATTTTCATATTTCTCTCATTTTTGCTTATTAGAGAAGATTTTCATTAACAAAGATTCTCATTAGCCAAGATTTTCATTAGCAAGTGGATGTTACAAAAGACAGTGAGAAAGGGAGTGTTTTTCCTTTCCTTACAACTGTTGAAAACTTTTACGTATTTCAAATAATTAACAGTTCTTTTCTCCCATATTTGTAAGGACATTACTGGAGTTTTCATCACAGTCTCCCCCAATGAAGTTGGACATCAGTCATGTCCCACATTAACCTGCTTTAAGAAACCTTCACTAATAACATTGTTGTAATACCCATCCTTGTATTTTTTGATACATTTCCCAAACACGAAGATCAAAACAGTTTAAACTGTTTTGTAAGAGGCAGTAACAGCTTTCCACAAGGAAGCAGTTCACAGGTAACAAACGACTGTGTAAGAGCTACACACTTTAACCACGAGGCTCCCGTGGCAAAACAAAGGACAGTGCGTGCAAGCCCAGCTCACTTGGCCATGTCCCGGGCCAGCTGCATGAAGCGCTCCCCATCGGAGGGCGCCAGGAGGTTCAGGATGCGCCGGTAGCCGTCCATGGCCATCTTCTGCTCGCCCAGCTGCTCGTACAGGCTGGACCTTTCCCACAGGTAGCGCACGTTGCTCGGGTCGTACTTCAGAGCTGCAGGGAGAGCAGCAGCACAGCAGTTTAGGAAATGCAACAGTGGGTGTCACATTCATTTCCTTGATTTGTGTTGATGGACATGCACAGGGTTTTTGCAAGGACATCCTATATTAAAGATTCATTTATCATTCATCTTTCATCATTATCATCATTGTCATTCATCATTCATCTTTTATCAAAGTCCAGACATAGGTATCAGAATCTTAGCACCCTGAAGCAAACTAAACTAGAAAGGAGAAGAAAACAAGATTATTGCCATTAGCACATAGCATTAATTTTAAATTATTAAAATGTTTGCTACATTACCTTTTGTGTAGCAGAAAACAGCCTGCTTAATATTATCCTGCTCCAGCGACATTTCTGCCAGTCTAACCCACTCCTCAGTATTGCTAGGATTTAAGTGAGCTGCAATCAGTCCAAACTGTAATGATTTCTCCATATCACCCTGGTCTTCATAGATCATGGCAAGAGTGGAAAATGGCTCGTGAGCAAGAGGAGCTGTGAAAAGACAAAAAGTATGACTAAGATTTATTGCTTAAAATCCACACTGGACATAAATAATGTGCCTTTCTCAAAGAACAGGTATCAGAATTATATGAAACATGTGCTGTTCAAATTCAGGAAAAACTTGCAGACAAGTTTCTGATTCCTGTCTGTGAATTATTAAACAGGCTGACTGAATCTAACAACAACCATTTACAGTATTATTCTATACTGCAAGGCATGCTGATGCTTGTACCTTGTGTCTACAAAGACAGTAAAAACAAACTGTAAAGCTAAGCCAAGGCCTGGGCCTCTGCAGAACTGGGGTGCTAGTTTATTTTTATAAGCAAAAACATAAAGGAAGTGCACCACATATTCTTAATTTGACACCTTATACCATTTGCTTGTAGTGTTTATTTTCATCTTCAGTGAAGCCACACTGAATCCTCCTCCTGCACATGGAAACTTCACCCCATCCTTAGAGCCCATTCTCCCATACCTTGTCGAATGATCTCCATGCACATCAGAATGGCCTCCTCACGCTCTCCTCGAGCAAATCTGATGTTGGCCTCTCCCATCAGACCCCTCAGGGCACGGGGAAGTTTGCTGCGAGGTCTTTTCTCCTAAATGGAAAAGGGATGCTGTTTCTGCCCAAATTCAGGAGGCATTCTGTTGTGCTTAACACCACCTAACCCCAAGTTATTTAAGTATTAGCAATAATAAATGACTGACCAAAAGACTTGCCAATGTTCGTAGTTTTCTGACACTGGGAAAACTGATTTCATGATTTCTGAAAGCTTTCAAACAGTAAACTACAGTGCTTTCATAATAAACAAAGACAGCATAACAAACACCAGCATAAGCAGAATTATCCTACACGGAATAATTTTCAGGCAAATTTCCCAGTAAGCAGCTAAAAGTCACACAAAGTGACATTCATGCACCATGGTCAGGGGACAGGTGGAAGTTATATGAAAGTTCAAATACTTGCTTTCATCATTTTCTTGGTCTCTCGATTAAGAACCATCTCCAAAACAAAAACATCTCCAGCTGTAGGCTGCTCTGTAGTTTCTTCTTCCTCCTCTCCTCCTCCTCCTCCTTCTTCTTCTTCTTCTTCTTCCTCCTCCTCCTCCTCTTCATCGTCCTCCTCTTCATTTTCCCCAAGCATGGATGCAAAGACCCGATGGACAGATTTACTGACCCCATCTGCTGTTTCTCCTGGTTGAGAAAGAAGTAAAATAGGTTTTTGATACAATGAAGAGAACATGCTGCTTCCCTGGACAACAGCCCACTTGAAGCAGCTATTTTGTAAGAGTGCTACCTGCAGAAATGCACAAAAACTATCAACAGCCTCTTTGGTTTTATAGCTCTGCATTATTCATCACCAATGCTTGGTATGGCCCAGCCTGTAACATCTTTTGGACATCTGAAATGAAAGCAGGGAGGAACACAGAGAATGGAGCCCACAGTTTAATCAACATTCTTCTCAGTCCAGAAGAATATTAAGCAACTTTCAAGCACTGGGCTGGCTGGCTGCAATCAGCTTTTCAGCTGAAGAGGCTATAAGTGAGCAGAGAATTCTACTACAGAACAATCCAGCAACCAATTTTTCAAAGCAATTGAAAACAAGATCTTGTAACCATTCCATCCATGACAACAAGTACCTTTTAATATGAGTAAATACAAAATCCAGATTATTTGCATTTCTCTGGAAAAAGAACAGAATTCTTTAAAATAAGTAAGAAAACTATGCTAAGTATCTTGAATAAATACACTTAAGGCACACATGCTTTTTTAAATTCCCATTTTTTATTTACAGCTTCTCATTATGAAGTGAATCCAGGGTTATAACTGACTACAGATCTATATACAAAATTCAAAATATGTAGGGTTCAAAAGTTTGAGCTGGGGGATTGGACACCTGATTAAAAAATAACCATCATATCAAGTTGGGACTGAAAAACAAATCTATTATGTATTGCCTATATAGGAGAGGGATTTGGGGAGCACACCTGGGTTTATGGTTATTTTCTTTTTTACTTGGATATGTTTGGTTATTTTTATTCTGACTTGGATATAAAGCATCTAAACATATGACTTATCTTCCCCTGCCTCCATCTGAAAAAACTCATAATTATTAATTTACTTTCCCTTTTATTTCAGTCCCTTCAGAGACCAGAAGGGGAAAAATGGAGCCAGGTTTCTATGAAGTTAGATATCAAAGAGCAAATACTTCCAGTGCCTTTTTAAATACGAATGATTATGTTAGAAACACCAACCATCAGTTTCATCCTGACTTTGGGATTTCCCAGATGCTTTTCTGGATGAAGATGGAGCCTCTACATCTTCCTCATTTTCCTCAGCGGATGCATTTTCACCATCCTACACACACCAAAAATACAAATTATTACCTCTGTAGAATTACCCATTTTTTATTTCCTCACATATTTACAGTTACCATTTGGCTTTCCAGTCTCTGCACTGCCAGTGAAACAGGTGGGATAAGCACTGCGTTTCTAAGTGTATAAAACCCAGCATTCCTTGCTTTCAGGACATTTATATTTGTATCAATGTGGGAGACTCAGATGGTGACTGTTCACACTACATTTGACTGAAGAGACCAGTCCATTGATTATTGGGCATTACAGTGAGGTGGCATAACATGGTATTAGAAAAAAAAGTTCTGTGTGACAAATCCTTCCAGAAGCCTCTCAATATCAAAACAGCCCTCAGGAATCCGGTAAGAATGCTGCCCCAGGGTAACAATGATCCTTCCATGACAGCTGGAGTTCTGCTGAATCTGCTCTCTGAAGACCAAGAAACGCAGAAATTCAGTAGCACGTTCACACAAATATAGCAAAGTTAAAAGGAACTGCAACACTCCGACAAATCACGCGTGCTTTCTTTCAATCACACCGCCCACGTAGCGTCGGACACAAAACTGCGTCTCCCTATATTTACTGCTGCCAAGAAGTCAAACGATGAGCCGCACTGGCTCTCTGCCTCAGATGCTGGAGGAGGAGCTGGAGCAGCATAATCTGGATGGGTTTATACCCGAACCAGCTCCTTGCCCCGACCCAAAGCACCGATTTCCCGCGGGCCGGGCGGTGCTGCCGGGCCGGTGCCCCCGCGCAAAGCGCCGCGTCCTGCGGCCCCCGCACGGCCCGCCCGCGCTGCCGCCCCCGCCGCGGCCTTCTGCTGACCCGGACACCGGCGCTCGCAACGCCGGAGCCGCCGGAGCAGCGAGCGGGAGCCCCTGCACACACAGAGCACGGGCCGTGCCCTGCCAGGTGCTGACACCGGCGCTCGCAACGCCGGAGCCGCCGGAGCAGCGAGCGGGAGCCCCTGCACACACAGAGCACGGGCCGTGCCCTGCCAGGTGCTGTCATGAGCGGGGCGGCCTGGGCCGTGGGGCGGCCAGGCGGGGCAGACTCACCTTCTCGCGGCTCTTGCGCTCCTCGCGGCGCTGCTCGAACTCCTCGAAGGAGATCTTCCCCTCCAGGTACTCGATCAGCTCCGGGCTGAAGCCCGACATGGCTCCGCCACGGCCCGGGGAGCCCTGTGAGGGAGGCACCGCGTCCGTCCCGCTATGGCGCCCGCCGCTGTGGCGCCCGTTCGCGCGAGTTCCGTGCAGGCACCGCGCTGAGGGGCCTGAGGGCTGGGCGGGAACGGAGGGCGGGCACCGAGCCCAGGGCCCGGGACTCGGCGGCCTCTGCTGCCTCGGCACCGGGGGGCTTTAACTCCGTACTCAGAGGGATGGGGCAGTTCTGAGCACGGCAGGGTCGGAAATGGGCGTGCGCGGCCGGGTGAAGCACAAGCAGCCAGAGGGCCGCCAAGGAAGGCGCTGTACCCACAGGGGATGTGAACGCTTGTCACAGAACACCTTGGGACATGTTCTAATAAACTGAAAGGGAACGTTTAGTTCCCAGCTTTGAACAAAGACACTTGGCAGTGGTTAAATGCACACTGTTGCGCTCCCCCTTTATTCACACTTAAGCACAATTCTGCTCACAGACTGCAGTAGCACACATTTGTCAACAGACAGAATAATGCTCATTGCAGCGGACACCAGATTCCACTGGCAGAAACGGGGACAGTGAAGAAACTTTGGAATTGTCAGGTAACAGTTAAAAAGTCAAAGCCATGAAATTTTGCTGTGAAGGTTTCCACTTGGCATGGACTTCTGAAGTTAATGCCTAAAAAAGACAAAAAAAAATACAAATACATGAGACTAATACAGAAATATCCATATGCAACCAAGGTATGATTCAAACCAAGACAAAAAAACCACGGGCTGAACCTCTGTTCCCACAAAACAGTTCTGAACACGGAAAAGAACTACAACCATCCTGAATTAATGCAGGACAAAGTTTCCACCAGTCATTTTCTCACTGCTGCTGTTATTTATAGTACAGCATCCCTTCTGAATTCCCTTTTCTTTCTGTTTCTCCATGCACAAAATATACATTCTATGGTGCCTCTATTTTTCATGACATATCAACTCAGCAAAAAGAGAATTTAGTATTAAAATTTGAGTGCAGTCTTTATTATGGTTCATGATAATAAGAATAAAGCTTTCATTTTGATTATAAACAGACAAGGTGTTAAACAGGCCAAGAACAGGACAGAGCTGCAAATCCTAAGCTGAATATTGATTACAATTTAAGCACTTCAAGATACTGAGTAAATCACCAAAATGCTTTGATTTAAATCTTATTGAAGAAATTCTCAGCTATTTGTAAACCAAAAGAAAACAATATTTACTGTGAATGTAAAAGAGAATGTATGCTTTGTTAGTGCAATAACTTATACTAAATTAATTTTCCTAATAGACATACATCACACGAAACCATTAATCTCAACTTGTAATCTTACTCTTTTCAATTCCTTACATAAAACCTGCATCCCCTAGTATCTGTACATTTGCAGAATTCTCCTCCATATGAAGGAGGGGAGAAAAAAGAGAAAACTAAAAAAAAATCAGGGTTTATAGAGGTCTGCACAAGCACCCCATGTTATTTTATCTAAGTAGCATAAATCTCTGCCTCAAGAATTTTAAACCCCACTTCAGGCAAGAGTTAAGGTACTACATTTTAATTCCTTCTGAGAAAGAAGTTGCTTTTATACTTCAGTCAGACTCTTTCTTGGTTACACATAGCATCAGAGGACAAGGCACCCTCTTTTACCTTCATCAGCAGAATCTTTCAGCCTTTGAAATAGTTCTGAAAGGATTTTTTCTTTTCTTCATAATCTGCAAATGCAGAAGCAATAGGATCTGAGTAGAGCCTTGGTCCTTCATTGTTCACAGTGAAAGTGGCTGGGAACTTCCTGAGATCCAGACCCCTGCCCGAGAAGTAAGCCTGGAGTGTTCTGAAAAACTGAGCAGATCGTGGATGTGAGAATAAACAGAGCATGAGCCATGGAGATTAATTATTTCTACTGACACCAATTAGATGGAATGTATATTCCTCTGTGGGATGAAATCCTCGATTCTGATCATAACCTGATACAGCGTAGGCAACCTAATTCAGACATGCCCACTCCACCCATGGCTTGTGCATCTTATGTGAAGTCAGAAGAGCAGCAACTGTGTCCTGCTCATTTATGCTCCCCACTGAACCACGGGGGCTGTGAGATAACTGCACCCTTGTAAAACAGGCACAGCCAAGCCCCTGCTGACAGCACACAGGACACCTCTGGAAACATTTCAGTAGGAGTCAGCAACAATGGGCAATTGATTTGAACTGGCCCCCAGCAATCACTTCCAAGGAGAAATTAAGCTTTTTAAAACACTGAGGAAATATTACAGGAAACCGATTCTTTTCCTTCACAAATTCTTTTTAAGATTGTGAAAATGTTCTCTGAGTGGTATTTTCATAGCTGTCAGATGCAAACTTATTTGTACTTCCATGAGATGAAACAACATGCAATCAGAGCACACATTTGAAAGAAACACAGTAATCATTCCTCTTCTGTTTCACAAAACAAGTGGCTGTATAATCAAAATAATTTTTTAAAAACGAAAGCTGCTGGATGGAGATATAAGCACATTTTATGCACTACTGTGCTCTGAGAACATCTCTTCAGTTAAGGGGTACACCTTGACTGAGAAATGGTTATTGACCATACAAAGTGCACAGCTCCTGACATTACATCTAATGGGCCCCTCTTGCCTTTAAATTTAGGCAATAAGGAGTCTCTTCATGGAAAACAAAAAAAACACACAGAACTTCAGCTCTCTTTCTTGAAACATTTCCTTACCAGCTCTCTGTTTCTGGGGTTATCAAGAGGCTTCCATTTATCTTCTGGTTGGAAAGGAGCACCCTTTGCCAGTCCTCTCACAGCCAATACTACATACAGACCCAGGAGCAGCACTTTCCACATGCTGGAGATGAAGACTGCCTGTAAGAAGGGCAAACACATACTCCTTAAATTCTACAGAGCTGTCACTGGGAACACACAAAGCATGTGAATCCAAGCAAAGTCTGCCCACTGCAGATTACATCCATGTGCTATCAACTCTTTTTTTTTCATAGTACTAAGGTCCTTGGAAGAACAAATTATTCTAAACAAGTGTTTCCCATACCAAAGCTATTTCTAGACACTAGACTCTCTTCTGAGGGACCAGCAGAATACTCAACACAAAATATTACATTTGTAAGTTTACATTAATTACATAAAGCCATTTTCAGTGACTAATACAGCACCAGTCTTCTGTATACTGCAAGGAGAGTGCAAAAATATGGCTCAGGATCGAGAGAGCTCAGTTTTATAAATCTGCATTACATTTTACTACATATAATAACAAGTGCAATGGTATTAAATACAGCCTGGTTGCACATACTAGAGATTCATTTCACAACTTGACTCAGGGGGAGAAAAGGAATTCTCCCTCTCACATTCTTTAAAATAGAGCTTACCAGGGAATTTGGCTTTGGCTTGCCCCTTCTTGGTTGGTCTCCTCGTAATCTGTGAACAACCTGATCTCTGCACTTATATTTCTAGTAGACTGTAGGTGGGTGTTAATGACGTTAGCAGGAGCTCAAAAATACAGTAATGATTCCATTTCCAACCATGACATAAAGACCCTTGAGAATTTCATCCTTGGTACTCTTCAGACCTGTTGCTATCGAACAGTGCAGCACAAATTCCTCCCAAGCCATATTGCAGAAATTGGTAGTAGGCATACAGGAAGTTTAAAACAATTCCCAGGAGAAATGGCACAGCTTTATCAAAATATTATTTTTAGTTAAAAGTAATTAGCTGTATCTCTAGAATGATGACTAATGGTTTTCAAGTAAATGAGATATGGATCACTCTCTTGATGCTGGAAAAAGAGAGGGAAAAGTAAGGTCTGCTTCAATATCCAAAATCATAACATTTTAATGGAAGCATTGCTTTCCTACCCCGATTTTATCAGCAGTTAATATCCTCCTGTCACATTAGAAACTAAGACAAAGGCTGCAAGGAGGATTCTGCTAATTTACCTTGGCCTTAGTGCATAGCTTTCTTCATATCAGAGCTGCTCATATTTTTTTATTATTTCACTGCACTCTTCTCTCTCTGCTATGTAGATGATACATGATTTAGCATCACATAAAACATGTCCCTAAACAGACATGTTAAAATTAAAAATATTTGACCATCACCTTACTCCAGAGTGTAGATGTTTATGTCTGACTAGAAGCTTTACATTTTTATTTGGTTTAAATTTTGAAAGCAAAATAAAAACCTGCCACCACCCTTCCAGGAAGGTGAAGTTTTGGACATCCAAACATCATTAGCAACACAGTAAACAAAATCCTAGCAGTGTTATTTTCAAGCTGATCTCAAGCACCAAGTCTTCCATTCCCAAAGACGACAAAGAAACCCAGATGTCCTCAGGATATGCACTGGCCAAGGGAAGGACACTTGATAACTCCATAGTGAGCACTTGTTCCTGCTCTTATTCCCTTCTGCTAATACAGCAGCTTGTTTTCATGACTACAGTAATATATAAAAATTCAAGACAACTTTTCCAGCTTGTTTATTATTCTGCATATTTGGAGTTTTAAAAAAAATCATACACACAAAAAAGAAAATCCATTAAGCCCCATCAATTATGTTTCATTACACTCAACTTCCAGATAGTGGACTCATCAAGAACAGAGCAGTAGCACCAGAAAAACATAAAAAAGGCAGGTGTTAGTGTAAGGGAACTGTCTTTGTTGATATTCTAGGTAGATACTTATTTCAGCTAGAAGTAGAAATATGCTCCTGTAGAGAAAATGACAGGAAGGGGGAAAGGTAAGATTTACAGTTTGGGATTAGATTTTAGTTCCTTTATCTTTGGAAAGAGGAGGGGAAAAAAAAAGCCAGAAGAGCTGGCAGTTTTCTTCTACCTCTTTTCTCCCCCTCAATTAATTTATTCCATTGATTTCTTTACAAAGAACTGGGGATATGCAGTGTATTCAGCTAATAAAACATACTGAAGTCATCTGCAAATATGAAAGAAGCTTTGTTACTGGAGGAACTCAGGCAATGTGAGTGACTGATGAAGCATGCAGATATGCAAGAGATTCAATTAGCATATATTTTCTGTGAGCTGTCTGAAAAAAAAATCCATACACACTTGTATTGTTGCTTCCTGAGCTAAAGTTCTGAGAAACTGTAGGAGCTAAAAAGTCTGTTTAGACCTATAGCTCATTTTATTGTGTGGGTTGGTCTTTTTTTAGTAATTTCAATTCTTTCCTTCAGGGAAAGTTAAATATAAGCAGAGCACATTCATATTAAAATACTATTAGTATATCTCCACTGACTGAATTAAATTGCATCCTCATTTTTGAGGACAGTAGCTAAGTTTAACAAATGCTGTCAAAGCCAGATGTCAGGGCACCCAAATTTAAGCATCAGGTTTTCTTGATAAACATCTTCAATAAATAAAATATTTTCAAAGTGTCTATACTAATTATATAACTTTTCTGGCACAGGAAGTAACGTTCATGTATGTTTGAATTAAATTGCTGTGAAGATGAAAATGCTGATAGCATTGCTTGCTCAGTTCCACACAATTCACCTCTGAAATGTAAAAATTTCAAATATACTAGTTTAGCTGAGAACAAGTTTTATACATATGATGCTCTATATAAACTGTATTATTCAGCAAACACTTTGAATTTTATTGCATTTCCCAGTCATGAAGCCTGAGGTGTTGGAGTTAAGGTACTGAGCCAAGCTTCACCCAGTCTGTCCAATGATCTTTGCACTGTACTTGAGGTGTGAAAGAAGCACCTGTTAAAGCACTGCTCCAACCACAAGGCTTTTTGTTTACTACTTTTATTTTCTGCTTAGAATCCCAAGGGTTACAAGTCAGAAGGAAAAGCACCAAACTGCTCCACATGAGTACCTGAGGCAAGACTAAAGGCAGACACTGCTCACAACACTCATCAGCGTGTTTGTACAACAGCACACAGGTAACACAGAGCAGCACAGGCAAGTGGCACTTTTTGGGATTTACAACCATTTGTACCAATGCAAGCACGTTGGAATACCATACAAAAATATACAGAAGTGTTTCTTTAGCAGGGGATTTGCTATACAATGTACTTAAAGTCATACACACTTAGGTAAAAAAAAAAAAAAAGACAAAAAACAGATTGAAGTACACACTGCAGCCAGGGAAACCACCAAACAAAACAGGAACATACCAGAGCAGCTCCCAAATCAAGTTGCCTTCAACTACAACAAAAAAGTTTAAATGCAGTTTTTAAAGATTATGAGATTCCATCTTTCAGCAATTACAACATCATCCAAAAATACCTCTTCTCCAAGGTTTTCTCAGCATCTCACAAGACAAGGACTTTGCTGAAGTTTATGATACATGACATGATTTGTAAGAACTTAGTTATAAACATTTTTATAAGCACAAAAATTTGCTATAGAATTATTCAAACATTTATAGGTAAGACCCTGTCAACATCTCTAAAAACCTGTAAATATTAAGAGTGAGTTCATGTACATCAGATTTGCGGTAGCTACATAATAACTGAACACAGAGGAAGAGTTAAAACTTCTAAGACAGATTGCTTTGAGAAGTGATAAGTTTTTCCCCAAAATTACACTTTTTCTTCAAAGTTTTAAGTCCTTTTACAACCAACAAATCCTTCCCTCCCCACTAATGACCCAAACCAGGTATTTTGGCCAACATTATTCCAGTGGCTTGAAAATCACCAATGGCCAGGAGTGCTGAAACATCACCACAAAATAAGAAGTGAGGCGACTGGAATGAGTTTAGGCAGCAGGGAAGACACAAAGATGGTGTGTTCCATGTTGTGCTCAGCAGCAGCATCAGCACTGTGGCACCCAGACTGAAGCAGGAGCTCAGTGAAAGGAAATGTTTTCTAACTTTGCTGTGTATTGCTCTGTGAGCAGCTCTGTGAGCAGCTGGCAGGCAGTTGTTTGTGTGCATGTCTAAATACCCCCAGTACAACAATAACCTCTGAGATGGCATCACTTTCCAAGGTTCAGTGCTATATCGGAGGGGGGAGGGAAATCAGAATTTGTTCAAAACACACAAAGAATCCTCTACAGACAATAAAAAAAGCCAACAGTGGCTTTTCCTGAGATCTTTGTATTTGAAAATACACGTAAGAAATCCTTCTACTATATTAAAACAAGATTTTAAGATCTTAAGTATTTCTAGTCTTCTTTAATGAGTTAGGATAAAAACAGTGCACTTTTTTTTTTCTCCAAAAAAGGGAGTCTACATGTGAACTTTCAGGGATTAACATGTGAATATTTTTCCTAAAAAGTAAAATTTAGTATTCAAAACTTCTGGAGCCTTAATACAAACAACCAACCTCGCCCCTGTCTAGCTTTCTTCTCACACTGGTGAAGATTTTGCTATTTAATGGCTTAAATACAGTATTTTGCTTAAACTAAAATTGAGATTTTTTTTATTGAGGACCAAGTATCAAAATGTTTTAAAACAGTTTGACACACAGACTTCAAAGCTGAGACAGATATCTGCAACTAGTTTTCCTTTCTTATTTTTCTCTGGGTCACAACAGAAAGGCTTGAAAAATTCAGGTCAGCTAAAACTTTCTGACTTTGGCTGGTGTGATTCCAAACAAAAAATATGCTGTACTTGCAATAATTCTTCATTTCTCTAAGTGTAAAATCGGGTCAAAATAATTTTTAAGCATTTTCCCCATGCCAAGTTTCAGTATGATCCACACAAATATTTTTGGTCAACTTCAAAAATCAAATATAAGGCTATGGAAGTCCACAGGCTACAGTTAGAGTGTATTCATTTACTGGTCTAAGGCACAGTATATATATATTTTTCTCTCTCTCTAGAAAGCTACAAGTTTAAAGTCACAGTGAGGAATTTCACATTTCAGTTTTGGTCTGACACTCTAATCATATGTGTCCTGTCTACTACCTGTAGACTTCTGTAAAGTATTCCAGCTGTCAGGTGCTGCAGTCTCAAATCCTCTTTCCAAACTCAGACTGAAGTGGGTGGAAAATACTGAAGCCTGAATTGATCCTAAAATAGTGCACCTAGCCTTTTTTCAAAATAAACATCAACACATTTGATGCTTAGATATACCCTGGAATTATTGAAGTTGGAGGGGGAAACCAGTCTTGGCTGATATTTCAACAAAGAGAAGGAGTCTACAGGACTCTGCTGCACTTCCTGCCAGGTCAGTCCCAGTTCCACTGCTCTGGGAACTCCTGCTGGGCACCACAGGCCAGGGACACCGCGAACCAGAGAGAGCTGCATGGGGAAGGAGGACTCACAATGCTGGGCCACAAATAACAAATATTATGATGTTCACCACTCCTGGTTTTTAGAGACAAACTCAGCTCTGACACCACATATTCCTACAGGATCCAGAGCACAAGCTGCCAATAACTGTAGAGAGACAATGCTTACAGGATTTCTTTATGACAGCATGAATAGCAAAATCTGTCTACATCGAAAAATGGAGAAAGAAACCTTGCATCTTAAGAAAATAAATTCAAAATATCACAGTTCAGGTTTTCATCCTACAAGGCAATAAGCACATATTTGAGGCAGTTATATGCTTAGACACCTGAAAAATTGAGGGCTGGGCAGATTTGCTTAAGTAAGAGCTATGGAATTTTCTCTCTAAATGCTTAAAATCCATTTTTAAAAGCAGTGTCTATTAATAAGACAAAGTGTATACTTTTTACTTGAGTTTGAGGATAGATGAGCTGATTAAAAGCTTTGAATACATTCACCCATGAATAAAAACATACATCAGAAAGTATAGTTTTTGCAAAAGTTTTTCAAATTTTTTAAGACTTTATGGATTCTAATATTCTAGTTCAAAGTTCTGGCTCTAAAAAAAAAGGTAAAAATTGTACTTTAAAATTAAAAACAGACTAGTTTTGAATTGTCCTTCATTGTCACACATTTCCTGGAGGCTATACAACAGCAGTATGTAGCTTTGGTGACAAAAGTATGTCTCCCCTAAAGGAACAGTGATGAAAATTTTATATTTTACAGTGCTAAATGCTTACAAAAGCTAGACTGATTATCTACCAGAAACAAAAAAAGAGATGCAAAAAGTCAAAGCTGTAAATTAAGTGAGAAACATTCACCATTAAAATATTAAATGGAAAATATGCAACAAGAATTCAGTCTACTTTACAACTAGCAATTTTCTACTAGCTTAGTGACTTAGAACGGCAGCACAATTCTGTACAGACTCTACAACCACTTCCAAAAACATTTTCATAGCTCAGAGTATTAAAGGTCAGTAAATGGCTGGTTTTATCTCAGTATAAATACAACAAAAGTCTAAACACACTGAACCCTGTATTGAAATAAGTTGATCCAAATGGAAGTTTCTCAAATGTTTACATTTATTAATGACTACATAACAGACTTTATTCTGTGCTGTCAGATGGATCAGATTTATCAGATTTCAGAAGAACATCAAGTGAGTTTATCACTTGTTACTGGCAAACACATGGAAATTGAGATGTATCAAACACAGACATATGCAATGCTTTTGAGGTTAAATGTCAATACATTTAATTTTGTTAATCACTGACTTTAAAGTTAGTCCAATTAGGTTATAGATGAAAAATTCACTTAGACATACCAGCAGTCTCTATGCCTTCTACAATGTATTACTACTGCACTGCTCACAGGTTTATCATTAGTCATCCATTTGTTTTGAAAAATAGCAAATTAATATTAAGGAATGATTTGCTACATGAATTAGCTCACTCAAAACCAAAATCAGGGCAGAGCTGTAAATGTCAGAAATAAAACTGACTTTAAGTCCATTTACTGCAGGTTTCTTGGAAATAAAACATACAGAGAAACCTCCCACCAAAACCCCCAAACCATTCCTCTTTCAACAGGATGCTGAAATGTGACCCACTGCAACTTTTAAATCACAACTAAGAAGATTAGCTTTGGACAACATTAATTCACTCAGTTCCAAGGTGCATTTGGTAATTCCAGTGAAGATGTGAGTTTTTCCTTATCAGACACAGAGACTTTCTATGAAGTGTTAGATACACGTGTCAGTGCAGCATGATGAGACTGTGAGGAACATGTTTGATGACATCAAGCAGAAAAGATTATAGACTTCCAGAGTAATTTCAGGGTATGAAGCTATCACCAAAAGCTTCTCATTAAATCTCTCCCTGTCAAAGAAAGACTCTGCTGTACCAAAAGTTAGTGGCATTTAGTATTTTAAGTTTTTACCCTGCTTCCTCATTCTGTTTCTGATAGCTTATAAAAAATCATATTAGATCCACATAAATAGTTCTTATTTTGAATGCATCTTGAGGTCTAAACCCTTACAATTTGTGCCTTGGCCTCCTCCCACATGGTCTAGATAATCTAAAATGTGATGAATAAAGTGGAATTTTAATGTAATTAAAGGTAGTAAGAGACATTATAATGTATTTGCCAAAAGCTGTTTTATAAGTGCAGCCCACTCATTATAAAGGATATTTCAGTAATATTTACATCTCCTTATATAAGCAATTAACAGTGTATATATAGATAGGGTTATCCTATATTTCTGCTGTAATGATAACTGAACAGTGGCAGAACTACAGATTCACCTAATTTACCTTCTTGTCCAAAAGTAACAACAAACAATCATTGCGTTTTACCTGAAAAACAACCTCAGACTGTTACAAAATCTAGTCCTTTTCAGAATGACAAGTAGGAGAATTCATCCTCTCTTAGAATGGGATGAATTCTAAGACTTGTTCTAATCCTATTACCATCCATTGATTGTATGGCAAATCTAATTGGGATTAAACTCCTAATCCGCCAAACAGCTGAAGCTGTCCAGTCCATGATCACTGCACAATCCAGACACACATCCCTGCCAACAGTTTAAATCTATTAAATGGCACACAAGGCATTTAAATTCAAAACAGGAGTAAAACTTCCCCTCCTTTCCCCAGTAAAGGTAAACCATCTCTGAGAAAAGGGAATGTAGAGGGAGATGTGAAAAACTCTTGTTATCTGGGATCTCAGACTCAAGATTATACCTATTCCTACCTGCAACTTGAAAATCAGGCAGGAAATACACAAGATACCAGAACGCACTTTATGAAGAGTTCTAACAATCATCAATAGAACTCCACCTAAAAAACCAAAATCAGTAAATGAAAAAAAAAAAAAAAGGTGTTATCCTGCTGTAATTCAGTAGGTTTCACTTTATGGCATATTTTGAAAACTATCAAAGATGCCAAATATCAAGTCTGTTTCATTGTCAACAGTTCCAACAAATGGATTCATGCAGAAAGAGCCTGTTAAGGTGGCAAAACAAAATCAGAAGTAAAATAGAGTAGTAAACCAAATGGACCGTGAAAGTCAAGGAAAACTATCTTTTCCACAGAAATCAGACCCTGCACATTTCACAGCCCTTTGCCAGCCCTGTGCAGTTCTGCCACCATCTTTCATTCACAGCCATTTGCAAGTACAACAACTCTGTTCTTCTGTCTGAACAGCAATTTCTAGTTAAACCAACTGGTGCATTTAGCTACAAGTATATTGAATCACACAAATTATCTTATATACATATACTGTAGCATACATTTGATTAGAAAATATCAAGGCATAATCTATTCAAATAACTTTTCTGATTTACAAACACTATATATAATCTAACCTTCTTTTTGAAAAGGTTAAGACTAGAATACCAGCACACAGATTACTGATAACAGTGACAGTGGTTTGGCTAACTACAATACCCTTACTCAGTTACAGCACTTGTAATGACTTATTAATAACTTGAACTGCTGATATGGATATAAGCAAACAAAACACACGTGTCTTTCTTTACATTTGTCCTTCATTTTGGAAAGTCACTGTGTGAATTGAGTCTTTCCAGCCAGCTCAAAGGAATTGACCCTAACAACACATTAGAAATAACTGAGGCACTTAGGCAAGATTAAGATATGATGGAATTAATGGGTCAGGCTGGCTATACTACTGGATCAAGAGTATTCTTGATTGACTGTAAGCAGCAGATTTCCTCTTGGTATTCCTATAAGATGGTTGAGCTGGTTTGGTGTTTCCAGATGAAGGTAACAGGTATCTCAGACACAGCAGAGACAGCTAACACAGAAGCAAGTAGTAAGCTCATCTCTACACAGAATCAATACATCATTTAAACCTAAGGACTGCTGAGATTTTTTTCTGTTGGCAAAACACATGCCCAGGGCACAGAATTCCTTACACATAGCTATTGTAGGCTTTATTATAAATGGCAGTCACTGTAGCATCTAGGCACTAAGATAAAATTTATACAGAGCTAATAATTATGGTCAGTATTTCCCACTATTACTGAGTTTGCCCACATGCAGAAGGTAGCACTGTATGGCAGGACAGGAGTTTGCAGGGCTGTAACTATTCCATATTCATTTTATGCACTGGCATTTATTAGGAGATGGTTGGTTCTCTGTTTACAATAGGAAAAAAGCCTGCCTTGTCTACTTAGAAAGAGAGCAGCAACTGCACTGGTATCTCAATGTTTGCTAGCTTCTACATATGGACAAAGTCCAAGGATTAATTTCAAAATTCCAGAGAAAACTGACAATGTTTTAAAACAACATTACAGCAAATTGTTTATGAATCTGCTGGTATCCTTCCTGAATAGAAAGCTACATAGAATACTGTTGTCTTCTCACTCTCACAAAAAGTAAAATGTGTAAGACTTGCAATAATCTCACAAACGTTCAACTCACACTGATTGAACAAATGATTTGATAGAAATAACAGTTCTATATAAGCAGTACATTCTAGTTTGTCTAGACACAAATGTGGCAGCTTTTGAATGTAACATAAAATCATTGAAAGTATACTTGGCTGTGTGGTTTTTGTGATAGTCACAGTGTGCTTGAAATGTATTGAGTTTTAACCAGCATACTTTAGACCTGCAAGAGATGCAAGTTCAGAACACAGACACTGCATGGCACAGTGAGTAAAAAAGGTGTTTTCACAAAGCAGTACAGTGAAATACCAAAGTGTCTACAAGGCAGAGTATTGAGATGTTGCACTGATATGAGTCATGTGCTTATACACAGTTAAATAACTCCATTTTCAGAGACATGAAATAAACACCAGGAAAAGTTTTCTAAGCAACATGAATAAAACCATGAATTTTCTGTAAAGTATTCACAGTTCTGTCCTCTTTCCCACAAAATGTAAACTACTGATCATATTAATTTAGGCATTTCTGTGTTGCAATTTTTCCCATCTCCAGTGTTAAGTTTCTAGGGTGCATGGTCCTATATAGAATGAACATTACACAAAACAGCACAGCACGTGTAGGAGAAGAGAAAAGGTTACAAAGTGTGGGACTCTGTATAAATGCATTCGTCCAAAGGCCAGCATTGCAACAGACAAAGGGAGAGGAACTTTGGCTGCAATCTTCAAGAGTTTACTGTAAGAATAGAAAAAAAATTACCATTTTGTAGCCACAAGCAGGAAGTATGCAAATGCCATATATTATTTTCCTTTGCAAAATAATTTCTATTTCAAGGCTTTTTTAATCTTTAAAACTGAGCCACTAGGTCTAATACACCATAAAAACTGATGCATAAGCAAGAGAAATTATTCAAAATGTTAATGTTATTAAAAATATTATATTAATTTAGAAATTTCTTCTCCGTAACATAGGAGGACTTAATGGTTTGCATCACTTGAGATAACAGGTACTGGTCAAGAGGATAAATTACATTTGTTATTATTGATTATCATTCATGAGGCATTAACTAATTTCATATCTCAACAAGAAATATTCTGTCAGTAAAACCAAGTTCTCAGAACTTCTTAATCCAGTAGAGAACACATTATATTTCTACTCCCATAAGGGAAGCTACAAGAACATAACTATAATCCTGTAGGATTCCCTTTTCCTTGTAAATGTCTGACAATTGCTCCACGTATTTGGATTCTGTGACATTTGGAAGAATTCAATGAATTGTGAGTTAAAAAGTCATATTTCAAGAAGTTCTTATGCAGCCAATTGCTTAGATAGCACATACTTCATTTATTTCCATGTGGCAAATACAGGGGATTTTTTCCTCTTAGCTGAACTAGAGGCACTTTTGTACAAATTTTAGCTCATCACTTAGACTTAACTATATGAGTTCATGAATCTCTACAGAAGCTGAACAATTACAGCATAAATTAAGTTTTACCACACAAATGGTAATTCACAAAGAAGCAGGAAAGCAAAACTACAGATTGGGCTACAGTACCTTGATTTCACTTCAGAAGTACTTGAATTCATTAGAATTTCTAGGATGCATACAAGGATAATAGCTGTGGATCTACAGGGATCAGGATCAAGCCTAACATTGTACCTGCAAAGAAATGGTTTAAAAGCACATCACTTCTAAACTAGGCTGCCAAATGTGCTGATGACAAAAAATATAAATGAAATCCACATGGCATCCCAGCCTGATTTTAACCCCCTTCTGAAACATTACTTTCTTTAACATATCACTGATTCACTTAACACCTATTTACACCCCAATACAAACCAGACAGGATAGAGAAAACAATAATAATTAACAAAAGTCTTTAAAACTGTAAGGTAACTAATAATGTAAAGAATCAAACATTTATAATTTTTTATTATCTTCAAAAGTTCCTGTAACTTTCTTCCACCTTTGTGTCAATTTAAGAACTTACCTGAGGTTTTTTAACCAATAAATTAAAGATGGCAAGTTGAGCAGCACAATCCACGTGAATAAATTAAGGACTGTAATGTGCATCTTAAGACTGTTAACAGCTTCAGCAGATGTTTTACTGTTGGAGGGAGACTGTGTTGCTTCTGGAATGCTGTCCACTGAACTCTGGGCTTTGACTGTGTGTGTACTGGAGTTCTGTGAAGTTTCTTTTGAGTGGCCTGAATCCTGGAAATGAAAGACAGAAGTCACAAAACTGTGCACAGACTTGTAAGAACCCATGCTGGGGAAAGAAGAGGGGAAAAATATCCTAACAGTATCACACCAGCTGGGATTTAGGAAGAAAATCTGCAATTTATGCCTCAAAAAGCCACCCAAAGTAAACTCCAATTTTAAAGTATCTAAATTTAACCAGAAATTTCTCATATACTAATAGTTTATATGTCTATGGAAGAAAAGAATGGAGACTGTAAATGCCCTGACATCAATGAAATGAAAAGCAGTTCCTGGAAGGGAGGAAGAACAAAATAAAAGGAGTAATAAAGCAAGGGGGTGAAAAATCACAGATGATCATTCACAGGAAAGATATAGGAAGTAATGCAACTGGGAGTAAAATATTACCTGTAGGAATAAATGGCAAAGATAAACGAATGAGTTGGCAGATACTAACTTCAGCAAGAGAAAAAAACCTCACAAATGAAACAAAATATTATATAGAGATGAAAGGAGAGGATTTTCAACTAAACACATGAAAAACCCAGTCAAAGAAACCCAAAGAAGCCTTCCAACAACTTTTTGTATCAGACTTCATTCTATGTTTGCAAAAAAGAGCAGGTACTTATCATATGCTGTTATCCACACCTGCTTACATCTTTGATCCTATACCTTGAAGTAATCCAGAAAATGAAGTTCACACTGCATGGAACCCAACACTTCTTTACTGTGTTTTTAGCAGCTCCCTGTTTACAGCAGTCTCAGTCCATACTCATCTAACACATCCTATTTGTCATCTCTGGACTAAAATACCTTGAACTCCACACACTGCCTCTCTAGAAAAAGCAGTTTTACCTGCAGTATAGATTATTACCTAGAATTTATTGTTTTTTAAGATAAGCCATGCATAATCAAATGCCAAAATTTAGACAAACCCTGTTAATCTGTGTGTATTCAGAGACAGAGTTTTCTTCTTAGATGAGAATTTCACATTGCAGAAACTTAAAAGAGCAGTCATGTGTGATGGAGCAGGCTGTTCATGGCCTGGCTGTTCTTCCACACCACACATGCAGCAAGTGAACTGCACCTACCCAGTCACTGCAGCACAACCCAAGAGTACCAAGGCAGAAGTTTGCCAGACAATTTTTGGCCAGAGTTTGGAACAGAAGCAGGAAACAGACTCACCTTGTTGTGCATGTTTTGCTCTGCTCTCACAGTTACATGCAGTTTTACAACCTGAAAGACAAGCAGTTGCTTGTTTAGTAAGGATTCTTCACACAAAAGCTGTAGTATAGGAAAAGAAATTGAGGACTCCTTACTCTTCAAGGGAGCTATTAGCCTTTGTTTTTATAGTATTGCCTAGCTATAAGTTAAAATTTTCAATTATCTGCATTGTTGTAGTGGGCACATGGGACCACACATTTCTTTGTAAGAAGAATTAACAAAAGAAGAAAAAAAATTCTACAGATTATAAGATTATGACAGTGATAAATTAGAAATACCTATTTCAAGTATGAGAATAATAACATTTCTTTTATGTATGAAAAAGGGTAATCTGGATTTTTGCTTTTAACCTAGGGTTAATCCAAAGCACCTAAAATTTTCAATTCAGTTAACATACAGAATGTTTAGCCTTTCAGTACCTTGAACAAGTATTGAAGATAAATAATGAGCACAGCAAATGCACCACAAGTGGTCCAGCTAACCAAAGCAAGGGATATCATCCCACAGAGTCTGCTGGGTGTAATCAACTTATCTTTCTGAAGTTCAGGAGGTCTAAAAAAAAACAACAAACCAGAAACAAAACTCCTGTTGTACTTCTTCTCAGACATCAATTTCTGCTTGCTTTCAAACCCAGAATCTGCCCAGAATTCAATCTTGCCCAAGCATTCAAACAGAAACAGAAAAACAAAAAAAACAATCATCAGGGTCAAAGTCATCTAGAAGAGCAAAATATATAGCATCATGTTGTTTTACCTAATCAGAGTTAACCATAATGAAGAGAAGAGTCTCAGAGATGTAGAGAAAAATACTCCACTCCAGTAGGCAATGCCTGTCCCAAAAAGAAATAGAATCAGGGACACAAGGGGGAACCATGCATCCTGACTACTCAGTACAGCAGCATCCACCTCTGGTAGTGACAGTGACTCCCATATCTCTCTAAACCAGTTAAACCTGCCAAAAACATGAAAGCAGTATTATTTATCACTTCCAATTGCTCTTACAGTTAGATATCTATCAACTATTCCTTCTATTACAGTCTTGCAAGGAAAATAACAGGTGTTTACAGTGACTACAGATAAAATAACAGTCCTCCCTAGCAACAGTTTTACTGAAACTTCTGGTTTGGAAACTTTAAACAAATAAATGATGCAAACTCACCCCTGCAAAAACACAACAATGCTTATAAGAGGTTCTACTTTGTAGGGCTTTGCTGTCCTAACTAGTTGGAGGGAGAAGTCTGAACACTGGCCTAGGATCAAGAACAGAGAGCATCTGTAGTTACTGCCATGTCATGAACAAACATTCAACAAACATCATCCACAACAAAATATAAATTCTGACAATGAGAGTTGACTTGAAAACAAGATAAGCATAGAGTACTGCAAGGCTGCTTACTTTACCACCAAGGCCCTTCTCCACTGGGTCACCCACATTAAGGTAATAATGTGGTACCCACATTAAGGTAATATGGCACATGAGCTTCTAGAGACATTGTGGAGTTTGTTCCAAACACCCCCTGAATTTTAATAAAAATGTATTTTGTCTGAAGACTTGACAGCATAACAAAGCTGTAATGCAAATATCCTCTTCCTGCAAGAAATAGTGTTTTCTGCACGTTAACACATGTATTTCAAAATTTTACATGTATTTTGAAGTAGATTTCTGATAATTCTAAATGACTGTGCAACACCAATATGTCACAGAGAGGGACTGCAATTTAAAAGATATATAAATAAATAGTAAAGAAATAATAATAAAGAAATATTTTGCTACAACACAGCCTTGAAGAACTACCAGCCAAGAAAAAATTAAAATGAAGAGCACGGATCCAAGAATTTCTGTAAGTTGAATGATATTTAGCTTAAAAAATTCACATTTAGCTAGTCTTTCATCAGTAAATTCAATAAGCAATTTGTCTAAAAACACTTGTGACAGAGAAAAACATACAGGTTTTTAGAAAGCTACCTGTTGATCTCAATGTGCTCAGTTGTCCTCCATAAGTAAGAAGAATATTAGAAACAATATAGACTGGAAAAGCACCAGCATGGAACCTTACTATCTGAAAGACAAGGATAAAGGGAAAACTTCATTTCTATCTATAAAAATTTATTTAAAGGAAACATACACAAATATTATCACGAAGCCAGAATGATAATGAGATTAGAAAATCTTTCTTGAAAGATCCAGATCCTTATTTTAATGCACATTTGACAATCTCCAATAATAATTAATGTTATAGATGGGTAATACTAGAATCTCTCATAAGCAGTTAATGAAATAGGTTTCGATAAATGATCAAATTAGAAACAACTGGGTTTTTTCCAGTAAAGACAAGTATGAAAAAAAAATCAAGTATCACATTTCAGTAAAGCAAGTTTAAAACAATTTAAAGGCCACTTTTCAAGCAAAATCTGCATATAAATCTGCATATAGTTATATATGCTTTTAGGCAAAGAACTTTTGGAAGTAATTTTATGCGTGTATTAATTGGCTTCCACTCTCTCAAGTAATAATTAATATACCAATAGCTTATAAATTCTATAAATGTTGTAAAATAACAACAAAATGAAAAATCCTTGCTCTAAATGCATAAATTCATGTAGAGAACCTTGCCAGTTTTATTCCAGCGCTACACTTAGGTGCTTGCAAATTAATTACTCTTTAGATGCAGAGAACTGCAGATGGCCAGTCTATTTTTACTGATCCCCATGTCGAAATGTATTCTTCATTGATAACCAAAGAAGATTTGTTGAAAAGGAGCATATGGACCTACTTAAGACTTTTTCCCCCAACTTAATTGATGCCAAATGTATTTTAAAGTTCTAACAGCGCTGACTCATCAGGCAAGAAAGTTAAAGTGACCTACAGATATTGAGCTCACCACAAAGCCACATACTCTACATTTACAGCAGCTCTTTAGAGCTTAGACAGCTTTTCTGCTCCTCTAAGGACTGTGGCCTGACATTCATGCAGGAGGGATCCTTGCCAAGGGAAAAGGCTACAAAATGATCACTGAGTAGTGCTCCTCTTGGCATCGAGAAGGAACCTGAAGTGCCACAGTAAGGAAGGGAGGAAGTAAAAATTTCTATAGATGCTACTGACATAGAAAAACCAATATAGTATTAGGTTTTCTTACTTGCCCAAGAACCTGTAGAAGTGATGTCTTCAGAATTACCTTGAAAAAAAAAATTGTTTCATGCAATGGTAAGCATAAGTACAAAATACTTCAATTTTTAAGAAGCAAACTTAAGTTCTAGCATACAGCAAACCTACAACTAAAATGTGCAACACCTTACTACTGACAATTAAAAGCAAATGCTTTAAAGTTTTAGAGTCCAACTTTCAGTACTAACCCAGCTGTTGCAAAATACTTGTAACACACACTACATGTGAAAAAGGGCAAACAGCCCACCTTTAGAATTTGCTTAGTATTTATTAGATTAATTAGCTATGGTTTAAAAGACTGAATTATGCAAAAACTATCTGGCAATGCAAACTAACTATAAAATAAAACTGTTTTACTCACTTCATACTGACAGTCTGGGGAAGAGTAGATGTTTAACTCTGGAAGGCTGCTGTCACTGTGAGGCTGAGCAATGTGCAGTTTGGCAGAAATCTCAGCAAGAGATGGAACTCTGAAACAGCAACTTACATGGTCACTGCTGTCCTTATGACCAAGCAGAAAAACCAAAGGTGTCTCAGTCCTCAACAAATGCACACAAAGCAGATCTACCACACCAAATGTCACCTCAAGCTGTGAGCAAAATGGTGTAAGGAACTTGTTCATCCTGCCATAAAGAATTACGTAACATCCTTCAGTTCCCTCTCCTCTGAACTATCCTGGGACATGGCACCAAGGAAAGCAAAGAAGTTCAGTGAACACACTGCCTCACAGAGCATGCAAGTATGCTGAGTGATAGGAAGGGAAAGAACATATCCTCAGGAATACAATTCAGTTTCCTGCAAGTATTATGCTGCTGGAAAACACAGGGGGCTACAAATTGTGAGGTATCCTTAAGACTTCTAAAATAAACTAGAAATACAGTTTTCTTACCATCTAAAATACAGACAGGTTGTTCAACTTCATAAATGACAAATATATTTCAAGCTGTATCATTCGATTTTGTCAGGACTATGCTGCTGAAGCAAACATAGGGCTGCTGTGTAATCCAAACCCTGGCTCCCAGGAGGAAGCCAGCATCGAGAGCAGCCACTGTTCTCCACTCATGAGAAGGTCAATGATTATCCTGATTATTTCAGACCAGTATATCTTACTTCTTTTACAAGAAAATTAGTGAGAACCATTAAGCAAACAATTTGTAGGTATTCTTATTCTAGGAAAAGTCAAAACAACTGTGTCAACAAGGGCAGAAAGGTAAATGAGGAAAAGATGCAGAAGCTAAACACTTAAGACTGGAGAAACTGTCTCACATCAGAAATATTACCACAACAGGATGCAGATATTCTTAAAAAAATATATCAAGAAGTTATTAATTGTTAAAGTCCTTACTTTGCTACAGTTATTGAGTCTTCATATGACCAGGGAATATGAAGTCTGTAAACACTTGGTTTTCTTTCTGAAATGGAACAGCATTAAAAAATATAAACTTACCTAGGAACCAGATGTGGCAACTGTCTCTAAAAACTCCAGGGCCATAAAACAAAGGTGGCACACAGATCACTACACAGAATCTCTGGGCTTGCAGTTACATTGCAATTGACATTGCAATGCAGATCAGAGCAGTTAGCAGCAAACAAAAATTACACGGTTAAGCTCAGGTTGTTACAGGACAAGACAGTGAGACATCAATGTTTAAAGGAAGAACAGTTATGAAAAGAGTTCTGCTTTTCAACATGAAACAAAACCTCAGTCTAATAAAATTCATCACTTTCTTTCTTTTGAAACAGGGTCCTTTAGCAACCCATCCTGTTTAAGCTTATGTAGCTCAACATTCAAATTTGAGTCCTGTTATCAGCAAATAAAAATCCTAGGCCAATGTGCTTTTCTCAAGAAACACTTTCACTATAAGGCAGAATCCTGATGGAAATTCAATTTCCCTTTGCTGGCAAATAAGAAAACAAACATTAAAAGACTAAGTCCTCATTTTTGTTGATCCATCCTTCTTTAAGTGGGAAGTGAGAGATATTAGCAGACACATTTGAACAGACCATAGCAGCATTGCCTCCTAAACTCCACTGCATGAGAAGACTTTAGTTTCTACAAATTTTCAACAATTTTAAAATAAATTTGTACTTCAGAAGACTTCTATTTACCTTTGAGTGACTGGCAGTGACTGTCTATATAAATTTTGAAAGCTTGATATATCTAGAACACAAAAAAGTAGAATTCACTCACTTTTCTCCAGACAAACAGTGGTTACATTACCTTAAAAACTTAAGTAGCATTCTTACTTGGTTAAAGTGCTGGAGCTGTACATTGTAAAGTAATCCAGTTGAATTTAAGAGAATTTTGCTTGAAGAAAACCCTGGAAAGGATACAATATTTTCACTTATTAGATAAAATTGTCTGAGAAGTCACTACATATTCAGATTCTTTATTTTCCAGGAGAATTACATACTTTCATATCTGTAAGTCTAAACTCGCACATTTCTTATTTCTTTGTTACTAACAAAAGCAGTGTTAGCTTTAGTGAAAAACAACCCCCAAAAACCTCCTGACCTGACATTTTTAGGCAAATTTATTATCCAAAGGTTAGTTATATTAGTTTTCCATTTTTTCCAAAAGCAATATGCTATACTTACCAAATGAAAAAAGATGTGTTACAGGGAGCTGGACTGTTCTGGAATCCTCTTTGAAGAATTCACAGCCCAAAGTATACTGCAATTCAAGATATTAGAAACAGATCTAAGCCAAAGCACAAGACTAGAAAGCCTTTGTACTCGCCAAATTACATTTCCCAAGTGATCTCTCCTCTATGTTTGCTTATGGGACATTGTGCATTGCTAATTTCACTGCGAGATGCCTCTGCCACAACTATCTGAAGATACACTCAGAGAAGAACATCACACTCACTTGTGCTGTGAATAACTTCTTGGCTCATGGATTAATATACCACAGACTCAGAGTCTGTATTTGTGTCACAGAAAGCAATGTCAGCTCTGGTTAGACTGGAAATTCCAATTCAGTACTCTGCCATTTCCAGGACTAACTGGAAAAGTCTGCCAGATCCAGGTGGGTAACACACCAAGCCTCCAAATGTCCTCTTACTGGGATCCTGAGAGCCCTTGATGCAAAGATATCCGTCTCATTTGTGAGACTCAAACTGTTAAACTGCACAACTCAGGCTACTACATCATTTGTGATTTAAGAGCTTGGAGAGCTATCTGACCTATGCTTCTCAGAACCCAGGTGTGCTGCCTTCCATTTTCTGTAATCTCTGCTAACCTGGCTAAGAGAAAATACTGTTCAAAGGTACGAACATTCAGGAAAACAATCAGAATACTAACAAATAAAGGAAAATTACCATCAGAATCTTCAATAAGAACTCTAAGAACTGATTTGAGAACCATGGCTTTGTACATGTTTCAAGTGTTGTTCATTGCCTTGTTGTTTGGTATTTTATCAGTGTTTCTGAGCTTACAGAAGCTACTTTCAAACCCACTACACTGTGGGTCTATGGTTTGTCACAGTAACTCAGCACATATTAAATATACTTCCTTTTCCTCCTGCCATAGCCCCTGAAAGTTATGAATACACTGAGCAAGCAATTTCTGAATGTTGTATTTTTTTACCTTATTGCCAACTGCAGGTGGTACCTGAATGACAATGTGGGACAAAGAAGGATAATCCAGAAGTTTCAGCATCACAACCTTGAAAAGAAAGCAAAAAAGAAAAAGAAAGAAGGAAGTAACAAAGCCATTACTGAACACACCCCTTAGCTTGCCCCTTGCCAGTTCCCAGTTGTTGACCCCTCTTCCTGTGGAATACAATCTGTCCCAATGCTCCAAACAGAACAGCTCCTTTCTCTATGACTTGCAACCACCCCCTGAAGCACCTCTCCCTCCTCCAAGTTAGGTTCACATTTACCTTGGTGGTTGGAAGTAACTCAGCTCTCCAGGATAAATCAGCAGCTTCCAGGCTGTAAAAATTAATGCACATTAAAGGATGAGCATATTCATTATGCAGGCCCAGCATTATGGCAGTGGATTAATAGACCAGTGGATTAATAGCTTCTCTCTCTCTCTGAATCAACATTTTAAATTGAGAAGAAATTTGGGTGTACTGCTACCACAGTAATTTATAAAACTGCAGGAATTTCAGATAGTGCAAATCTTATTTGTGCAACACCAAGCCAAGCAAATCTCCAACTCTCATACAGAGAACCTGCAGTATGTATTAGCCAGGCAGCTCAGACACAAAAAGAAAACTTTTCAGCAGCTAAAACTGCACTAGCATTGATTTATCATGCACTTTTATTAGCATCCATTAAACATCAAAATCACAAATTTTCCTATGAAAATGTCTGAAATAGATCATATAAATAAAAACAATTATTAGCTGTTAAACAGTATGCAGCGGTTTAAAATGTGTTCACACACTGAACTGTAACACATCCATTTGGTCACTTCAGGTTTTGATTTTTTGAATACCAGAATTCTGCTGTTTCTCTAAATAGTGTTCTTGACCTCAGGACAGTCCACAGCCAACCCACTATTGTTAGATGAGGTTTAAGTAGCAGTCCTGAACTAGTAATTTCATCACTTCATGCTGATCAAAGGTTCTACAAAGGAGCCACAGCCAACTTCTTGGATCAGGAAAAAGTAACTGTGACATTTGGCTCTCTGCTGGAGGCAAGACTCTGGCTGTACACCTCAGTGAAGCCAGAACAGATAAAAACTTTGCTAGTTCAATTGTGCCTGGAAGCTTTCCCTAATTTAAAGGGTAGATTGAGTTTATTTTACATATCTAAGCTAAGACAATGTTTTAAATCTATTTGGTAATGACTGTCATAAAAAATAACCACTTAACCACGCAACCCTTCTAGATACTTCAGATTTGCTACTGTCATATGAAAAGTAAGAAAGAAAGAGATGCTTTACTCCACTCTTTTGAAGGCTCTGTCTGACATTTGATGTCTCTGTCACAGGGTTCTAAAGAAACCGAATGCCAGAGTGGTTTAGTTTGAAAAGGACATTAAAAACCATCTAGTTCCAACATTTCTGCTGTGGACAGGGACACCCTCCACTAGAGCAGGTTACTCTGGACCCCATCCAACCTGGCCTGGAACATCTCCAGGGGTGGGACATCCACAGCCGCTATGGGGGAGCTGCTCCAGTGCCCCACCACCCTCACAGTGAACAACTTCTCCCCAATATCCAACCTAAACCTGCCCTGCCAGTTTAAAGCCACTACCCCCTGTTCTGCCACATCAAGCCCTTGTGAAAGGTCCCTCTCCAGCTCTTGCTATGAAGGTCAAAACCACAGCTCCCTGAAGAAGAATATCACCTATTTTAAGAAAAGCTATTCTTTCCTGTTTTCCTGGTGATATAGAAAGCATGAATTATTTACAATAATGATTTTACTTCCCAATCCCTTCCTACCAAGGATAATTTATATACTTTAAATTCAAACACAGCTTCACAAAACCCATTTGAATAAAGAACAGGAATTGTTCATACTCACCACATTGATGAATTAGTGTTCATGCAGCCATAAATCCAGCTACTTGTGTCCTGTAAAGTCAATACCATAAAATACTACATTAGCTAGGTGTGATTGCATTTATAAATACATTAAAAATACTGATTACTTCAAACAATGCAAGGGTTAAAACTGATGATAATTAAAGGACTGATTTCATAATCTTGCAATTATAATTGCAAGGACAGTAAGGTGAAGCTTTAGAGTGAATGGTGAGGGTTTCTAGGAACCATTTTACATAACTTCAATTTGCCACCCTTTATATGAATAAATACAAAGTTAAGCAAACAAGCTTTCATAAATTCTCTTTTAAAAATATCAATCTTGCATATCATGTTTAATCTCTTCTAACTAAAAGAAACATCTCAAGGTACTCTTTCAAGAAGTAGAGGAATACTGTAGATATTTAATGTTCTACTGCCCCATCCCTTGAGAATTTAAGTGTTCTGAAGCAACAGCACCATGATGCAGCTCTCAGACATTTGTTTGTTTTGTACCTCCCTCCTCCTCTCAAGCTGTGCTGGGCCTGTGTTTCAGACATTATAACAAGGGCAAAAGTTCTCCTATCAAAGGACAGCTAAGGTCACAACATACATGCAAACACTGAGGGTGCCACTGAGAAAGTTACAAAAGCACCAAGCACAGACACCTGCTGTTCACAGTGGTGGTATGAATGCCATCTTTGGCAAGGGGAGGAGTGGCAACAGGGACAGGCAGGATGAAACAGGAAAGCATCTCAATTTTCTTGCCACTCATGTAAAATACTTGATTCTGAAAAGTGTACTTATCCATCTTCAGTTTGCCAAGAGATTAAATTCATTCTTGTACAAAAAACTAAAAAAAAAAAATTGGCTGGATGTCTGTGCCTCAAGTTAAAAATACAAGAAATGCACATTATGGTGTTTCCTCTTCATATGAGACAACTGAGATGGTGCTGTCTCTTCATCTGTCTTCCATTCACTTTCTTTGCTTAGTGAAAAATCTCTGCAGCATTTCAGGCTCACTTAAATTTTATTATGGGAAAGCAAACCTATAAACAGCTTTCCCTAATTAGAAGTATGGCAAAAATACAGCAGCACTAAAAACAACTTCTTCCTTCAAAACCATCAAAACAGAACGGCACTAAATTAAAGGACGTGGTCATCTAGAGCTAAGCAGAAGAGTTGGAAACAAAACAGCTGAGGTTCAGGTGGCATTGAGGGTTTCAGATCTTGAATACTAAGTGTGGCATGCTAAAACAGGTAGTGCCTCTGACATCCATTAGGCTGTGATTGTAAATGGATGGCAGCAATTTCAACAGCTGCTCATTAATTGTCTTAAGACTGCAGCAAATGGAAATTAAAAATCACATCTTTATAAACAAATGCCAGACATTAAAGAAGTATTTTCTCACCAGCATACTATTTTCACAGTAAACATGACTGTACGATTTTCTGTGGCTTGCAAGAGGAAATGAGAAATATTTTCCATCAGAATCCTAAAAAAAAAAAAGCTCATTATTAAAATAAAAAAAACCTCAACCCCCCCCCAACAAAACAACCAAAATGAAAACATAAATACACAATGGGGAAAAATATTACTTACATTGTAAACTGAGTAAGTCCATTTTGAGGCTTTGACTGTAATCCAATTGAAAGCTCCTAAAAATAAATATTTCAGTATGCTGCACTGCAGGAACAATTATCCTTACATCCAAAACCTTGTATTTTACTGATCACCAAGGTCTTATCTCCTATCTATACACGGATATAAACCTTATGTGCTTTAATCAACACTGAGGATTGCTACTGCTTACAATTACATGCAACAGTTATCATCAGTTACACAGGAAACAATAAAGCCCTAGGATCCTGTTAGTAAATACTAATGGCAAAATAAAAACCCCATGGATCTTGAAACAAAATAAAGGCAACAAAACAAATAAACCAAATTATATTCATGTAATTATAGGGTGAGTGATTACTGATGAGATAACATTAGGAACAGCCCCAGTCTTTGTTCCTGTCAGCCTTTCAGAAAGTTAATACAGAAACTTGTGCAGAAGAACATCAGCAAAGTGAATAACACACAAAAAACCAGGAGCAGTTTAAAGATATGGCTAGGGAAAAGAGTAAGGCAATAATGAAGAGCTCAGAGTACAAACAATGCAAATTGTCATGCAAAGAGGTTGTATCTTTCTTCTATTTAAGGAGAGTAACAAATTCATGACAGAAATTCAGCTAATGTCAAGAGGTCACCACAAATAGGAAGACAGAAACATGAAATCCAATTTAAACCAATTTTTCTTATAGCTAAAAACTGACCCAAAAAAAGGCAATCCTCCCAAACTATCAGTTTCACAACCTCTCTGGGCACCTGTTCTAGTGTTTTGACCACTTTCCTAGTGAAATATTTTTTCCTAATACCTCATCAGAATGTCTTTTGTTACAACATGATTTCTACTGCCAATTGTGCTATCACTGTAAACCCCTAAGAAAAATCTAACTTCACCTTCTATTCAATTCTTCATTAGGAAGTTGAAAACAGCAACACGATCCCCCTCAGCATTTTCTTCAGGGTGAAAATCCTCAGTTCACTCAGCCTCCTTCCCCCATTTCCTGTGCCCAGGAGCTGCCCATTTTGGTGGTTTTTTGCTCCACCCTCATTTCAGAGATGCCAATGCATGAATGCTTTCATGTAAGAGGGTGCCCAAAACTGGGGCCAAAGTACAAGCTACACTGGTACTTCTACAATGTCTTACACTGAGAGCATTCCTGAAATAAAATGGTTTGTGTAAAACAGTTCAGTCCACTCCAGCAAAATAAAGCTTTGCCCTACAAAAGCTGTGTTTAGTCCTTCAGACTCCATGCAGTCAAAATCTCTCACTTTTAACTCTGCATCCTTAGGAAGGAACTTTACAAGGAACCCCTTAGTGAACAGTTCATTTCACCCTGCCATGTCATGGGAAAAAATGACTGATGGAGCAGGTCTGAACATTCAGGATTTCCATGAGCAGCACAAAACTACCACAGTGGCTCTGCAACAGCCATCCAATCCCTCTTGCAACCACTGCATATAAGACTGCCCTTCTGACATCCAGCAATTCCCAGTTTCTGGGATTTCCTACTGGACAACCTGGTGTAAATATGAGTCCTCAGAATCTGAGCTATAGAAAAGTGACAGATTTTTGCACCCACCCTTGTTAACCAATTTAATATCAAAACCAAATAAAAGCAGATTGTTTAGGCCTATAACCTGTATATTATTTTGGTTTGCCTGAAGGAGGACAAAGGGTATTCTGAAAACTTATTAGTGAGAAGATTAATCATTAACAAAGCATCCTATTTGAATCCTATTCAAAAGAAAACTGCTGCTCACCTGTGAGGTGTGTAAAAGCTTCAGGATTTTCCTCATACATTTTTGCAGGGTGTCTCACAAAGTGGTGATTCAGTACAGACATTCTCTTCTTTGGATCCTCAGTTATCTAAAACAATAGCACATGATCAATTTTTTACTAATTTGTGGGGGAAGGCAGCAGAGATTGTTAGAAGTCATTGAGCCCTTTCTGTTCTGAATTCGATACTCTGAAGTGCCATCAACAGTCAACCACTGTAATACAGCAAATCACATTATAAAGCACAGCCAAAACTTTCAGGAGTTTTACATTCTCACCTACTCATAACCCCAGGAAAGCATTCCATTAAACTTTCTTTATAGACACACATGCATTCTTCTTGAAATGACACTTAGGCCAGAGCTTAAGAAAAATTCTCACATTTAGGCTAATCTGAGCTCTCATTTCCAGCTGTACAGCCACACTGGAAATCACTTTTGTTTGGGATTTTGGCTGGCATTTTTGTTTGTTTGATCAGTTTGGTTTTGCTTTTTCCAAATAAGCCTTCCAGGACTAATTTTCATCTCTTCCACTTTCCAAAACTGTGGCCACTACAACTGATTTCTGAAAAGTTTTACCCTCTAGCACAGTCAGAAATGCAGAACTGTGCTGCTCTTTTTGTCTCTCTAAATCACACAATAAAATAAGTACACATGAAAAACTAGAGGAGTCTGTCCCAGACAGCCTCAGAAGGAACATCTAAAATCCTTCCTCCTGTGTCTGGGGCTCTGCTCTTATGTACACATTGAGAGGTCAAATTCACAGTTACAGATCTAACAAAATTTGTTTATCCTGGTGCAAGGTCAGCTGAACCTGCTGCTTTGTGGTAGAAATGTTCAGCCCACAGCTCAGCTATAAAGCATCAAGCAGTCAATAAGGGAAACTGAGCTAACACCTTATTTCTGACTCTTTGGTCCAACAACACAAAGGGATTTCTCAGTTACTGGTACAAAATGGAAACTTCTCAGCGTGACTTAGAATAATCAAGAAAGAGCTTTCTGTAAAACAGGGAGATTTTTCTCCTGATTAAATATTCTTGAGTGGAAGAAGAAAGTGTGATGGGTAAATATAGAGAGATCACATATACAGACCTGCCTTGTGTTTTCATCTATGAGATCAAAAAAAGCTCTGATGGTAGCCAGGATCAGTTCTTTGCACCTAAAAGACGGAATAAAGAAAATTAAATCTAGAAAGGCAAGATCCAAGGTGACAAAATTGGTCAGAAGAGACTTCACCATAATATGAAAGTGAAGTTAAATTATGGTAGAAAGTGCTAACAGTGGAGAAGAGAGCTATGCACAGTCAGTCAATGAACCTTTGTTCCATTCTCTTACCACACTATGGAGAGATGGTCAGTTGAGGCCCAAGCTCTAGGCACAGCTGAGCTCTGTTTGGGTGAAGAAAACCATTAAGCTTTGTTAGTACTCAACATTCTAAAATTATATGGAAAACTTTCCCCTCCTTATTTAAACATATTTGCACAATAATTAAAAAGAACAGCCTTTATCTTAAGAGTTTCAGGGCATACGGTGCAACAGAATGACTTCTTCAGTCACCCATCTTGCAAGCACTGAAGCACGTGCGAGATGGAAACGATAAAACAAAATTACCAAACTATCTATGTTAGCTAGCAGAGACTAGGGGTGAAAGGGCAGAAAATGGAGAGGAGGAAACTTACCAAAAATTTCTTCAAAGACTGCTTCTATGACTAATCTTACTATTTTAATAACTGATCCTGGCACATGAGAATAGCAGCATGCCAATGAAAGCTGTTCTTGAGAAACCAAGGGCATCCTCAACAGCAAGAACCATCAGAACACCACAAAGAAAGTCTGGTCAGTCTGAAGCTATTGCTTGCTTTAAATGGATTTAATGTATTACATTTTAGGGACTAACACTATCTAAAAAACCTCCCACAAATGGAGCTCATCAACCTATTGCTCAACGTGAATCAAATAAACTATGAACTATTAATGCATCATTGGGAAGAAAAAAACAAACTGAACAATAGCAACCACAACATAACCTCCAAAACAAACCAAACAAAAACCAGAAAGAACTGGTACCACTACTCAGGAAATCTCATGCAAAGCTCTGGTCACCAACACTCAAGAGAAATGAAAGTAGAGCAGATGCAGAGAAGGGTTACTAGGACAAAGGGAATGCAGAGTTAATCCTCTTAGGCTAGCAGGATCTGAGCTGAGCCTATTTATAGACAGCTTTCTGTACAGCACACAGGGAGGTAAACACCAAGGGGATGACAGCTATTTCATACAGCATTTTAAGCAGATGTCAGAAGAAAGGCATTAAAAAACTGGCTTCTGCAGTAAATGGAAGTTGGAAATTACAAGTTTTCCACCTCCTTGTGTTTTCCAGCTTCTCCATTGTCCATGTAGGGAACAAGTTGATGGAGATGGGATGGAACAACAAACCTAAATACTTCCTGATGACCCTTGCTTAATTTTGAAAGGATAGCTGCCTCAAAAAGCAGAAAATTGGACTTGATGATCCTCTACATCCTTTCTATTCCTAATTTCTTTGAAAAACAACAAATACAAAAAGAAGGTGCTATGCCAGAGCTCTCTTTTATAACAGAAAACTCTACTTCTATACTACACACTCACCTTTCTCTATATATACATCTCTTGCAAAAACACAGGGAAATAAAACCTGAGCTCTGGAACTAAGAAGTGCAAGCAGGTGGTAAGAAGGAACAGTACCAAGTGATAGATGATTCCAATCAGTGCCACACATACTCCTCCAGTGGAGGCTCATTTAGACTACATCAACTATTTTTGATTTTATAACCATACAGTATCCATCTAGTGTTTGAACATGCAGTATTTTCATATTTATTGACACTATGCTGCCCATATAGACACTGATACATGCATTACATTAATAACTATCTAACACAGTTCCATGCAAAACCAAAAAAACAGTTTGCTTTTTTACCACAACAGATAAGGCACTGTCATGTTGACTCAATCTTGGTAGAAAAGCCAGTCCTGAACGAACTTGGTAATCTCTGAATCCTCCCGCCACAGAAAGGGTAGTTAAATTTCTTAAATCTTGGGCCTTTAGAATCCAATGATTGTTTACAGCTGTATAAAAATCTATAAAATATATTAAAATCAATCACCATTTTCCCATAAGCCTATTTGATATACAAAAATAAAAAGCTATACAAACATTAACTAAGAGTTTCTGTAAGCCCCTTGGGAGACATTTGAGCTCTGATTATCACTTTTCATTCATGTGAGAGAGGAAAATTTTTGTTTTAACCCAAAGAGGTAGCAGTTAGGAAAGACAAATACATGTTCTTTATCAGCTGAGCACATATATTGTTAGAGTAGCAATCCATAGGTTTATGTGAAGGACAGACAGAGATTTACTTGAAGTCCAGAAACAGTCAGTAAGGAAGAAACATTGCACTGAAATCAGCTGTAGGATGGAGAATTAATACAAGCACAATAAATCAATTCCAGCAGCTAAAGATAATTCATTCCTCTTGGGTGTCACAGAGAACAATGAAAATTAATGTCTGTCCCCTTTCCTTCAACAATTCCCTCAGTATCTCCATGTAGCAGCACAAATACCACAAAACATATATTTAATCAGTATAGCTTAACCAAATCTAGCTTTTCAGGAAGTGTATAGAACATGTGTAATGATTATGCTTCATTTCTTTGCCATGCTTATTTAGGTGAGGGAAAATATGATCTTTTTTGTAAATATTTTAAATACGTAATTACATCTATATTTATACTGTCACTTGTACAACCTTTGGGTATGAAAATCATGAAATTTATCACCTTTTACAGAACTAACACTATCTCATTCAATAAAGATAAAAGTCATTACAGAGGTCAAGTTTCAAAAGAGGAGAAAAAAAAGAAAGAAAATACGTCATTCACTGGAAAGCTTACAAATTTAGTAACATGCCCTGCAACTTATTAAATTACAGATTATTGAGAGCTCCAGGCCTCACAGAGAAACTCAAGTCCACATAATCCATTCTATATGACACTTGACTTTCTCTGATTATCCTGGCACCCTCAACTACCTGAGTAACAAAGGAACAGATCCACTACAGTAAATAAAGCAGCACATTCTGCTGTTGATTTGCAACAATCTCCCCACCACAGCTTGAGAGGATCAATAAATAAATACCATGTGGTTAGACAAAAGCAATACTCACCAGTAAGATATCTGTCTAAAGGCATTACAGGTGCAATGTGAGGTGTGGCTTGTGTAATGAGCAGGTTTATGAGTTCAGGCTTAAAATTCTTCAGAGTGAGCAATGCTCTTGCAACAAGACCACCCATGGAATGCCCAACTATTGCCACACTGCTCGGTGCAAATTCTCGATCCTTCAGCAAAGAGCAATCAGACACATCAGAAACAGATTTGACATTGAACTGTTCTTATCAGCTGTAGATTCTCCCCCCACAATTAACTTATGGTCTTCAAAGACAACATGAATTAGCATCAACTTAACAAGCTTACAAATTCAATAAAAATGTACTTGCTGTCTCATGAAAATGTGCTTAATATGAATTATCCAGCTCAAAAGGAAATACTGTATAGCCTGTGTAAGCTTAGTAAACTTAAGCTGATTTTAATTTCTGAAACTTTTAGGAACAGAGGACATTGAAAAACTTTCCCAGAGAAAACGTGATGTAAGGCAATGCCATATGAATATTTTAGTAAACTACAGATATTTACATCTCTACTAGAAAAAGACATCCATTGTGCACAGAAGTATTTATTTAGAAACACAACACTGAACCTCCTTAAAGCTCTGGGATTGTCCCAAGTACTAAAAATCCGTTAAAGAAAAGTAATTCTCTATTATATTATTATCACCTTCAAAAAGTCTCCCTCTCCTACTCCTCACTCCTCAGTTTTGCAGCAGGAAAGGCAGCCCAGAATTCCATTCCCAAAGGGAAGTGCACTACTCAGCACATGGCACTACTTACCTTGTACAACTTAAGGATTACTTTGATGCACTCATGCACAAACTTGGTCTGTCGTTGCAGGCTACCACCATACAATGCAACCAACTCCTCATTAAAGTTGACACTGAAGAAATTAAAATGATACTTGAAGTCAACATCTTCTGCTTTTCTAAGTGCAATGGAGCCAAGAGAACGTACTAGAAAAAGAAACCACATCAATTACAACAGTGCAACAGTCACTGCTTAGCATCACTTTAGCAGAAGAACACATAAATACGTAACCAATTAAGAAACAAATATATTAAATACATTGTTCACCTCAAGTCATTTATAAAAGATATTCTAAACCAAACCATTTCTTTTCAGCTTACTGCTGACAACAGAGATATTTTATGTTAGGTTTATACAAGCATCATGTTCCTCCACCTTAGGGCTGCTTTTCTCATCTCATTTGCACCTTCTTAGTGCCGCCAGGAGAAGAAGGCATTCTTGTTCCAACTGTAGAGGCAGTCCTACTGCTAGGCTTTTCTAAAACTCCTTTGAAGGCCATCATCTAAGAAAACATTCCCAAATACAACTAAGATAAGTATGGGGGACTGCAAAACCAAACCCTAAAGGACACTTGTTCATCTAAAACCTTGAGTGAGAAAATGTTCACTTTACTAGGTCTTGCTTCTGACCTGTCTTCCCTGTCTAACCCTGGCTACTGCTCAATTCAGCCTTTTGTGTGCAGAATTGTCCCCAAGTTTCCATGGAGACAATGCAGGATGGGAACAATAACAGCTGCAAATAAGAAGGCATGGTATCAGAAAATAAAAGAGAGAGTCCCAAAAGTACCTATATAAAATAACAAATGATGGTCATAAAGGTCTGCTCAAACCCAGCACACAGGATTCTCCCAGAGTACAGGTTGAGCGAACAGCAGAACCCTCCTTCTCACATTGTCTTTTACTCAAAGTCTGAATTTTGTACATTTTACAAATTTCATTTTAGTGCCCATGAAAGATGATGAATTAATATTTCAAAAATGCCTGTAACCACATCAAAAACTCCTGAAGGTGGGTTGTGAGTGAGCCTCTTCTTTCAAGTGAACGGACAAGAGGAAATGGCCTCAAGTTGCACCAGGGGAGATTTATATTGGATCTTAGGAAATGTTTCTTCCCCAAAAGGGTGGTCAGACATTGCTGCCCAAGGTGGAGTTGCCATCCCTGGAGGCATTTAAAACCTGTGTAGATGTGGCACTCAGGGACATGGCTTAGTGGTGGGCTTGGCTGGATTAATGCTTGCATTCCATGATGTTAAAGGTCCTTTCCAGCCTAAATGGTTCTATGAAGGTAACAAGGTCAGCAAAGGCAGCAACAGCCCCTGTCTTCATTGTTCAGCAAATAGAAATATATTTTAAACAACTAAGAAAATTACAATAGCAACACCTTCTCTGCTCATCTAGGCATCAGAATAAAACTGTGTTACCTCACAATAAATTCTGAACAAAGTAAGAATTATTATGAATTAATTTTAACAAAAGTTTTGCAAAATGCACAGATGACGTATTGCCAGTCTCCCTAAATCCATTCCAAAAAGAACATTACTAAAATATTTATTGTTCCTATAGCATGGATTACTTCTACTCACCTAGTAAGTTTGTTTTTCAGATATTTCCTTTTGATTCCTAAAATGCCCTGAGAGTACCATTCTATTTTCTGCATAGTGATGTACAGCTGTGTGTTTAGAGACAGCATTAATTCACAGATTTGCAATATTTGATGCACAGCCACAAAAGTCCATATGGCACGTCTCATAATCATTATGTTTGTAATCTTCTTTGGATGCTATTGTGCCTGGAAGTTTCTATGGGTTTTCAGAACCTACTAATTGGTAAAATATTTTATACTGTTATAAGCTAAGCAAGTACATTCTCAAAAAAGCCCAGCTCTCTAAAGGTTCCCCAAAATCAGGTAATTTAATCATCAAGTTTAGTGCTAATATAGGAAAAATTATCACAGTAAGAAATCAGGGCTCAGACTATGCTGGTTTTCCCCCCCCACACATCCATTTTCTAACATCATGAGAGTGTTATTTACTGTTTCAGAGCACATTTTAGGGAACAAAAATAACAGTCTGGCAAACCCAGACTGGAAGGAATAGCAGGTACCAAAGTAAACATTGAAACACAAAACTTCATGTACAATTAGCTTTGGTATTCAGAAAAATAAAAATGCTTTAAAATGATTACTGCTTTCCATTTGGAGTCTGGAAATGTAAGAGGGTAAACAAAAGAGGTTGTGTGTAAAGTGGGAAGCCAATGTTAAGGAAAAAACACCACAATAAAAAGATGTAGGGAATAATGAAACTAGAGGGCAAGCTTAGATGAATTTCTATAGCATGTAATTCTTTTACATCACAGATGACAGATGGTTCAGTTTCTCCTAATCAAATTCAGGTCATGTTTTATTTGGCACTAACTGCACTAAACATTGTTCAAATCAAAACCAACTAGATGTTTGCAATCAAAAGTACAGCAAGGGTGCAGTGCTGCCAGAGTATAAACTCCATAAACTGTACTGTTTCTGGCTTTCAAAAGCCTTGCTGCTCCAGAGAAATATTACAGCTTAGCCATTTGACTGATTTCAAACAAAAATCATGTATCTTGACTGTTTGGAATTAAACAGACTAGTATGATCAACCATTATGACTCTGTCTGACATTACTTCAAACAGAAAACTACCAAATGCACAAATCTGAGAGCTTGTTTTGTAACAAAGCTATAACTCAGCTAAACACTTACCTTGTTTGTAACTGCCAGCATTCCCAGGCAGAAAAAGAACTGGAATTCCTGTCAGTAGGAGATTTTTGTTTTCTTCAGCATAGTTCCCTTCCCCATAGAGATACAGCTCATATGCTGGGTATCGTCTGGCTGTTTTCTTGGGTAATTTTATTTTCTATTGAAAAAGTTAAAAAGAAAACAAAGATCTTGTTTATAGAGTTACAAACAGGAAAATACAGTGGCTGTCCAGCCATTTAAATGATCTGGCATATGTGGTTTTATTTTTATGGCTGAAGAAATCAGCCATATAAATATTCTTTACAGTCTAAAGAATACAGAATGAAAAACTGGGTTTGGCTTTAAAAAAAAACTGATTTAAAATGGAATATCAAACAAACTGTTTAATAAATATTACTGGGCATAACGAATGGCTGCAGTTACTCTAAACAGCGAGTAACTGCAACTAGCTTTGAAACAAACTACAAATGAATGCAATTATGTATCTATCAAAGCTGCACATTCAAAAAGTAAATCCAGCCTTATAACACAGGTGGGGGAAAGGGAAAAGGCATGTCAAGACCCCACCAATTCTCCCAGGAGAGGAGCAGCTGAGAGCAGAAA
Organism: Camarhynchus parvulus; assembly: GCF_901933205.1. Lineage (NCBI taxonomy): Eukaryota > Metazoa > Chordata > Aves > Passeriformes > Thraupidae > Camarhynchus > Camarhynchus parvulus. The sequence goes on from NC_044577.1 coordinate 9,929,490, forward strand.
CTGGGGCACAAGAGCAATGCTAACTATTCCTGCTGCGCTGGAATGGCTCTGGAACCCTTCCCAAGGCCATGGATGGATCCCAGCACAGGATCCAACAGCCAGACCCGGAGAGCAGTGGGATGTGGGTGACTGTCAAGTACCACCTGCTAGCTCAGGGTAACTGCAGCTCTCGTGGGAATTCTCTTGGCTGATTTAACAGAGATGTCACCTGCAGTGGAGTTTAAACAACAGCAGTCACCACCTCAAACAGCTCAGCAGGAAAGACAAAGCCCTGGTCCTCTGAGGCTTTTTCTGTTTCCTTTCCAGAGCTGGGTTTGTGGTCTGACAAAGTGCCTGGCTCTGGAACACCTCAGTCTAACACCCACGTCAGGTGTCACTCAACAAAAACAATAACCCCCTAACCTAGCACACATGTGATTCAGAGGATTAGGATCCCCAAAGAGAAAAGAACAAAATCTCTTTGATCCCAAGGGCTAGGTAAGGATTAATCTCACACCAGTAAGTCAATCTCTTAGAGTCATATGGCACTGTCTTAATTAAACATGTTCTTGTTTACTACTATCTTGGTTTAACACCTGTATAGAGGCTGGTTGGTTTATAATTCTGAGTTTCTAAGATACAGATTTTTAAAACTTTCATGAGCACAAATACACTCATTCCAATATTTGATTGATTATGTTACAAGTATATAACAGTTGTGAGAAAAATAAGATAATACAAAGATACATGTATTAAGGTATAATTTCTATTTTAAGGAAACACTTCTACAGAACAAGGTCAAGACTAAACTCAGTTTTGCATCAGAAATCTCCTGTAAAGTCTCTCTTAATTGCTTCCATGAAACAGAAGCATCTGTAATTCAAATCATTTACTGTTTTCTCTCAGCTGCATCTACCATAAAGGTGATTTAGCTTTAATTCTGTGCCCCCACACTCCTTCCCTTCCCCTGTTCTTGTCTATCTCTGCTCAGCTAATGACTTTTCTTTCCCCCTTGGCCTTCAAAGTTGCTGGTATACTGGTTATCTGCAAACTATTTTAATGATGTTTTTATTAATATATATATATATATAAGCTCTATTCTATGAGATATAGCTATGTGTGTGTATTATTTACAATATTTTCATTATTTTGATTCATCAACGCAATAAAGAGTGTGAGTTAAATTCTTTCACTGAGAAGAAGAAAATTTAAGCTTCATTCAGGGCTTATCTTCAGATCATCCTTTGGTCTTTTCCCTTTCCTCATCATCCTGCCTTTCCAGCTTCACTCACCTCACTGTCCCATTCTCATTCCTTTCTGCTGCTCCTTTTGGAAAGGCTTTCAAAATTATGCAAAAAAAACCTTCAGCAGTTCCCATTACTAAACTCAGAGTGTCACCAAGATGTGCTTATATGACTTCCTGACAGATCAAATCAACTGTTCATCCACAGAAACTTCCTGGTTCATTGTCTTCTCAAAAACTTTTATGGAACATAAAATTAACATGCAGTTCTTCCTTGGGGCATTGTCAAACACAAAAACCCACACAACCCATGAGAATTGTGCTGTCAAAATACTGGGGGGTTGGTTTTTTTTTTTTTTTTTGGTAAATCACAGTTTTTAAATATTATAACAAAGTGGCAATGTATAACTCCAAAGGGAAAGAGACATTCATGTTCCTTGACAGTGGGTTTAAACTGTGAATTCCCAAGACACTGCTTATGCAATCAGTTGTAGCAAGCTACAGCAACTTTTTACAATGTCAGTGCAGGTTTGGTTTTTCACCCTGGTTCTGTAAGAAATTAGGTTTATGTGAACAAGTCCTCATTACTAACTTCTGAATCTCTTACCAAGTACAGCTGAACAGGGCAAGGGCAGGTTAAATTCAAACACTGCAATTCTAAAACTCACGCAAAAAAAGATGATCAATTGCTAGGCAGACTGTGAGCTAATCCAAACAGATGGGCAAAAAAGAAATTAAACTTCTTGTTTAGCCGCTCAAGCATTTATCTGTTTTGTAACGTGACACCAACCCGGAAGCAAGGACAGGTACCTCCCACCGAAACTCCCACCCTGGCGTTTCCAGTGAAGGCGGCACCACACACACAGCAGACACCTCCAACAATAAAAAGCTACGTGTAAAGTACAACACCTTACCAAATCCAAACCAATTCACAATTTGCCCCCCAGCGCAAAGTCCTGCTTTCTGCACGGTGAAGGTGATTACACAGGAAGCAGTAATTCCAGAGGGCAATACAGCCAGGTGTGACTTGCATCTCCTGCATGGAACTACTGCTCACGTTTAAGCCTTGCATCCCACCTAAAGATGCCTGAGTTTAAGCCCTTACATAATGAGTAAACACAAAAGATGTGGTGGCAGACAAGAGTTTCAGGCACCCGCCAATACCATCACACGGATTTTGCCAGTAACTTTCTGTTGGTTGGCTGCAGATTGAAGCTGAAGTAGGTTCTGGCTGCCAGGAGATCTCAAAGCTTGCTGCGCAGTATTTAAGTACTTATAACTGCTTAAACGAATTTGTTCTACAGCACTGACAAAACAATCCCTGTAGCCATACCAGCTTCCTCTTTTGTAGGCTAAGATGGCTATATCAGGGTTAGGAAATGAAGGTTACTAGACCCAAAAATTAACTTTCTGCTTCATTACGAATTTAGACACAGAAGTTTTGCTTTTGATCTTCTTTACTCTGCAAGCCAGCTTGCAACCTACTTCTGAACTGTGTTTTTTAGAATAATTACTATTTTTTCCAACATTTCCAATTAGATCTCAGATAATGAAAAATGAATGTTAAGAGTCAACCAATTATGCTTTTAATAAGAGAGAAAATGCTGTAGTATTTACTACTAACAAAAAGAGAAATAGTTTTCTAACAACTGCAGCATTAGCAGCGAACTTACAAATATGCATTTATGTCCTGCCACTACTAAGCCAGAATAGTGTGTGGAAAACATCAATTCTCTCAAACTGATCCCAGGTTTTCAAAGAGACTTCTACAAGGCTATTAGCAAAACAAGAGGGACCTCAGAGGGATTTACAAGCTCTCCCATGAACATTGTGGGACACGCCACCTCCAAAGTGCTCACCGATTAGACTTTGCACCACTGTTCACCACCTTGAGAGATACACCAACAGTCAGGGCTCAGTTCTGTGCTTTTCTGACACGCTGGTTACTCCTCACTAGGAAGTCACGAGAAGAGCCATGAAGTGCAAGGCTCGGCCTCCTGGGCACTGCCAGCGCTGGCACAGGAGCTGGCCCAGCCCCTTCCTCGGCCAACACCCGCGTGAAACCCAACATCCTGGGTTTCAAAGAGCCACTCGGAGCTCCAGGCATCGGCAGCTCCGACCGCGGGCAGGTTTTGCACGGCTGCAGCACGAAGCGCCCCGCAGGGTTACAGGTGGGCGGCTCTGCCACCGCCCTGTCCCCCCGCGGGGCACTGCCACACGACGCGGGCACAGCAGCGCGTCCTGCCAGCCCGGCCCCGCTCCCGCCCAGCTGCCCGTGCCCCATTTACCGCCCTCCGCTCCAGCACGGCGGCGAGCCCCGAGTTCGGGGCTGTTCTCCCTCCCCGGGGAAGCTGCGCCTCAGGCTGCCGGCTCCGGGCTCCGGCCAAGGCGGGGCGGGCGGCACCGCCCCGGGAGCGGCAGGTCCCACCTGTTACACCCCGCCGCACTCACCTGGTACTCGGGGTACTCGTACATGTAGGTCATGCTGCACCGGTTCTCCTCATACAGGAACATCACGTCCCGCACGCCCAGCAGCACCAGGGCCGCCAGCGCCCCGTAGAAGAGCGCGGCCAGCGCGGGCAGCCGGCGGCCCGCCCGCCCCATGGCGCCCCGCGGAGCGGAGCGCTGCTCCCCGTGCACACGGGCACGGCGGGGCGGGGCGGGGCGGGGCGGGAGCGCCGCGCCCGGGAGGCGGAGCGGGAGGGCGGCCGGGCTGGCGCCTCAACCTGGCCGCCGCCGGCGCCAGGGGGCGGCCGCCATGTTGGGGAGGTCGGGCGGCCGCCGGGCCGAGGGGCCCGCCCGCCATGTCGCGGCTGGCGGCGGAGGCGTGTCCGCCATGATGGGGAGGGCGTCGCGCCGGGGCCGTGAGGGGGCGCGGCCGCTCAGCCCCGCAGCGCTCGGGCGGGCCCGGGGGCACAGCCAGAAAATAAACCCCGCCGGGCACGGACCCTTTGTTTGTTTGCTTTAATTCGGGTTACTTTTAACACCTTACTTTCGCTGTCTTTAAGCTGTCTGGTCCATTTTAGTCCCTGTGGGACTGCTGCCCCAGCCGGCTGCAGGGCACACCCAGCGGGTGGGGCTCACCAGGGAAAACAGTAAAGTATTTAATGACTGAGCAAAGAAAAAAAAATTACTATGGTGGTTTATTTTCTTCCCCCACCTTCTCCGAATCTACAGAGAAAGCAAAATCAGCTTTCTGGGGCAAGGGGTATTTACATATTAGGGAAGTAGGAAATAGTTGCATTTTCATCTTCACTGAGAAATACTTAAGTCTCCCCGGCTCCCCCAAAAGAAACAAAATTTACTCAGTTTTCCACTGTATTTGTACCATTTTTATTTGTAAAAATAACCATCTGAATGCATTGCAAGAGTAGTTTACAGTTAGGGTTCTTTATTACATTAATACAGCATTCAGTAGTTTAAAAAGTTACTAAACTGTGCTTGAGAAGATTCAGGTTGAATTCCAAGTCATTCAATTAATTCAGTTTTTTTTCCTCATTTCATATGTGACATTTACCCAAGTCCTTAAACTTCAATTTACAAAAGCAAACAATACCGACAAAACCCCACTGAAACCATCAAACAATGTTTTATATAGTTTATTACAAATGTTATGCAAAATATAACACTGGCACCAGATGCGTATCACCATGGTTTGTAAAGATATATTGCACATGCTAAAGCATAAAATATAAGACAAAACCTACAAAACATAAGATATTGGCTTTAATATGTAGATCACTGCATAAGAAATGCATAAAATTACATTTTATACACACACTCAAGATTGTCACTAGTTTAAAACGCCCTTTCCTATAACACTGACCTAAGTTTACTTTTTGTGTAATAAGAAAGCATTTTCAGCGCTGCGAAAATTATACATTATTCCTATAGAAATTTAGCATATTAATTTTCATTTCAATGCAGGTAGAACATATGAAAAGAAGAAACACTTTATACATTCAAAGAAGGTCTGAAATGAAAATTTACTGGTAATATATTGCTTTTATAACACTCAAATGAAAAAAAAGACAAGTTTCACAAAACATTTCCATTATACACAAATATAAAAAGGCACTCTAATATTTCTTACATGACTAAGAATAAAAATCACAAATTTTTTTGTTTAAATCATCCTCAAATACATAACCAAGTTTCTCAACAGTACAATGGATAAACAATTCATTTCATGTGTTTGTTCTAATTCAATAACCTGGCAGTTGTTGACTGCATAAAAGTACCAAACACATTATGGTGCCCTTTTAGTAGCGATGAACAGAAATCCCCTGAGCTATTTCACAGCTATTTCAGGCAGTCCGGAGGTTGTAACTCAGTATTTATGAGAGAGACCTGGGAGCCCGTCCTGCTCTGGATTCCACCTGCAGCTGTGGTTAAAATGCAGGATGAAACAATCCTGCCAACACACCTGGTCAGGGAGCTGCCCCTCCCCAGGTGCCCTCTGCTGGGTGCAGACACAGAAGCTGTCCACGTGTGTTAAGTTGCAGGATCCAGGGTTAAGTGCAACGATTCTGTATGATTACTCTTGTAAGGAGTCCACAGAAAGGCAAGGAGATTATTTACAAGAGTAACATTACTCGCATGCTTATATACCTGCCATAAACTACACATTGATTTCTACATGTGATAAATTACAGATTGATGTGCTAGCATACAAAAAAAGGGATTCTGGTAACTCACATGAGATGTGGGAGAGGCCAACACTGAGCACTTCCCAGTGTCTCGCTTGTGGCAGTTTTCCTCCTAAATCCAGCGCCCTCAAACAGTGCAGACCTGTGCAGTGCCCCGGAGGTGAGCACAGCCTATGCTCCTGTGCTTTTTGGAATGCTGCATCCTGGCAGCATTGTGGGGTTTCATTGGTAAAGATTGGATTTGGCTCCTGGAAGGACCAGCAGGACTCAGAAATAAAACACCTCTACTTCTGGGATGCAGCAGCTGTTGCACTCCACAATTACCAGTGTTATGAGGTATCACAATTAGAAGTTTTAGTAACTGTCTAGGCAGGTAAAAATACTGAGACTTTTAAAATGGCTGCTTCAAATAATATAACAACTTTTTATAAAGAGGGCTGGTTTTCTCTTAATGAAGCACTGTCATGTAGGATAGTGTAATTTTCTGTATTTTAGGGTGAGACTTACAAGTAATCCTGCCAAGGAGCCTGCCTACATTTCTGCTTAAAATAAGATTAAAATGCTGATTCTGCTGTTAGACAGGTGGCAGCTATTTCCCATATGTTTGTTTTCAATGCCATCCTTCTACATAATAAAAACCCCAAAATTTGGGATTACTATTCATTTTGGAACAGGCACCACTGAAAATTTTAACAATTGCTGTCTCTTCTTATTTTCAGTGTTTTAAGTAAGGTGGTTATTGCTATTCTGCAACTTTTAAAAGAAAAAAATGCTGAGAAAAACGAATTAAAATGTTATTTGGTGCTATTTCTGAGGAGAAAACCAAGGTTGTAGGTTCTCTGTCATTCTACTGTAGAAACTACAAAGTTGAGAGAAAAGGTGGGGTTTTTTTGTTATAAACTTTGGAAGATTGCTAACATTCAAGGAAAAAATACTCCATTTTAGTAAAGCAAAATAAACTTAAGATTTATTTTTTTTCCTAATTAAAGGACTGAAATCTGCCAATAGATTTTCAACAATCCAGCAGAACAGGGATAAAAACTGCAACTAAAATTCAAATCCTTGCTTTTCCTTTACTCTGCCAAAAGCGAGCACCGAGGAAGCTCATCTCACCCTCCCAGCACAGACACAGGCCTGGGACAAGCTGAGTGTGAATGACAGGAACAGGAACACCTGACTCCATGCTCTGCCACAGCTGTGTGGGTTTTCTCACCTGTCTGGCAAGGGGCTGGATCCTTCTTAAGCTCTTTAACAAAGGAAGGTGTTTTGCTTTCCGCTTTTTCCCAACACAGCCAGTGGACCTTTGCATTCCATACAAGATGGGCACTCTCCCAATGTGCATCCACCCTTCCTTTTTGCTCCTCAGGCCCTCAGTCTTGCCAGATTCACATTTCATTTCAGTATGCACAAATGCTAACTAGGAGAACAAGCCACAGTGATTTTTCCTGGGCATTTGTTTAATCTCAAATAAATAGAAACACATTTACATTAAAAGTATATGAACATATTCTTAAGTCTGGGAAAAAAACCCCACCTGTGGTCAACACATCATCAGTTAAAAATGTCAACTTGAAACCTGTGTCATAAAATGTAAAATTCACCCAAGACTACTTTTACCTCAAAAGTTTATATTTTATCATTTAGAAAAAACTACTTCATTATGTCACTCACATTTGAACAAAAAAATAAAAGTAGCAAAGTCTTCAACTGAATTACTGAAGCATTTTGGTCCTCTTGGTACGGCTGGTTAGTTCATGATAGTTTTTTGTTTGTGGTTTTTTTTTGTTTTTGTTTACAAAGTCTCATTCTTCCTTTTGTACATCTGTTGCAGAGGAGGGTCGGGGTCCATTTGACCTAGAAACTTTGGCAGAAGGAGTAAACATATTCACAAAGTTGACACTGCTTTAAAAGCTGGTGACAAAAGGCTTTTTAGCATCTATCTCTGGTCCCCTTCACGGTACACTGCTTTGTTTCTGATGTTTGGTATTTCAACTTTTGGTGTTACGCTTTCATTGCTTTGCCTTTGCTCTGTTAATCCAAACACTGGCAAAAGTATTTTAAAATTCAATACTGTTTACAGTAAAAATAAATTATTTAACCATAGAAAAGGAAAAAAGCGCCATTTAAGTTGGCAAATCACTAGAAACTTTTACGTACACCTTGGTCTACACATTTCTCCCCCTCTCCCCTTTTTTTACTGGTACTGGATTCATGATTAATGGCTCAGGTGACAGAAACATCTAATGACCCTAATTCTGTAGTGCAAATAAACATTTCTGCTGAATTGAAAAAAATAAGGGCCAAGTGATTAGCATTTTACAGAAGTGATGTTCATGGGAAAATATGGTGGGATGAGCAGAATTTGGCCTTTAGAATTAACAACTACATTTTTCTAATTGTGTACTGCAACTAAGAACTGTAAAAAGTGCCTTCTGTACGTTTAAGTGCTTAATACAGGCAGAATGTAAAAGGTTTCATTTCCTGTAGAAAAGTAATACAGGCAGTTTTAAGATTACAACTTTACCTTTGGTTCATGTAAAAAAATTATCTAATTAACAGAGCCCCTGGAAGCAGGAAACAGACAAACATAGGAAAGGGGTGATGCTCAAACCTGTGAAGGCTATGCTGGAAATAGGATTGTGCACTAAAGGTGAAAGAACTCTTTACAAACAGTTCCCTATTTATTTGTGCTGTCAAAAAGAAAAAAGGCATTTTCTCTTTTTCTACTTAAAATAAGAGGTAGAGACTTTCCACAGGGGCACTTTGGGCCTAAAGAAAACATCAGGAAACTGAAAAGCTGCAGAACTGTAATAGGAATATGTTCCAGTAAATCCCTCTAATTTTGTTATTTAAAGCCTTGATTCTATCAGCACTACAAATCTTTCAATACCTACTTGTCAAGAATAATAGTTAAGACTATAACTGTGGGATTTAAGCTGTTTAAAAAGACAAAAATTAAAGCTGAAATGAAACAATAACAAAAAAAGTTTTTGAATACCAATGAGTCAAAATGTTTCAGAATCCGAATCATTTTCATTGTACCCATCCTCTGTTCCTATGTTATTACTCAAGGGCTTATCATAAGAGTTAATGGTGCCCACAGCGGAGCCATCGCAGAGGTGCGTCCTGCCCAAACTGTCTTTTTTAAAACAAGCGAAGTTGAAAGCCGTCACTGAACTGGAGGGAGAAAAAGGCATCATGGTAGCCAAAATGAGTGCCAGGCAGTCAGCCACGTCTTTGTTAGGAGCACAAGCCAGGGCTGGCGTATGACCTGGGCACAAACGCAGACAAGGCAATGGTTAGTACTGAGGGCACCTGCGGCACCCGGCATTCCTCAGGTACATCTCTAGGGACACCGTGGGGACACGGATGGGGTTACACATGCCAGGCGTGTTACTCACTCTCACGGCACATGCTGGGAGAGACACTGGGGGCACCGCAGTCACCGGGACCACAACAAGCACTGCTCGTGTGAAACCAGGCAGCAAACACTGCGCCAGGTCAACCACAGCTAAACACAGTTCTACAGCACACACAGCATGGCCAGTATAGAACACAGGGACTGCAGCAACAGGACAGAAACTGGCATCGCTTCTGTGTGCATGAACGAGTCTCATTCTGAGAACAACAGCTTGCATTAAACATGAAAGATATTAGTTTAAAAACTTTTGATTTAATAAGCGAACAATTTTAAAGATTGATCAGTTGAGTATCTATTCGACTTGGCAAGCAGTTTACTTAGGAATTATATTGTAAAAGAATTAGACCAGTGCAGGAGGTACATGGATAGCAGGTGTGACTGGATGTTTAGTTACCCAACTAAACATCTACCCAACTAAACATGGATGTTCAGCTACCCAACTAAACATGGATGTTTAGTTACACAAATGTACACTGTGTTAGGAGAATATTAGCTGTATTCAGCAAGCGTGGCATACACTTCAAATACACAGCTAATAAGACTCCAATGTCAGTCAAACAAAGGACTGGGGAGCTATTAGAAGCTTGTCTTCACTGCAGTTTAACTTGGGTCCTGTCCAAGCACTGCCCTAAAGCAGCTCTTCATGTACATGAGCCCTGGAAGCCAGTGTGCTCATTACACTTACTGTCTGTACATTTTACGTGCTGCTGTGCAGAACTCCAGCCCTTTCCAACAAATCCTCCTTTTATGCTAAGAGCTGAAAAATTCTTTTGCAGATGGTTAAATCTTCAGCACTGCAGCAATAGTAATGCGAGGCAGTGGCCACTTCTGGTACCTACTGCCTCGAGGAAGCCAAGATCTGCAGCACAGATGAACTTGGTAAGCAAAAAGTGAATACAGTTTTGTTGCAAAATACCCACATTTAAGCACTGATTGCAGTCAGTGCATTTCCTCTTCCATGTGTTCCAAGTGTTAATATTCTTTAGATCTGTGAATGTGCTAACGTTCTACTTGAACATGTCTCTTTTAAAATGTGTATGCTGTTCCTAGAAAAACTAAATGTGTATAAAATTTAAATCTAATTGTTGTTTGTTACATACAAATTAGCTGGACCTGTATGTACTATTTTAAGGATAAAATCTGTGGTAAGAAGACAGTCTGGTTAATTTTTCTGTCCCCTATCTCTAAAGTGAGGTTAGGGTCAGATGACTTCTGTGGAACTCATTCATGCAAGTATAGCTAAGGAGCATTTGGCTTATAGTAAATACCAATGAGTTCTTTTCATCCACAGATCTGAAATGTCTTGCAGTGATGAGTGAGTAGTTACTTTATTTAGTGTTACTTTACAGATATAGAAAGATGGAGGTACCCAATTGTTACATTAATGCCATGAAGTTAGTATTGTAAGAAAAACCAACTTATATCAGGAAGATATTTTTAAAAACTATTATTGTAGAATCACATCCCTCTCTGGTTCCTTATAATTTTTAGGGAAAGACTTCACTGAAGTCTGAAATAAAATATTTAATTTAGTAACAAATTATGTATAAGACGGCAGTAATTTAATTGCATCTTGGTCAGATAATTGGCAAGCACAAGGTTTGATCTCAGAATGAGCTGGGACACACTCAAACACATGTTGATGGTTTTCTTCCTACCCATTAAAACATGCGCTGATTGAATGCAAATTCCTTAATTCTTCTGCAAGGTGTCAGAATTATCCGGTGCCACTTGCATGTTTAGGAAATTCAAGTTACCACTGCACTCAGGCATTAAAAAAGACTAGCTGTTGACAGTACATGCAAAATGAACAGTAAAAGGGACCACTGTGATGTTTAAAGTAGATTCATATACTAAAGAAAGAGTATCTTTTCATTTTCTTTTTTTTAAATAGGTACTCACACAACCCATTGTCTGTTCTTGGAAGGATAAAAGCATCAATGAAGTCTATCATCACCTTTTAAGTCTATTGCTTCGGTCTGTTGTAAAATTACCTGTTGGGTCCTACTGAAGACTGTCAAAGTGTATCATTTACTTACCATTTTCATCTACTGCCAGGACACAGGCCCCTTTGGCCAGCAACTCTTCAACCACCATCTTTAGGCCATTTCGTGCAGCAATATGAAGAGGTCTACAAAAACATAACAACTAAATTCAACTTCAGTTTACAACAGATTTTCTAAACAAAGCTAGGCAATGCTTAAAGCATACTGAGCATGTGAAAGAGAATGGTTTCCTTCCTTGGATCATTAGAATTATATCATAGACACTAAATTTTATTGCAGCCTTTGAAATAATTGTCATGTTCCACATCTATAAAACAAGATGCGCAAGCACATCAAGATTGCTTAATACTTTCCAGCCTAAAGATTTTATTTAAAAGGTTCTCATTTTTGCACTGTTTGCAGCACACAATTGATGTTTAAAAAGAAAAGGAATCCAAGACTGAAGAAATGCCTGTGTTCTGTCCTTAATTCTGGCTGCTACAGGCTGTTCAATATCATTGTATTGCCTTTTTATCCTTGAATACTCAATTGCTAATCTCTGCTACTGCAGAGCAGCTGGAAATTAAAAATAGCCATTGGTGTGCTCCTTTCCTGGCCCAACACCCAATGCTCTGGTTTGGGGACAGCTAGCAGGGCAGGAAAAACATTTTCATGTTGGAAGAGGGGGGAAAAAAAGGGCTAAGATGGAATAAATTCTTCTGCAAGCTCTAGGTGATCTGCCACCTGAACTCACAGTTGGATCTCCTGTGGTAGGATTCCTCTGTGCCAATAAACAGTTGCAGATGATAAGATATGCTATGGACAGAAGTTGCACATAAAATATCACCTAAAAATCCTTCAGAGAACTAAATGTATCACCTTAAGTCTAAATAAATTATTTAAATTTAGGATGAAGTTCACTAGAAAATGCCAGATGTATACTTACACATTCACATGATTAATAGACATTTTGATATACTCTTCAAATAAATGACCTGATATAATTTTTCCACCAGATCATGCATAGAAATGGCACGAACAGAATAAAAATTAAAAGTGAGAGTGCAATACAATTTGGGTCTTTTTCAGGGGAAAGCATTCCAAAAAATCGGAAATTAACTTTACTGTTCTATTAAGTAATCTGAGACATGAATTTGAAATGGTAAACTGGAATATTCTGGTAAATCAGCTGAACTTGAGAGGATCAGGCTATACTTACGTCTGCAATGCATTATTTTTTGCATTAATAAGGCTCTGTTCTTGGATCTTGTCAAGTATTAACAAGGCACATTTTTCATGACCCTGTAGTCAGGGAAAAAAACCAAAGTGTTAATTTGCTGAGGAATTTGAAATTGAGGCAAAAGAAATGTTACACAATAAAAGTGAAATTTAATAACTCAACTTGAAATACAAAAGATGCTGCTCAGTTAGCCTGTGTAGAAGGTGAACTAAGCGAGTCTTCAAGTGCCATTTGTGAACCACCACTGCTGGGATGCTTTAGCATATTTAGAAACGTAGACATTCACCTGTCTTTCAACCCTGCATTAATTAAATATGAATTCACTTCCTCAGCTTTCAGAGAATGCTGTTTTCTCTTGAGTGAACATTCAGTGGATGATTTATCAGAACTACACAGTGACAGAGAATGCTTTCATCTCAGAAACGAATACCACACTCTGTGGGTCTTTAAATGCCTTTCTGTATTATTAATAAGCTGCTAGAAAACCTCTTCAGTGTCAGAGAGCTCTAACAATGGAACTTTGGGAATAATAGAGATCCAGGCCTTATTTCTGATCCTGTTTCTGCACCACAAGTTGCAGATGCTGAGCCTACAGTCCTGGCAGGGGAAGAGCTGCCTGAAGGACCTTGAGAATTCAGCAAAGCTCATGTGTCTGCAGAAACTGGAGTAATATGATCACACTGGAATCCAGTCTGTGGGTAGGAGCAAAAGAAAAGGAAAGGGAATCCTCTGTGCATATTTTCTTGCAGAAATAGCAGTAGAAATTGGAATTAAGAAGAAGAAGGCTTAGGAAGAGACACCATCACCCATCTAATCAATACCTCTGGTTTCACTCCTGCTTTGTTAAGGGAAAATTTTAGTTTCCTTTCACAGGAATTGGAGATAAATAAAACATAATTTTATTTTTCTTTGTTATTGAACCTGTTAAGCTGTTTTACAGTGAGATTATCTGGTAAAACCTTAAAGGGTTTCCTTTACTTCTCTTAGTGTCACTTACTTATGTTTCAGCTGTCATAAAAGCCATCCCTATTTCTCAATGTACAATACTTTAAAACAGACAAGAGAAAAAGCTTGGAACAACTTTCCCTTCCTCACCATAGCTGTGACCACCACATTTCCACTGCAGAAAAAAACTTGGGAGAATAAACACATACAAACATTCATAGGGACTGATGAGAATAAAAGCACAGAGAGGTCTTTGACTTACTTTACTGCTAGCCAAGTGCAAAGATGTATTCAACTCCTTATCTTTTAATGTCAGGTCGGCCTTGGCAATGTTCACCAAAAAGTCTGAGGTATAGAGCAGAAATCAATGAAGAAACCCAATGGGCAGATGAACATGTCAAAAGAGAGGAAAAAATTACTATTTCAATGTACATGTGCAGAGATGCTAATCAATTAAGTCTTTATATGATGTAAGCCTTCTAATAATGAAATTAGTGAATGAGAACAGACTGATCTTGTGCAGTTAATCAGCAAGCAAATGCAGAGGTAACAGCTTGTTTGTGGTGCCCCAAACTGTTGAACATATATTGATCTTAATTTATTTATGAACTTCCCTATTTGCAATTTTAGCCTGAATCACCTCTGCCTCAGAATGACTGTAAATCCTGTTTGAGAGGACTAAGGGGATATAAAGAACTTGGGGTGCAGCCTGTGCTGTTGAAGCTAGAGAAAAGGAATTCTGCAAAGCCCATAAGGTCCCCAGTCAGTGTGCCTATGGCACATAGTCTAGCCTGGAAAAAGCAGCTGCTGCCTTTTCAAGAATGGGGCTTCCTATAAAACAGGATGGAAAAGCTTACATAATCTTTTTCATACATGCAGCTTTACTGCTCCTCAAAATCAAAGAAGTAAACGAGAACAGAATTACTGCTGCCCTCATGCTCTTGGGAGGAAGAAAGACTCAAAATTGTTATTGCAAATGTTCACCAAGACTGCAGAGAAGTAGTATTTTTAATGGATGAAAAGCTATCTGCTCGCAGAAGGATATTATGCACACAATCTATTTTCCTTGCTGAGTTTTGCCAGGGTTCCCCTGTGGGGCAGAAGTGCAGGAAGAGGGCAGGGCCAGGGCAGCAGTCACTCACCGACGGCACCCAGGTGCCCGCCGTGCGCTGCCATCATGAGCGGCGTCCTGCCCGCGCGGTCGGCCGCGTTCACTCGCGCGCTGTGGCTCAGCAGCAGCTGCAGGCACTCCACGTGGTCAGCAAAGGCTGCGGCGTGCAGGGGAGTCCTGGGGAGCAACAGCCACACAGCTACAGAGGGGCAACGGCCCAACCCCCCCAAAAACCTCCAAGAGCAAGAGGTTTTAGGGCTTTTCCCTATGGTTTTAGGGGAACAGCCCCACCTCCCCAAAAACCTCCACGTACAAGAGTTTTAGGGCTTTTCCCTATCAAATTTCGAGTTATCACCCTAAGAAGGTTGTAGAAGCAGCAGCTGAAGTAAGTTAAAAAATATTTCCAGTCTCCAAAGGTGATATGATAGTATGGAGATATGACACTGTGAAGAATCTTGTATTAGCAGCCTATTTATATTAATAGAGCATATTGTGTAACATGAAAAGCAGTACAGTCTCTCGTCCTTATTAATCTGATTTTACCCTTTTTTTTTTTAGCAAGCCTCAGTTGGGAAGAGCTATCAGAAAAGAATAGATTCATTATTTTTAAAAATTTAAATATTTTGAGTTGTAGTCAAAGATACTGCAGCAATAAGCCACAAGTAACTGCAATACTATAAAAGGCAGAAGGAATTCAATCCACTTTGAAGGTTATCAGTTTCTACAAGACATAGACATTGGAATTCATTCCCTGCGGCTCTCTGGCATTTTGGGTCGGAAGGGTGACTACTAGAGATGAAAGATAGTTGGTACACAGCCCAGCTCAGTGCTGCTTCTATTTTGCTTATCAGCAAAGGTGAGCTGCTCTTATCCTCACATAACTATGTAATCAGTGTTACTGAGGGTATTAAATTGGTTTCAATCAAAGAAAACAATAAGTGTTCAGTTTTTAGCATTTCAGTAATTTTAATTAAATATATATATATATATATATGGTGAGGAGATTCTCAATGTGACAAATGAAGGATTGGGCTGAATGCCCATCTCTTGCTGCAATAATTTTATTTTCCTGGGTAGACATTCTCAGCTGTGTGCCCTGAGAATGCCAACATAACATGAAAACTATTAATGAAATACTTTTCTGTATGTACTTAGTATCACTCCATTTAGCAAAGATAAATGTGTTTAAATATTTAACAAAGAAAACAGGTCCAGGGAAACAGCTTATAGCCATAGCTATTCTAAACAAACAAAATACTATTACTTTTATATTTTTTCCCTATTTATTCTGACATTGAAAACTTCATATTCTTGCTTCAAGTGAGACACCTTTTATCTGTGCTGTGGTGTAAACTGCTGTCTGAAAGAGTCAGCATGACAAATCTTAAGGATTAGTGCCAGAGGTTCAGAAAGAACTATGAAAAATACTAAATGGAGTCATGAGATGCAATTTGTCCAAGGTATTACCTTCCTTTGTCATCCTCACAGTTGACAATGCTGGCGTCGATGGCTCCGATGAGTAGTGATGCACAGTTTTCATGATCGTTGATTCTGCCAAAGCAAGTATATTTTTAAAAGGCCATGTCTACATATTTTTTCAATTTCCAATATTGGTTTACTTGACTTCCCATTAATATTTCTTATGGTTATTTCTAAGTTACCGTAATATGCCTTTGTCTTAATGCTTTTAGTCACACTTCTGCATAATTTCTCTTTTAACCAAACTGCATCTGCTATGATGGATTTCAGTCTCTAAAGCAAAGCTGATCCTTAATTCACTATGCACCAAGGTAATTTCCAAGTCCAGAACAAAGCTAGGATTAAACCCTTAATATCTTAAAATCCTTAGTCTGTATGTAAAACACCCCTGGGCCTGGAAAGCACTCAGTCATAGACACTTACATGAAGAGAGATTTATTCTAATGTTTAAGGTACTGAAAACCACATCTCTTCCAACTCACACATTTAGTACTTGGATTTGATGGATGTGTTCAATTAATACTTTTTCTGGGTTTTGCTAATTTGTCTAATTTCTTTATGAAAATAAACAGTATTTAGTAACAGTAACAGACACACAGTATAGGTAACACACTTCCACATTGGATTAAAAGCTATTTTCATTTTAAATTTGTATACATGCTTAAATTGCACACATTTTATTAGTCTTGAAAATTGCATACTTGTTTAAAATAATATGAATACTGAATTTTTTTTCAAAGCTATTACTAGAAATTCTGATTTAAAATAATATGTTTCAGCCACAAAGAATTGTATTTCAAATGATCAGCTTTGAAATCCTTTGCTCATGCAAATAATTTCCAAAAAAGCTTTCTTTATTCTCATACTGCTACTTTCTGCAGACATATCCTGAAGCAACACACAGTTGTTCCTGGAGATTTCTACTTACACGGCACAGTGCAATGGAGAGAAGCTATTACCATAGAACTTGTGGAAAAGTTTTTGTTCCAATAGTACCTCTATGCAGTTTTCATGACCTGTGAGAGAGCAGATATTTCACAGTGTTGCACAAAGCAGGTAGTTCACTTAATTCATATTAGGCTTACACAGGTTGGAATTTAACACTTTTAAGTTAAAAGTTGAACATGATGCGTATATAAGCTCTTACGTGATAAATCAGAGAATTTAAAAATTTTATGGCAGCAACAAGAGAGATATGGGCTAATATTAGAATTTATTAAGAAAAAGGAAAGGAAAAAAGCTCTTTTTAATGTGATGGCATGTATGTTGCATTACATCCAAAGCTTAAATGACAATACTGAGAAGCTTTATCCTTATATCAAGCAACGAGTTCAGATTATCCATTTTAGAATAATCAGTTCAGTTCAGAATATCCATCTATTCACATGGTCTCTTGCACCAAGAGCTCAAATTCCTGGTCACACAGAAATCAATTTCAGCATGACATTGAATTAAACCAGAATTTCCTCCTGGCTTCTTGTGACTTGGAGCAAATGAGCCTCAAAGTCCCTGGGAGGTACCGCTGGAACTTCTGGCCTCTGAACTGAAGGGCGCACACAGCAAATGCTAACACAGACAGCACACAGGCATCATTTGCCTCTTCATTTCAAGCTCCTCCACCAGATCTCCCCAAGCTGACCCGGGCAGCAGCCCCGGGAGAGCCTCACCATTGTAGGAAGCCCAGTGCAGGGGTGTGTAGCCCTGGTTGTCCTTGAGGCTGCAGTCCTCCTCGGCAAGTGCCACCTGCAGTAACTCGCTCAGCCACGTGGCGTGACCCCGAGCTGCTGCAAAGTGCAGAGGGGTCCTGCCTCTGGCATCCTTACACAAAATAGAGACTTCTTTCTCTAACAGCATCTGAACACATTCTTCATGCCCAGTCATGATCTGATAACAAAGAAAGGAGTAAAGAGGTTGACGTAACACAGATTCTTGCCCCGGAAATATGGAATGTGATTGACACCTGTGAATATGAAATGGTGTGGATGGGATTCAGCAGGAGGAGATGAGAGCCCCTTTGCTCACCTGCTGAACTGCTCACTGCAGTTATCATGAAGTTCTGTATAAATATCATCCCTTGCATCAGCTCCACGTTGGATAAGAAGCTAGACTTAGCTAGGAAAGTCTAGCTTAGTCAAGCTGGACTAGAAAAGATTAGATCTGCCTCAAGTTTCATTGCCTCTAAAAAACTTATAAGACTTGCACCATTCCAAGAAAAATGAAAGTAACTACTGGCCAGTTCTTTCAAAGAAATTATTTTCAGAATTCTTAAGCTGGTCAGTTACAAGAATAATGACTACTATTATAAAGTGTCTAGAGAAAAAAAAAAAAGTGGTCTAATCATTATTAATTAACACAAATGTGAAACAAAAGCAAAGCATTACTAAGAGCAGATCTGTCTTGCTTTGTATCTCATTGATTATGCTTGGTCATGTTTCCAATAATTTACAGCATTCTCTAGATTTAAACATCCCTGTACTTATAGTGAGTTGTAGTCACAGCAAAACAAATAATAAAGGATAATAAAAATTAAGTCACCCCTCGATGTAAAGCTGTGCATCCCAGGAGATCAGCTGCATCTACAGATGCTTCTTTTTCAAGTAATAAAGAAACAGCATCAATATGCCCATATGCCACTGCAAGCATTAATGGAGTTCTAGGGAAAAAAAAGAAAACCAGAGCAGTCATAGGTATAAAATGGATACTATTTGTCCCTGCTAACTTACACAGAGAAATCAGGAAGCCCTGCATTTCTTGCCACTCCTACCCATGAACCCATTTCTTTTCCCCATATGACACCCAAGGGAAGACCTTTAGTATGAAAGGTTTAACAACCAACTGCCAGGACTGAAACAGTAACAAACCCACTTGTAAGCAGTTTACAGAGCAACACCATTCAAGACAATCTGTTCTCTTAATAACCTACAATTACTGTCACCTCCAGTGACACAAGAGTTTTACAATACCCAGTCTTGTGAATCCATGTCCTTGCTAGTTACCAAGATGACAATGACCCAAAGTATTTCTTTTGCAAAGGCTGCACATTTGCTTAAAGGGGATGAAGGGACATGAGGGAAATATTCAAGCTAAAATTTAGACTAACATATCTTTCATTTGTTTTTGAAAGAGATCTATTCTCCATCTGTTTCTAGGCAGACTAATACCATTTAAAATTAAATGTGCAGACATTATATGTACAACATTATATGTTCCAGACACCCCAAATGAGTTTCTTAAACCATTCACATTTTCACTTTAAAAATATATCTTATTCTCTCTCTATGACTGCCATTTAAGAAGCAGTAAAGTTTTTGTAGGAACATCTCAGATGCATGTGTCACCTCAAATAAACACTGTGTCCTACTGCACCAGTCTAATGCACCAAATAAACCCTAGAATAGCAATGTTTTAGAAAGAAGACAACTTTATAGCAACATCTCAGGAGCCTGTTCAGTTTTTATTGAATCTGGCCCACAACATCTATAAAAGACTTTTTAAAGTATGAAGCAGAGGCTAAGATTAATGATTAGTCCTTTCCACATGGCTTACATCAACTGAATGTGTACTTTGTAATCTCTGCCAAATTCTATGAGGAGAAGTGCAGGAAATACAGTATTTCAAGTAAGTACTTTTTTGTGAGAAATATGAGATGCCATTTGAATTACAGAGCTGAAAAAAAAAGCCCACAAAGAAAACTTACTGTCCTTTGGCGTCTGTCACATCAGGGTTGTCTGCAACCTCCAGCAACAACCGTAAACAAGGTGCATGGCCATTAATGACTGTAAAGGAAAAAAACTATGTTTCATTTCAGATACTCTTTCACTAGAGTACATAGGGATAAGAAATGTCCTTATAAACAAGGAAAATATTCCACCATAGAAGAGATCAACATTCCCCCAATTTTCATTTCATTTGTGCCAGTGAAATGGTGAACTGTTTTTTCCTTGACCTCACGAAGATGAGGACTGGTTCTCTTAGATACAAAAATCCCAAATGAGTAAAACAGAAATTGTGATATTCCCTTCTGAGAAGATTTCTACTAAAGCAGACAGCATTTCAAAATCCCCCAGACTAAGCAGGCAGGCAAGGCTTTCTGTGCTCAGGGTTGGAACACAGTAGGAAGTACATTGTCAAGGCTCCTTAATTTTATGTGCACTGCACAAGCAAGTACTTCAGTGCTGCTATGAAAAAAAGAAATCTGTAAAGAATGATACAAATGTCATATTCACAAAAGCACATAACACAAGAGGCTAAAATTCCCTTTGAGATTATCCATTTTATAAAAAATAAGACTTATCAAACCATTTGGGTTTAGTGGTGTTTGGGGTTTTTGCTGGGGGAGGATATTTTGGGGGTTTTTTGGGGTTTGTTGTTTTGGGGTTTTTTATGTAACCCATTGCTGCTAGGAAACAGCTTTGAGTCTCTACATTCTGTAGGACCTGACACTGAATCCCATCTGTGTGTCAGCTGGCTTTAAGGCTTCAGACTTTCATGGGATGAAGAGACAGTTATTTTTTTCTTTGAAAAACAATTCCTGTGCTCAGTAGATACACGTTGTGTTCTTATTACAGCAAGTCATGCACTCACACTGCCTACACCCTGTGGGCTGAGGCAGAACCCTTGGACACCACCTATGTCACATCATGCTGGCTGAGAAACCGGTGCACATCATCACATTCAAATTACTCATCCAAAAATAATCTTAGTTGGTTTACCCAGAAAAATAAAAGGCATTTTTAGTTATTTACCACTAAGTAATGACATATAGATAACATGTAAACAGTTCTACAGGGCTGGGGATTCACTGGCTTGAGGGGGGGGGGAAATAAAGGTCTGTTCTCTCTCCCAGCAGGAGGAAGAGAAATCATAACTTGTTCATAAAGATGTGTGAAAATGATTTTGGTAAATGAATTTTAGAACAGATTCTCCCAGAAACTCCTAGGAGCTGACCCAGTGATTACTAAGCATTACAGACCCTGCAGGGAACACTAGTTTTGCCAACAGACCACAATGCTAACACCAGGGGAACACTTGCAATGGATTCTCCAGACTAGCCACAGGAGAGGCTGGTGGTAATGAAATTACACAGGGAACATATCATTTGGGCAAAGGAAATTCTCCATGTTATGAGGCCAGAGGAAGTCTGTTACTTCATGGGGACAGACAGAGAAAAGAAACACTTCATTAGGTGAGTTCTTAAGTCACAAATCCCTTTACTGACACAAACGTGCAGAATTCAGTCATCCAATCCACCACTGAGGCCTCCTGAGCTCAGTGTTCAGCAACTATGCTGGTGTAATGAGAAGGAATGAGGGCAAACAAGTTTAAAGGGATGGACACACACTTCCTTCTTGTTTCCTCCCAGTGCACAGTGCAGCACGAGCAAGTGCTTGTTCTGTGTGTGCAAATGCACGCTGGCACTCAGGGGAATAATGCAGCCAGAATTCTGTTGGATTTCTCAAGAGGCACCAGCTGACCTCGCACACCTGCAGCACGGACTCTGGACGAGCAGCAGCTCCCAGCAGGTGGCACCAGCCTTGCTCCAGCACTCCTCACCAAAGCGCTTCCCTGGAAATGGGCACTCTGCAGGGGGATGTCTGGAGAAGGGACTGGTAGGAGCTTTACTCCAGAGATCACTTCCACAGAACTCTACAGAGCTTTTGAGTGGAAGGTTCTAAACGTTGTCTTAATGAATATTTACCTGAAGTGCACTTAACTCACATTTGAAAGCTTTCGAATTCATGCCAGTGGTGAATTTCCTTTACTAAGGAGTTCAAATACTCAACCCATCTGTGCATTACTTTCCATTCTGCTCAAGGTACATGTTCCCTTTTGTGCCTCATTCCTGTGTAGGATTTTTTGCCTTTTTTCTTGGTTGGGCTTCTGTATATGTGGTTTTTTGTTTGTTTGTTTTTAACACATACCTGACTTATTTTGCTTCGCTGCAAATTTAAAGAACAATTTATTTGCACTCCTGGGAATGTTTTTTAGTCTGAGAAGCAAAAAGCATAATGGACCAGAAAAGTCTGCAATGAATCTTCCTGCTGGTTTCACATGGAAGGTACTCAATAATACAGTGATGGAGGTGATTAAAAAACAAATTCAAAGGGGGTGGGGGGAACACAATCTGAATTTATGTGAAGGGAAGAAAGGTGCGTATTAAAATAACATCTTCTAGTCAACAAAGGTACTCAATTTATTCAACAGATTAGTATTTTAAGTCAGAGCTGCTAACAAAAATATGGCTTTGTTACCATTCACTGAAGAGTCTTTAGTACTGAAGAACCTTTACAGTTCAGTTGTGACAACTAAAACGTATGTCACTATAACCACATTTTTAAATAAATGCAAATCTTTGCTGTAGTGATGACATACCAGACAGAGTCACACCTTGTTCATATCAGATCCTAAGATATGTTTGAAGTAACTACAGGGAAAGCTCTTGACCACCACAGCTTAGTTTTGTGGTAGCACTAATATTGATTTCAATTAATTAAACCATCAGTATTTTTCATGAGGAGAAATGTGCTGAGTTCTAATGCAAAGTTTAAGCAGACAGGAAGCATTTTTAGTATGCAGTGTGGGTCTATTACAAGCATTTCCTTCAGTACTGCAGACAAAATTGCTAAGTCTATTTGACCTCATGTTTCTCGGTTGCTCTTACATGAACACACACAGAGAAGAAACTGATACTACAGAATATATATGCATTTCAGCAAGATTAAAAGATAAGCAGGAAGACAAGTCTGGTCCTGAATGAATTATCCACGTGGTATTAATTTTCCTTCCCACTAGAGGCCACTGCTACCCTGCACGGAGCCCCTCCTGGAACAGCACAGGAGACACATTCCCTTTGGCACCTCTGCATATTTACCTGACAGGTACCTGTCAAATAATAACCTTCAAATCAATGACAAAGTCTACATTTCCCAGCTCATTTTGCATGTTAATTATGTAACACCCCACACACGAGGAAAGGAGCAGGCTGCCAGCAAGTGCAAGTTTGCAGGCTGGCTCAGGAGGAGGAGGAGCCTGAAAGAGGGGGGTGAATTTCTGTGGTGCTGCCACTGCAAAAGGGTGCAAGTTTTGAACACCAGAACATTTTCATTGCCAATTAGAGCCCACATCTATTTTTCAACCTTTCTTCCAAAGGAGAAGCAGCGAGGCAAGTGTTCCCTCCTCCCTTGATTATTTGGCTGAAGAAGCAGCAAGAGAAGGTGTCATGAGGGAAACATCACACCTCCTGAAGAGTAGGTGGTGACAGAGAGGGGCAAGCAGGTAAGGGCAGAGCAGTAGTGGTATGCAAAAATATGAGATTCTGTATGAGGGAGGACTGAAGCACAGGGGTAGAGGAGAAAAAGATGAATGAAACACCAGAAAAATGGTTTAAATGTCCAACATCAGCAAACAAGTATGACTCCTCAGGACATGTGAGAATGTTCTTCCCTTTAGAAGAAATGGGCATAGCAACAGCAGGTAAGTAAATGTACCTGCTTCAGTGTGGGAGGGTCCATACCACAAGGGCAGCATAAGATCACACTCACCTGAGGCATGGAGCGGGGTTCTTTTGGTGACATTGTCCTTTACAGTGACAGAAGCACCCTGGCTGATGAGAGCTTCCACACACTCTGCATGTCCTCTGAATGCAGCCAAGTCCAGAGCAGTGCGTCCCTTGTCATCCTTGATATCCAGATCCACCAGAGATTGCAGAAGCACCTCCAGAGCTTGATGATGACCATTATAGGCCTAGAATTATGAAATGTGTCATGTAAAGAACACAACTCCCGTCTTTCAAAAACCTTTTCCATAAACTGTGAATAAAATCCATCCCTTTCAATGTCTCCTAAACACAACAGAAATCTGTTCTATTGATTCCTTATGACTCTCTCTTCAGCCTGAAAGGATTTTTCCAAATTATACTGTACCCAAGAAATTTAAAAATCCCTAGAGGTTAGGAAAAGAAATTATGATTCTTGATTTGCTCTAACCTTCTAGTACAACCCAAAGTGAGGAAATTTCAGGCAATAATTTGCCAAGCCAGCACAGGTCAATCAGCAATTCATTTTTCACATGCTACAGTATCTGACAGGGAAACATTTGCTTCAAAAACCAAATTCACTAGAGAGCTCCATGGATTATTACCTGACTGGTGCTGAATTCAACACATGTGCTGGTCTCCAACTAAACAAAGGCAATTCTCAAACCAGATTTTTGTGCAAATATAAATACAAACTTGACCTGCTGTTTACAGCTAATGCTTCATGGAGAATTCCTGCCAGCAGGATCATTTGGTAAAACAACTACAGTGGACAAGCAGATGCACTTCCAGACATACAGCCACCCTGGGGCCAACAGCACAAACAGGGGTGGCATTGCAAAACCCAGTGGACAGTGCCAGAAATTGGAAATGTTTTGTTCAGCTTTGTAGGGCCTGCCCTCCTCTCCTCACTGTCATACTCAGAGCATCCTTTTTATTTACACCCAGTTGTATAGTTAGTGTTATCAGAGTTGAAGCTGTGACCATTCAAAATGTGATGGGGCACAGCCCTGAAAAAATCTGCTCTAGCTGATTCTACTTTTACCCCAGAGGTCCATGTCAACCACACCAACCCCAGCTATTCTGTGACTGTGCACAAGGAAACTGGGAAGAGGAATCATGAATCTTGAGCTCTTGGGACAGAGGAACAGTTGTTATCTCTGAGGCCACCTCTGCTGGATCCTGTGTATATGCCAGTCTCTGTAGCATTCTCACAGGCACTGCTGGGCTCTCCCACACCCTGCTGTGTACCAAACAGTTTTTTTGCACTGCACCTCTCCACCAGAACATCAGAGAATCTCATTCCATGAGCAAAGCCTAAGCTCAACCTTTGGCCACGTATTTATAACCTAGTTCTAAATACAAGTGTGAATTTCCATTTAATTTCACTTCAGTGTCTGTGTCATCTTCCTACCCAAGTGTTAGAGTCAGGAAGAGCCAAGAGATTCAACTGCCTAAAACGTAATTAACAATTCCAGCCCAGAACCTGGCTTTGTTACATCCCTTCCCACCTTTTTCAAAACAAGTCCACAGTTAAACTTGCTTCAAAGACAGAGATTAAGGAACCATTCTAGGAGATACTGATCAAATGCTTTACACATCTCATACTTACAGCTAAATGCAAAGGACTTTTTGTAGCTGCAGAATCAGATTCCTCAAATATATTGTTGGTTTTTTCTAGAAGCTGGGAAGAAAAAAATAAAGTCTTAAAACATGAGACAGGATAAATTTTCATGGACTATAAATCTATAAATCAGCAAAGATGTATTTTGGCCACAGTAATTATTGAAGGATTGCAAAGTATTTTCAAGCTTTTCTGCACAGGGTAAAGCAATAAAACCAGTTTAAAAGCTTGTCATGAACATCCTTACCCTGATTAATTAGTTTCCATGAAATCCTGGGGCCTGCTTGGGTGAGAAAGGAGCCCTTAAAACAATGGATTTGTGGAATAGAGCCCTCAGTAAATTTACATTGGAGAAAGCTCAGTTTCATGATTATACAGCATGTGCAAGCCATGTCTGATACAGTGTTTTGGGTAATTCTGACACGTAATTAGCACTGGGAATAATTATAACTGAGCTGTGAATCACTGATAAATTATAAAATTGACTGAAAGAACAATCTGCTCCTGCAATGACAGCCTTCCAAAATGCAACATGTCCCTGAACTCTTAAATGCATCCAGTGATATCTAGTAACGAATTTGTATAATCCTCTTCATGTTACAGCTTAAAACCAAGGACATTTCCATCCGTCTAGAAGGAGGGGCTATGGAAAAGCACCACTCCACAACAGGACATGAACCCTGACAACTTATCCAGCTGAGGCTGCAAAGAAAATCATACACAGTGTCGAGAATGCTACTGACAATTCAACATTTTTGTGGAGTGGTACTGCTCATGTGCTTGGCCTTTTGTTTAATAATTACTCAGAGTTAGTCTCCAAAAGCCTTGGGACTGGAAATTAGCATTTTACAGAAAATCACCAATGGGAGACTGTATAAAAGACATAAAAGCATGACAGTCAACTAAAACTGACTTGTAATGTTTCTAAGGCTGCAAGTACATTTTTCAGTCTTTTTCAAGGTTTTTCACTTGGTTGGTTGGTTGGTTTAGTTTCTGGGGTTCTTTAAAGACACTAAGGAATTAATCAAAAGACTGAAAAGTAAGAAAGTATGTAAGCTTTTGTGACAATCTAGACAATTTTAGGCTATGACAACATGGAAAATTCTCCAAAGAGACCATGAAAGGCTACAAGGGGCTTGCCTGTGCTGCAAGATGATGGTGTATTCCTAAACACTGATGTAGGCCTGAACTTCCGGTGTAACAATTTAGTCTGCAATACAAATTAGCCTTAATAATGCATAAGGTGCTACAAATCTCTTATCCTGAATCCTATGGAAAAGCTAGAAAATTAGGCAGCAATTTAATTTACTTGTATATTTTGTGCCAAGCA
Source organism: Camarhynchus parvulus (assembly GCF_901933205.1). NCBI lineage: Eukaryota > Metazoa > Chordata > Aves > Passeriformes > Thraupidae > Camarhynchus > Camarhynchus parvulus. Next base: position 9,956,030 of record NC_044577.1, read on the forward strand.
ATATGTCAAGACTATGTGCTGATAAAAATCATAAGCAAGTAGGTGTGTGTATTAGCAGGTAATGCAAATTTTAACACTTCCCTGCAGCTAAGAGGAAGAAAAAAAAAATCAAGCCTCCCACCAGTTTCTTGGTAGGTTTGGGGCAGAGTTAAGAAACTCATTTGGTGTTGCGATGTGGAACCACCTCCAGTTAAAACACTGCTCTTCTCTTATATAAGAGAGCTGTGAACAGGATGAAGCAGTAGCCAGCTATGAATACACAAATGCATCTGATTTTCTCCAGTGAGTAAACAAGCTAAAAAATCCCCCTAAACCAACCCAAGCACAAAACCTGTTCCCCTGCCTACCTGATACCGGCCTTTAGTCTGTGTCCATGAGGTCAGCACAGCAGACTAATTTAATCATTTTTAATTACATTTATCATCACCATGTTGAAATTCCAGGATCAAAATCATAGCAAGTAAATACTTCCCTTCACTTGTCAGAAGGCTCCAAAAGTCTCCAGGAACAAGGCAGATAATTGCCTTTCAAATAGATGAAGAAAACCACACAGAAAATTGACAAAATTAAGGCTCTAAAGGCACAAATTGTGGGATTGGAGAGCCCCTCACAAAAGGCATCTCCATGGCTTAGTCAAAGCAGCTTAGGCTGGTGCAGACCAGGCTTAATGAGCTTATTAGTCATAAGGCTGAATATCTCCATCAGAAAGTCAAGCGCAAACACGAATTTGATGGCAAACCTGGAAGCTCTCAGAAACAGAGCCATACACTGCAAGAGGAGAAATTATAAAGGAGAACAAGAAGAGAAGAGAAAAGACACAGCACTAATAATTTTTTGGCATTCCTTGTCAAGCATCGTTTCTTAACAATTAAGTCACTTGAATGATAGACATAATGTACAAAGAGATAAAAAACACCAAGTCCAAGTCACCAAGAAATCCTCCGGTTTTACCAGTGTTTCTATGGTTCTATGGAAGCTTTTATACTAAATTACACATATTTGCTATAATAACCCATAGAACAGTGTGTCCTTGGGGGACTCTAGCTCCATTATACTTGGAAGAAGCTATCCATATTGCATCTGTTTTTATAAAGGTAAATTTATCATTCAGAGTCATTTGTCCTGGCAGCCATGGAAGCTTAAATCCCACAGAGCTCACAGAGCAGTCCCAGCGTGTCTGCTGTGCTGCAATCCATCCCTGCCTGTGGAGCTGCACTTCACCAAAGACAGACAAATAAACATGAATTACCAACAGTTTATGGTTACTGGTGGCTGACTGGACAATGCCCCAGCATATTCCATTTCTATTTTTTTGAGATTTAAAAGTTTACTGTATAGCAGATTGCATTTCTCTGTACTGACTGCCACAGATTTCAGGTGGATGTCAGAACTGTGCAAAGACCCTGCATGAGAGGGGCACTCTTCTCTGTGGACAGGTCAGAACCTTTCTAAAGGCAAGGGCATCCTTCTTCTCTTTCTGCCTCTTGGGAATTCCCAGCATGACCCTTTCACTTCCTGTGACAGCATCATTTAATACTGCAAGTAATTTTGTCAAGTCTTCTTCAGACTCAGGAACAGGAACATGAATGCTTTGGGAGATGCAGACTAAGATAAAACATCCATTATTCAGTTCTAGTCTTACAAACTAACAGCACTATGAGGTTGCTATTATAAACTCTCCTCTCTTCCCCAGTTCAGCATGAAGATGATTAACTTCTACAGTTCACACCATTTCATTTGTGCAGTAAGGGTATTTACAGGCATAAGAGGATTTACTGCCTGATTTTATTCTGTGGTCATAATAAATGACTCTATAGCAGGATACAGTGTGGGATTCCCCCTTCATTTTTGGGGCATTCACATATGCCAGTTAATGAGTCAGGATATTTCCTATGATTGTCCTCATAATATATGCTAAAATTCAGCTCTGGTATTTAAAAAAAAAAAAAGCAGCTTCATGGAGCATGTCAGTTATTTAAAATTACCATTAAGCAGAAAAAGTGACAATACTTTCATCATGCATAAAAGGTTTAAGCTGCACTTTTCAAAGCAAGAGTCAAAAGAAACTCCAAGCCATAGACAATGAAACAATGGGAACTATGGAACTATCTCAGGCCTTCCAAGAGAACAGGATGTGTGAATCTGTCCAAGCCATCATGCACAGGCACCTCCGGGCACAGCCACTGCAGTGCACGCCCAATAGTTATGTCCCAGGTTTGTGCTGACTGGCACTGAAGTTAAAGGGACTTATCTTTGAGAGTTTTACTGTTTTATTAAGGCAGCTCTGACATTCCAACACACACCCTGGCAGTACTGCTGGTGAACCCCTGCAGTTTGGTGCCATTCATGATGCACCAAATTGCAAAATGGCAAAGCATTAGATTGGCTGTGGGTATTCTAAAAATGGCCTTTACTCTGAAAAGTAATTCATCTAACAGTGTTCAGAAATATCCACACATGTGAAGGGCTGATCAAAAGGCAATAAAGACAAAAGAAATGGTTGGACACTGCTCTTCTGCAACAATTCTGCAGCGATGCTGCTGATCACTCACAAGGTCATTCAGAAGTGGCAACTGGTCACGATTTTTAATGTCACTTTCAGAACTGAATACAAATATATGAGCTAGGTGTCACTTTGCATCTCATATTTCCTGATAAATTGCAACAGATAATTGTCTCTGCTCTGGGAAAACATGCCACCAGCAGCTTCTTTTAAATAAAGGCTTTTCCAGCAAGTAGCCAGGACAAGATTGAAAACCCTCACCAGTTGTTTCTGATGATATAGAAAAGAGCAGTAAAATGAACCTCTTCACTACTTTAATCAGGGAAGTACATTTTAAAAATCTCAGAATTACTTCTAATTGATGAAAAATTCAAAGGTCAAGTGGCACAAATATATCCTCAGGGGAACAAGCAATCCTGTAAGCTCTCTCCCTATTCATAAATACACATGATCAAATTATTTTAATTTGATCAGGTTAAAACCAATATGCCTCTTAACCTAGTGCTGATGCTTTCCTAAGATCAGACTTTAAAAATCCAATTCATCAGTACTGACATCAATTTCACTCACATGCACAGATATGGGTGAAGTCAAATTAACTTAAGCAAGAAGTATTTTCACAAGAGCTCAGGCTGAGCCTGAAGAGATGTGTGAGTAGCTCTGTGCAATTCCTCCAGTACAAAGTTTAAGTATCCAATACCCAGCAGAACAGTCACCACCATGCAAACAGGACACTTACCTGGCATGTAAGAGAACACTGTTCAGGTCTTTAAACATATCTAAATCTGAAACTCGAGCAGGCCTCCAGGCCCTGGGCTGTTCTCAGCTGGGGCTCTGATCTTCTCTTGGAGCTCTTCCACTCCATACAAAATCATTTCATGTTAAGCCATAGGAGTGCCATACTCAGGGGCTCATAGGCACAGGTGATTGTCACCCAGTGAGTATTTAAACAATGCAGAACAGCTCCAAATGAGAGTGAGAGATCACCCCCAGCACCAGCCTGCATAATATGTTGGTTACTCCTTGGGATGTAGAAGTCCAATTCCTTTGTCAGTCAGAGCAGAGATCTGAACCTGGGACTTTCACACTCAAATCACATATATCATGTTTCTTTCAGGTCAGAAATTCTACCTCAGAGGTTCTGTAAAACCTCACACTTTCCTTTAAGGACTCTCTTTTGCAAAATCATACAGGTGTGCAAAAGGCTTATATTTAGAGAAATTATTAGAAGTTTCCTCTTTAGATAGAAAACTTGAGGACTGGTGAAACACAGTGACAGTCAATTTTTAAAATGTGCATTTCAACGTTATTTTTGCTACTCTCCTCTCATTTGAGCCTCTACTCTGAAACACACACAAGTACTTTTTAAATTCAAGCTCGCTTGAAGCCACGTAATTTACATTTCTTCTCCAAAACACTTTAAAATTGGCCACAAACTTCCAGAAAACAGCCAAGTGTGGTTCCATTTCACATTGCCAAATGCAAGGTTACTTCAACATCCAGGGAAGTGTCATGCCAGCCAGGTACGTGCACTGGACTCACAGCTCCTGAGACTGACTGAGGAGAAGCAACAGCCTTGAGCAAAGCTGGAGCCTGCAAGCAGCAGGAAGAAGGAATTCCAATGGAAGCAGAAGCAGCACACATGCAATTGCTTCAAGGACATGGCATGCTGGTTAAGAGTTGTGATTCTTCTTCCTCAGGCTTCACCAGAGTGAATACAAGGATTTGCAAAATACTAAGAAGTTGAAATAAAAATACACAACATGCAATCGCTTTTCATTTACTCACTATATCCAAGGGAGTTTTGCTTCCAATCTAATTAAAAATGTCAATTAGAATTAGAATAATTAAAGATAGAAACACTCAAGTGTAATGGTAATCTGAAAATGTCTCTTGGTTTATTTTTCCTGTACAATAACTGCATTGCAAGCAGTGCCTGAACAGAACCATGGACCTGAGCCTGTGTGCCCCATCCCTTCACTGCCCACACCCAGCAGAAATGCTCCTGGAGCAATGACACCACAGCCACTGTGGATAGATATCAGTTACATTACTTCATAAGAGAGGAAGGAAGAGGGGAGAATAATGGCAATGTTTAAGACCAATCTCCTCAATTGTCAAAACACAGATCAACAGATACATAATACACACACACACAGAGCGGGAGGCTTTGCTTAATGAAGTGAGATTGCTTTGTAAACCTACAAATACCAATAAACCAGTGACAGTTTCTGTTTGAAAGTCTGCTCATGCAGGCAAACATCTTGCCTTGGATAAATAAACCTGACTGCACCCCTAAAATCCCAGTGACCACAGCTCTTTCTGAGAGCCTAATACTCTAATGCAATGCAATATGCCTTGATCAAATGTCCTTTTCTTTGGATTCAGTAGATTTGAGGGAGCCAGATATTCTTCACACGTAACACTTAAACACCACACACAGAGATACACAGAAAGGTATTCCAGGCAATGGCAGAAGTCCATGATCTCTTTCCTAACTGAAGGAAAAATGTCTCCTGAAGTTCTGCAGTGGCCTTGCTGTTCTCTGTCAAAAGAGTGTCTTGCTTCTCCATCCCAGGAAAATAAAAACACAGACTAAAAAAGACAAGATGTGTCAGAGAGACAGAAAATAAACCCCAGAGATGCTAAGCAATACTCTATCCTACAAGGCAAAGTGCAGCAGGGTGCCAGGGCAAACAGTAAATTCCTGCCCTTGTTGATTTCCTAAGCAGCATTAGCTTTTTAGAAAACATTTTTAGAATCCAAATTATCTGCTTTCCAAAACATAAAATCTAAGACAAATCACACTTCTATAAACTAACTTATATCAGTGTATCTAGCCTATATGGGCTCCTATTGATTATTTAAACAGTGGGTACATATTGCACAAATGCTGACATCAAAACTCAACCAATAAAATCAGCCTACCATGATTTGGGGGATGCTACAACTGACAGACAAATTAGGGGTATTAAAATTATTTTTGAGCATTAAGTTCCTAAGTTGTTCTCCTTTTTAGAACAACTTAAGTTAATGACTTTGTGCTTCTCTGCTCCACATAGAAAAGCTCTCTCATAGACACAAGTACAAAGTAATTATCACACAAAACACTGCTGCCCCTGGCTTCAGACACACGCTCCCTTTAAGAAAGAGGGTGTTGGTTGTGGAGACAGACAGGCAACTATGGAGGAGAAAACCCAGGTTGTTTCCCCTGAATAAAGAGATCTGGGTCAGAAGGAGACCCAGGGGCAGCCACTGGACGAGCATTGGAGCCAGATCCCGATGTGGAAAAAGCTTTTTACCACCTATCCCAGCCCTGCTGTGATTCACTCATCAGGAATTACCAGTGTCCTGCTCTCAGATGGATGAATGAACACATTCGTGTTGGTAGGAGACAGGTAATTAGCAGCAGCCACACTGGAGATTTATGGAGTCAGTGATTTCAATTTCTCCACAGGTTAAGGAAGCAAGTGTTTGAAGGCATGGCTTATCTGCCTTGCAGTGCAGAGCTGCTCTGATAAAGGTGCTCCCCAGCCTCTCCATTCCCAGTGTGCCTTTGTGCTGGCCACACACCTCCCTCAGCCCCTGCTCCCCAACACACACAGAGGGATTTGCCTTTTCTTCTGGGCATGGCTTTTGGTTAAACCATGCTCTCCTCCCATCCTCAAACAATTTAGCCCCTGTGACAATTCAATTTCTGTTAGTCAAAGAGGGAATTACATTTGCTGATGGACTAAAGAGAAGAGCAGATTAAAAGAAAAAGTATCCATTGTTTCTTACAATCAGAGAAGAGAGATTTCACTGGCATTTCATTCTGTTTGGCCTAGCATTGCACAGAAACCTGGTTTTATAAGCACAAAGTGCTTGACTGTCTCTTCAGGTAGAATTCTAATGTGAAATTACAATTTAAATTCCACTCTTTTCACACCAGTAAAGCTCTTGTGATAAGAGATCATTTCAATGTAAAAAAAATTCACGACATTTTTCTTTCTTTAAAAGGAGTTTGGTGATGTGATCAGCTCTGAAACACCAGGAAGCAGTGATGACTGGTGTCACTGACTACCAACAGCAAAGTCAGCCCCAGCCTAAACAAACCTGAGGTTACTTCTAGAAGCAGGAAGGCATGTGGGAGTTTCAGTGGCTTGCAAGCACACATGCCCACCATTCAAGCCTTTATGAATGGCTCCCTACAGATGGAGAGACAGCTGAGGAATCACCTTCCACTCTTCTCTTTTTAGCAATATCACATCATTCATTGCAGGGCAACTACCCCACTAATATTCCAGACAACCTAAAGGTCCTCCAGGAAAAAGCTTCTCTTGTTGAGCTCTGTAGTTGAACGCACAAAACATAAATTTGGTTTGGGTCAAAGATATGACCTTTTCACTCTTAATCTTTATTTCTCCCAATACCTTCCCCCACAAAGAAATGTAGCTAAGTTGCAGCCAAGGTATTGGACTCAAGGGAAACACAAAAGTCAAAGAATGAAAATATGTTTCCAGAGATAAACCAGCCCTTCCCTAACTGCATTCAAATGTGTAAATATTTTATAATGCTGAGAAACTGTGGTGCTTAAAGCACAGACCAAAGTGCCCAGTGAAGGAAACTCCACTGGATACTACATCTTTTTCTTTGGGCTTACTTTTAAAAGTGAACATTTATTTAAAAATAAGCTCTTTTAGATACCTGCTAAAAAAACTAGGGGGGAGGGGGCAGGTGGGGAAGGCAAATAAAAAATAATCTTACAAGGTCTTTTATAAACTTGACACATTCTGGAACACCAAAATAATTCCCCAACATTTTGCTGAAGTGAGGTATTGTGTATGTAGAGAAATACCAGTAATCATTATCCATAGAAAAACAGGATTATTGTTGCACCCACCTTAACTTAGTTTTGACCACAATTAAAGCTCGGTATTTCATATGAACTCTTTCCTCTAACAGGTTTTAGGCCCATAAAGAACTGTCTTGTTCTAGGCAAGATAATTCCTAGATATTTTCATTTATCAGCTATCAATAATAAACAAAAACATTTACCCAGGGGATAAAATAGTAAAATAACAACTAATATGGCACTGAAAAATAATGGTTTCTTTACATAATCCCACCTGACTTTGCTTTCAGTCCTTTTGCCATCCTGAATCCCAGCATTGCAAAGAAATCAGTGTAATGGTGGTGCCTGTATCAACTAGTTAAGAGTTTTCAAATGTAAAGCTGTTAAACTCAGGACTTGGTAACTCATGACAAAAAAACTGAGTCAGCTTCTTCTGCCAGTGGGTGCAAAGATGATAGATCCTGGTCCTGCTCTTGGATGAGCACAAATGCTTTCTGACACATTTACCCTTTGTATTCCAGACAGAAAATGTCATGCTTGTTACCCTCCAAACACCAATGGAAAAATCCTGGTTCCCCAAAAGTTTCAAGCTGGCACCCTGGCACACAACACTGGTCCTGTGCATGCAGAGGACTAAATTCATGGCAGTTGTTTTTCACCACTGTACACACAACACCTGTGTGTCTCTAACTCTGTAAATGATGCTTGATCTTGGGTTTCCATACTGCAGCTTTAGTCACAAATACAGGAAGACTGGCAGGGAAGAACATGGAGTTTTTCTGCCTGAATATAGAACATTTGCTGCACAGCTGTCTCTGGCCCACCAGATTGAAAGAAAACCCAACACCTCTGACATGCACTGCATTCCCAGCTCTTCCTTTTGTCTGCCCAGCCTAAGCAATGCCAGGATTTGACAGCAGATCATTGCTGCAACTGAGATGCGTAGAAAACGTGCCCAGCCACAAGTACAAGAGAAGAGAGGGGGCCTTGCTCCGTTCCCAATCTGTGCCTCACAGCACACAGGGACTGACAGGGAGGCTGAAAGAGAATTCCCAGTGAAGATGCTGCCCCTCCACCCCCACAGGCAGAGTCACAGAGATCCGTGCCAGGAGAAGGCAAGGCCAAACTCTGCCACAGGCAACAAGGAGCAGTGCTATTTAAAGTGTCCTAAATATACATGCTTGCAGGTGGGAGCTAAAAAGGCTCAACACCCCTCCTGAAATTCTGCCCCAGGCCTGCCCTGGCAGAGCTACTGCCCCAGGTTTCCAGGCTGCTGGAACCAGCTGCAGGCCAGCTGCAGCATTTTCCTGTTGTGGCACGTGTGGTGTGAAAGCAGCATGTGCTCTGCAGAGCTCCTTCTCAAAAACCAAATACTTGGCTCTTCAACACAGAAAGAAAGAACTAAACAACACATAACACTAAACAACACACAGTGCTCTCACTAAAGCATGAATAGCTATACAATTTTCCAATTGGAACTTAGTTTTTGGAAGCAATTAAAGTCAATTTATATGTAAAATATACTACCCATTATATAGCATATATAATGTATATAGTAATAATACATGTAATATATATTATATATATAATTTTGGATCATCCTGTATACCAAGCAGTTAACTCTCACCTTTATGAAACTTTAACAAGTCAGATACATCTACAAATCCATTCTCTACATCTCCCAAATCCAATGTTTGGCGAAAAACTGTTAGCATCTTAGAACATGCAATTACTAATCACTCAGACCCAGAATATTAAAAAAGGAGTAACAAAACAAAACAAAAAAAAAAAAAAAAAAAAAAAAAAAAAAAAAAACAAAAAAAAAACACCAAAATTCTCAGCTGCTTTGCATATAAGGTTGATCTTGATTATGGTAACTTTATCAATGTTGCCATTATTTTGCCAGAGACACAAAAGAAACTGCAGGTATGAAGCAGAAGTTATTTACTCCCTCAGTATGCAGGTCAGATAAAGGGCCAGGTGGATCAGGCACATTCACTGTCTTTTATCAGGAACTGTCCCTTACTCCTGGCACTTAGGCATACATTGGGAATATTTTGATCATGCTTAAAATTAATTTGTGCATACATAAACTCCACTTGAAGACAACCCTTAAGCACCGGGTTGTTGAATAAGGACTTGATTATCAAGATATTTTTAAGATACATCTGGGTGCAAATATTTGAGTTTACTGCCCCATATTGCAGGTTTCCACAGATTTCTTACTATCCAAAGAGCTCCAATAGTGGCCATGAGGGGAGTTCCCCATCCTGGCACATCCACATTCCCTATGAGCAGACAGGGAAGCCCCAAGGCAAGCACTCACCAGCTCCAGGCACTGCCGGTGCCCGTAGGCAGCCGCGTAATGCACGGTGTTGTAGCCCTCCTTGTCCTGGATGGAGGGGTTGGCATCGTTCTGGAGAAGGAACTCGAGACACCTGTGGACAATTCACTGGGGTAAATGTGGGCTCACAAGATTCAACAGGCTCATCCCTGGCTGCAGCTGGCAGTGACACTGGAAACTGGCAGTGAATCCTGTACTTCGAGCAGTAAATCACTTCTCACCAACAGCTCCTCACATTCACCATGTTTTTAAACAGAAAATCCCCACTTGTCTTTGAAGATCAACTTCATGGAAAAGATCTTCAACCTAACTCTTGTGGCTACTCTAGTTTACAAAATTGATTTTCTGTTACAAAACCTGAAAGCTTCTGTGCACATTATATAAACAGCCTAGAACTGCTACTCCTCACATAAAAACTCACATATCAAACCACCAGCCTCCAAGCATGCATTAGGGCAGGCTGGAGAAAAAAGATTTAACTAACTTATATGAATATATTCTCTTCATTGGCTTTTTTTTAAATCATGTTTTTCAAAAGATCCCTTTTGCTTTTTCTAGCTCTTGCCACTTTCTCGTATACCATCAAGATACTGTCATTTTGTTATTAGTACTTCCTTGCCTAGCCTGTAATCTAGAGTGAATGTAAGGCCATTATATAATAAAGGGAATTTAAAAAGAAACAAAAAACATTAAGCAGAAAATGTTAATCCAAGTGAATGCATTGAGAAAGCCATTGGCTACTTCCTTTTGCAACATACAGACTATGCTGTGCATGACACTAAAGACACTGCGTGACACTAAAGACACTGCGTGACACTAAAGCACATGATATTAAAGAATTATACAATTACTGAAGCTGTACATCTTCCATTAAAAACAGCAACAAGCACAGAAACAGAAATATCAGGGCATATGTGCACAGAGAAAAGAGTGGAGCTTTTTCCTTTAGGTTAGCCCTCATTAAAGCCAAGCATTGTTTTTAGCAGAGCAAAGACCAAGCAAGAGCAGAGTGTAAGGCTGCAAGCCAAAGCCGTGGCATTCTCCAGGAATGAAGTCTAACTGCATTTGTGACACCAAACTTACAATGCAGCTTCTTTTTCCTTCATCTCAGTGGCTCTTTCAAGTTCTTCAGCATTTTCATGGGAGTTACCTAAAATATTCTTTCTTCTTAGCACAGAGGACAGAAAAATGCAACTTATTCTCAAAATACCACACCAGTGATTTTGATGCAGTCTGCTACCCACCCCCAACCTCCTCTTCAAGGACTGACTTCCTCCAGCCAGCAATGAGGATTATACAAGTTAACTGAGTGCACTGCATGGGTCTGCAGGTAGTAGGTTTTCAAAGCTGGGGAGACAACCATAGTGTGGCAGTTTATTGTCCCACAGGTCAATGCCAGAAGAAAAAAAAAATTAATTCTGGTTTCTATCAGGTACAGTTTGACCAACATTTTCTACAATCCTTCTGTTTCAACCATAGCAATGTTGTGCACTTTCTTCCTTTCCAGAGAGTAACTCAGGATTACTACACCTTGCTTCCTCCTGCAGTAAGCTGCTGGTTCTTCTCTAACATTTAGGATTTAGAGCAACTTTAATCACTGATACTAAACCACTCTGTCTCGAGTCTGCATTAGCTGACTTACCTCACTTTCTGTCAAATATCTTGGCAACACTGTGTGATCTCAATCAGGTTCTTCTCCCTGCTCATTAACTACCCACATCCAGAGTTAATGATGAATATTCTTTGGAATGAGATCGCCTGACCTTGCAAGTTTTTTGACATTCAGCAGGAAAAAAAAAAGATTTGCTGACCTATAAAATCATGGTCTGCAAATAGCATTTGATCTATGTAATAAGGCTTCTTCCAGAACATCTCAAACTGAAAAATTTAACGAGAAGACAGCATCACCACATCAGAATCAATTTAGATTTGGATTGTGAGGACAAATAAAAGCCACATACTTCTTCCAAAGTTCAGAATGTGACTAAAATAAGCTTTTTTTTTTTTTTTTTTAATGAGGGATAAAAGTAGAAACATCCTGAAGTTAACCAAGAGCTTGTTTAAATGCAGGAACCTCACCTACCAAGAACCAAAAGCTGAAAAACACACACTGAATCATCATTCTCAACCCCTCCAAGTAACACCTCACCCTGGTAAGACAGAATTAGAAACAGGCAGTGGTGAAAGCCTCCCTACAAGCTTACGCTGGTTTTCATGCCAAGCACAGACCTCTGATGACTCTGCCTCCTTCTCCCCAGCACTGTTCAGGTTTGAGGGTGATGGGGAAGACATTTTTTATATCAGTATTATCACAGAAAATTATGAAGAAGCTCTCAAGGCTCATCACAGGTTCTGATGTGGCATTCAGAACTCTGCCCTAAAGTGAAACCAAACTTCCCCTGCTGTGGCACTGAGGTGGTGTTCTGCTGGGAGAGATGCAGCTGTACTTTCACCAGATCTCACTATACAAGAAAGCAAACACTAAATCTTTAATGTCCAGAGACACTGTGAGACAGAAAAACATAGGATGACCTAAAATAAATACAGGTTGCTAACAGTTTTAAGAGAGAACTAACAGGATAATTGAGTCTGGTTTATACAGTGTGTTATAAGAAGAGATTGGCAGAATGTTCAACTATCTGGAAATTAAAATTGCAGTCAGTAACCACAGCATTTCTAAGTCTTGCAGCTGTTTTCCCCTTCTCACAAGAACACCACTGCATTCTGACAAAGGCTGTTCCGCAGACATCTCTCTAAAAAGGCAACCTGTTTGGACAGGGTGAGCATTTTTATCTGCTCTGACAGTAGAGTGAGACTGATGTTTAGATCCATCCCACCTTTCCCACGAATCTGTCAAAATGCCAAATGTCTGTCATTGAAAACCTCTCCTCCTGCTGTCTCTTGCTCTATCCCTTTTGATGGACTTTCAAAGCAAATGCAGAAAATTCTCTGAGCTTAATCTTGTGAGGAAACAACAGAGAGGAAAGCAGAGGACATAACACTGTGAAAATAGTTCTGTAAGGCAGGCTGGCTGCAGAACTGTGTGCTCCTTCAGAGGTAAACCATGGAGCTGAAATGTGAAATCATCTGGGGGCTTGGCTTCCAGGCACAGCAACTCACTGTGGAGCTATGCACACATCTGAGAGAAATTCCTGTGCTAGGGGGATCATTTTTTGGCTCAAACAGCACAGCACCATGAAGAGACTAAAATGAAACTGGTTTAGTGAAACACTCAAAGCAGGAATTCCCCAGAGCTCTCTTACTTTCTGTCCATGTCCGAAGCAGCAGCGTAGTGCAAAGGGGTGCGTCCCCAGTCATCTGTTTCATTAATATTGGCTCCTGTTGTCACCAGGGTCTCAATGCAGTGGAAATGACAATTTGCAGCTGCATAGTGCAAAGGTGTCCTGGAACATAAGGGGCAATTTGTTACCTCATATTCCAACATGTACTGAGGAAGATAAAGATAAATCTTCATTGATGCGTTCCTACAGATTTCCAGCAATCAATATCAGCACTTTAATTTATGGAAATTTAACAAAATATTGCATTAATAGGAAGTTCTGGTGCTGCTACAAAGCCTAATAGGATACAGAGCATCAATCTGTGTCTTGCAAACAGCCCAAAGCCTGTGAGAGCCTCTGCTGTGGCTCTGCAGACACGCTACCTCTCCCAGCTGGGAGGCAGAGCACAGCACCGTGTCCATCACAGCATCTTGCTCAGCTGGCATAGCAACACCCATAGCAACGCTTTCTGTGGGGGGAATCCTCTAGGAAGCACATCCAATGGCAGCTGTCCAGCCATCATAACTCAGGTACTGTCTTGGGCACACCAGCACAAGAATTTAGGCAGTAAGGAAAAAAGAAAAGCTGTGATATTTTTAAAAAGAAAAACTCAAGAGGGTGGGATAGCTTTAATGGGTTTAATAAAGCCTGCACCTGTGTGGCTGGTGTGAAACTGCAGCAGCAAGGGTTCTGCAGAGAAGGCCAAACTACCTGATTTTGCTGCCATTTGTCATAGAACATATGATTTTCAGTCTGAGGTGGCCTTTCTTCCTTGCCTGATAGATTTTCTTTTTTAAAAGAGCTTTGTAATTCACCTACCTTCCACATTTGTCCTTCTTATTAAAATCTGCTCCACTGCTTTGCAAGAGTTTTATACATTCTACATTACTGGAAAGAGAAGTAAAGAAAACAAAACATGAATAAAACAGAGGCTTACACCTGCATTGCCCCCTGTCCCCCAAAAGGAAAAAGTTACTCTAAGTTGTTTTTCTATTACTTGCTGTGCAAAAACAACATGAAATTCAATCAAACAGAAAGTGAAGCTCTAAAAATAAATTATTTTCTTTTTTTTTTTTTCACTAGAAAACCACAAATTTCTCTTCTGCAGAAGAAAAGAATTAATTTTCCAAAGAGAGCACAGTATAAATGTGATCAGTATGCTTGGAAATTTTCAATGGCAGCTGTACTGTAGTGCACCCATTCTGACCTGGTATTTTATAAAGGAGTTCTAAAATAAAGTTGTTGCTAGCTTATGAAATGCCAGTCTAATAATGAAGAGGTGACATTTAACGAAATCCACCCCCACTCAGCAAAGCATTCAACAGTAAGCCCTTTGCTCAAATCCTGTTTATTTAATGAAATATAATCACAAGAATCACTTGTAGGTTTATTCTGATAGGATTTGTTGACTATTGATGGATTTAAGTCCATCTCCAGGTGCTTTGTTAGCAAAGGGGTGTGGCTATTATAGTGTTTGTCACACCAACACTGCATTTATAAAAGTGGAGGAGAATTTACCACAGACTGGCTGTTCCTTCATCTTGTTTAAAGCCAGGTAATTTTTGATAGAAAACAAACCAGCTGCATTCTGACATCTTTTGTAATTCAAGCAAATAAATGTAGGACTCCAAGCCAGAAAATGACAAAGTAGTGCAGCACTTTCCAAGACCACTTGTCTTTCACAGGGGCATCACTTGTGCTCACAATCAGACAAGCAGACCTTTGAAATTCTTTCCCTAGCACCCATGCAACTCCCATTAATGTAATGGCAGTAAGAGGCCTGTGTCAGGAAGTACACTAATGGCTTTTGTAGATCTCCAGCTACAGAAAAAAAAAGGGACTGGGTGCAATAATGCAATATTTTGGTGTATGTCGATCCCAACTCTAAATTGCTGTTGCATAAAATAACTACAGAACACTCACCACAATGCACTAAAAATAAAAACACTTGCTAGTGATGACAATCATAGTAAACCACTGGGAAAATATGGTTTATTTTCATGAGTCACTTTTGCTTCTTATTGAAGCCTCTCCTTCTCTTTAGGACTTCCAGGGTGTTTTTAGTATCCTTCTGGGGTGCAGCCTTATCAAAGGGGTAGCATCTGAACAACATTAAAATAATCTTTATCCAAGCAACTGTCATACCTCTTACACTAAAGTGAAAGAGGTATCAGGATGAATAATACCAAAACAATAATAAAACCAATATTTGGATCAATTTTATCAGGGTTTGGGTTTTTTTCCCCCTCAGGAACAAAAACTTTGTGATACAGATTTTGGTCCACTGAGAAGAAAAAGCAACTTCCAGAATGACTGCCAAGTATTTGCTGTGGATGAGCATTTCTGCCTGTTATAACCACAGAGAATCCAAGGGCTGTAGCCAAGGCTCCATTTCAGCAGTCTTCTGAGCCATAAAGTACTCAAACAGAAGAGTCAAAACTCAATGCTTGCCAAACATTGCGTCCTTTTGCTAGATTAACCTCTCAGCACTTCACTGACTGGATTATCTGGAAATATTTAAAATAACTGGATGCAACATTCACATCTTAAATTGAAGCATTTCAATTTCCACTTCAATTTCACTTTTCTGCCCTCCCACCACTTCTTAGGAATGCATCACCCTGAGAGAGGGGCAGCCTTCTCACTTTCTACTTTGGAGGCTGTGGGTTTGGTTTTGGTTATTTTTTTGTTGTTGCTTTGGTCCGTTGGTTTTTCTTTTAGAAACTTATTGCACCTGAAAAATGGGAGAGAGGGAGACGAACTACATTTGGACTCCAAGGCTGCAACCTGATGGGCACTGCTGAACAGCGGCATTTTTGGACAAGGACGCGGTTCAGAGATGGAGGCCAGGAATAACTCCCCTGCCAGGAGCTCCAGCTCCTGCACCTCACTGGGTGTTCCCCAGGGACTGATGCTTTCCTGGAGACTGCTGGCCCTTGGTGACTGTTGTGGCTCTCAGGGAGGCCTGAAAGCTGAAACAGCCTTCTCAGAGGCATGAAAAGGAAGAGTTTTCCCCTCTGTCTGAAACGCATGCTTCAAATCAACCCAGCTCACCCCACACAAGGGCAGGGGCAAAAGAGAGCCTAAAATGACCCAAACTATGGCATCAGACTGCCTTGCACAGCAGTAATTTCCTCTGTGGATAGCACAGTCAAGCTGGCTGGCCCCAAATGTGCCCCAGGACGCCCTGGAGCAGCCCCAGGGCAGGTACTCACCCTCCGGCAGCGGCCGCGTGCAGGCACGTTCTCCCGAAGCTGTCGGGGGTGTCTATGTCAAAGCCTGCAGACAGCACGTGCTCATTACTAAACAAGGACACTATGCTATACTTTTGTCCTAGTTAAACCACAGGAAACATCGCAGAGACAGAAAAATCAGTTAGTTGGGAAGAAAGCAGAAGGCAAGGCACAGTCAGAGAGGCTGGCACGGGGACGGCGAGCAGCTGCTGGCGCTGGCAGCGCCATAAAAGGAGCTGTGACGGTGACAGGTGCCTATTTCCACATCCAGCTCCTCCACACCCGTCTGCAGCCTGTGATGAGTGTTTGGGAGGCTGAGACAGCAGGACAGGAAGACAGAGAACATGGAGACATGAGGAAGGACCACAGAGTCAGGCTAAACATGAACTGGGGCTGTTTTCATGGTGTGTGGTTGTCAGATTGGGAAGAGCCTTCCAGCAGCACGTGGGGATACTCATCAAGATGCACGAGGCCAAAGGCTGCACCCTGACAGTGCTAACTCTGCTCACCCAGAGTGGTTTCTCTTCCTATCTAGAGGACACAAAGTCTCAATATAATAGGGTATGTAATTATCATTTTTCACATTTCTTTAATACCCCACAGGACTCAAGTGGGAAAAGTAGTTGTAGGACATTTTACATGTTAAGTAATGAAGGAGTTTTCTAGAAAACTCATATGATCTGGGTCAGGATTTTTTAACTCATAGGAACTCTTGCCTGGAAAAAGCAGAATTTGGGATTTGGCCACTGATTACTGAGCCTTTGAAATGGTTTCATAAGCAAGCTCTGGCTGCTTCTGCTTTGGGCTCTGGTGAGGATCCCAGGCCTGTTCTCTTGACACTACACTTCCATCCATTTTCCCTCTCATGCCCCCAGAGCTTTGGCCAGCCTAAGTCCTTAACTACAGATTCAGAAACACACTTTAGCTGCATGCAAAATACATCATCATCATCATCATCATCATCATCATCAGTGAGATGTAAATCCCTGTGCCAGTGCAGACCCCAAGGAGATAATTTCAGAATTACTCCTCTGGTGGGCAAGAGGGAGAACCCCCAAAGCAAAACAGGATGTCCCATTCCTACAGTTTGGAAAGGGGTTCTAAATTCCCTCCCTCCCCAGAGTCTAAATTCCCTGAACCTGCTGGGAGGAAAGAGCTTTGGGCACAAACAACACAGGAAGTACTAGCATGGCTTTGGGAAAGCCTTGCATGCTCTGGTGCACTGCCCCACACAGCCCAACACAGCAGCACTTTCATTAGAGTAATTCACAACAAAGCATAGAAAGGGGCTGCCACCAGCAGAGACAAACACTGCTCAAGTTCCAGGGACACTGGGGGATTTACTCACCCGATGACAACAATTTCCTGCAGCAGTCTGAGTGGGCATTCAGTGCTGCTAAGTGTAAAGGGAACATGTTGTGGATCCCACACCTGAAAGGGACAACAGCCTCGTGAGAAAAAGCAGGTTACATACACAGCACATCAAAAGCTCCTTCCAGAAAGGCAACATTTTCTCATGCTTTTCTAGGAAGATTCTTTCTTGGTGCCTGCCATTATTTTTATCTGTATTTCCTTAACAGCCTTCTTGAGAGTTAAAAATATTCTGATGCAGCAAAATCTTGGCATTTTGCTTTGAACAGAATGTGGCAGGATGGCTTGCAAGAACTCCAGGCGAAGCCAAGGTAGGGGAGGAAGTAAGAGAGCAGATACTGCTTGGAGACAATTGCCCAGTGAGCCACAAATTTCTGCACCAGCTACACATACAGCAACTGCCATTCTGAGGGAAATCTAAATGCCAAAATCTTCTCTATATTATGTCTGAATTTTTTTTTTTTCTTGCAGATGACTCTTCACACTTTCCTTTAGGCTGCCATGTCAGTTTTCTTCCACAGCCTAAGAACTAATAATCTAATTTTCCTATTTGCTCCAGCTACTCTCCTCACCTCCCTTTTCACTTTTTCCTCCCTTTAACACATGACCCTCTTTTCAATCACACAATAAACTTTCAGAGCAGACATGATGGGTAAGGAAAGACAGGGCGCCTTTAGATTGAGCCTGTTTATCATCAGTCTAATTCCATATCAGGCAAACATGGAGTTTTGAAACAAGCTGAGCACTCAGCAACTTTAATTAATATCAGGAAATCATGCCAGTTCAGTCCCTAGGCATGCCACTGCTCATTGTCTTAGAATACTTTTTGGGTCTGGACATCTTGGTGTCTTTCATTCAACATTGTTTAGTGCAAAGCATCTTGTTATTCTAGAAATATTATCCTGCTGGCAGTTCTCCAAGTGCACATAAACATGGAGCCTCCGAAAACAACTAGCTTGACAAGATTATCATCTACTGTCTGCTCCAGCAGATATTTTTTTTTAAATTACAAACTTCAGAACAATAGCAGATGGATTCCTATCAGTCCTTCACTTCTGCGAGACAATTGGTGGATGGGAGAGTATGGTCATCTCATGGGAGAGGATTTCAGATACAGACCCAAAGACAAAAGATCTTGTCTTTCTAGACACCATAGATCATAATTACTCAGGAAGCTTAAGACAATAATTAATGTGGATGTTTATAAATATATTGTGCTCTCTCCAAGATTTTATACATAAATGTATTTAACTAATTTGGGTTTGTTTTCAAAAAATTTATTATTTCCTGAATCCACAGGCCCATTCTTTCTCTGTCTTCACATGTTCTCCTTGCTGCTTCACTACACTGACTTGTGCTGCTGTACAGATTTGAATTTTGCTATTAGCAGCATCTATATCTTAGAGTAACTCTATTAAGAGATGACCTGACAGCCTGTTCTTTGAAGAAAACATTGCAAGCTTCACTGAGCTGCTGCATCTGTACAAACAGGTTGCATTTTCTAGCCATGGATTCACTTATTTAAGGGAACATAGGACATTCCATATTGCTGTTTCTCCCTACACCCATCTCCCTCTGCCTCCTCCTCCACCTAGTTATCTAACACAAAATTATTCATCTTTTTGGTCAAGATTTCCACCCAGCAGATGTTTTGGCTGGTTTCCACTGAAATCCACTATCTGCACATTTGCTAGCCAGTGTCCCACTTCTGCAGTGTTGTTCACACTGGTTCCTCCCATAATTTGCACACTTTACCTTGCAGTGCATTGCCTCAAAGCCTGGCCGAGCTGTCTGCACTTGTTGTGAACAGTGCTGCAGAGTTTTCTTTCCTAAACCTATTTGGGGAGCTCACCCAGAGTTATTTACATGCAGCACATATTGAAAGCACATTTAGCACAGGCAGTAGCATCATTTCCATCTGCCTGGTATCTCTGAGCCAACTTCTTTTTTCACTTATTTCTGCTGCTGGAAAAAGTATTTTATTTGATCAATGTTCCAGTTACCCAACTGTGAAATAGAAATTTCTAACTGGATAACCCTGATTCCAAGAGTGGAGTGGGCTATCCCAGTGCATCTCATTTTCCCTTAAAACCTCAAGATAACAGTGACTGACTGTACTGGAAAAAGAGAGAGGAAAAACCTACACTTCTATTAAGATACCAAGATCTTTATGCTGGCTGCATTAATAAAATCCAGTGACACTAGCTGAAATCTGTGGAATTGCATTATCCATGCCAATTGAAGATCTGTTCCACCTTCTGAGTTTGTAGGGTGACAGTTTGTACTTAGCAAAGAAGAATGGGCAAATGTGTCACTTGCATGAACACCACCAAGCAAATAAACAGAATACTGAGAACTGCAATTCTCTCCCAAATTCAAACCAGTCATTTGCATTTGAAAGCAGGGTTTCCTAACTAGGTAAGTCAAGAGAAGTGTCGCTCATTTTTATGGCAGGTTCTATGTAAAAGAGAAATTATATTTTAGAGACATGTGGAGGTAATTTCCAAAACCTTACATTCATGAAATCAGATGCTGCTCTGAAAACATCTGGTACAGACATCCCTCATGGTATTGCATTACCCTGATCTCATACCCCTGTGTTTATACTCCTTTTAACAGACCCTAGGAACCTGACCTAACTAAACAATACTCAAGTACTCTCTGTGTGTATATATATATACACAAACATCCCCACTTCGTGTACATTAACCCCACTGTCCCACATCAGTGCTTGTAAGAGGGAGAAGAAGCAGTGCTTGTACAACTTGCAATCACGCAAGTGGGCACAAGAGGAACTGAGCAGAGTTTGCTTCCCCTGCACACTTCCCAATGGTTCATATTTTAGTCTCATGTCACCCACTGAAGTACAGTGCAATTATTCTTGTCAGTTTTAACCTTCCCACTTCAGAAGCAGTTGTGTTTCCAGGCACTGGACACGACACTTGATCCTTACAAACAGCTCCACTTGAGGCACCTACTTGGCAGTATCGGCTCCGCTGGTTATGAGGGTGTTGATCAAAAGCTCGTGTCCGTATCTTGCAGCCACATGCAGAGGGGTGTTACCATCCTTATCTACACAGTCGATTTCCCCTCCTGCAGAAGAGATTTTCATACAGATTAACACTGAAAAAGTCAGCATGAATAAGGGACCACAAGTGCTGTTTGTCTCAGCACCACGAGCAGCCGCGAGCTGCTCTCAGCCACAGAGGCACTGAGTTTCCCAGAGCAAGGACCAGCACCCAGCAAGCTCTCAGCTGTCAGCCATGGTCTGGCAGCAGCACTTGCATCTCCCTCTCCACCTGCAGTGGTGGGGAAGAGTGGTGGGAATGGGATGATGTACAAGGGTCAAGTACATTATTTGGATTTGCTGCCTATCTAAAGGTACAAATGGGTGCCCTGAAATAAACTACAAAATAATCTGCTGAAACTGCACCCTCATTTGTAAAGGCATTGCCACTCAGCCTTATCTGTACAACAGTGTAAATCAGAGTTCACTCCAGAGGCCATCAGGAACACACTGCAAACAAATGTGCTGTGTGCTTTTTGTGTGTCTTACCAAAGCACAACCAAACAGTGCTTATGCAGAACTTTTCCTTTTGCAATTTAAACCTGGCATCTTGTGTTTTATTCACATAAGCAGGAAAAATGGATTATTTCTTTAGATAGATTACAGACAAGTCCCTGTTTTCTTTTTGGACCAAGAACTGTAACTTTTTCAGTCTCTCCTTGCCAGTCAGGTTTACTGCACTCCAACTATTCTCTCTTTCCCCCAGTCCTCTCCAGCTGGCCTGAATCCTTGTGGAAGCAAAAGCCAAAGCCACTACTACAGCTAATATCTCCCAACGGTGAACTAAGCAAACAGGATTACTTCATGCCTGCTGGCTACACTCCTATCTGTGCACTCCTGGACATTGCACAGCACCATGGACATCCATTATCCATTTCTTTAAGCACCACAACACTGCTGACTTGTGGTCAACAACCTTCTGATCCTCTACAAGCCCCAGATCCCTTCTGGAGGGACTGCTACCCACTTGGCTGTTGCCATTCTGAACTTGTCCAGCTGATATTCCTGCCTCTGTGGGTGATTTTTCTTTCACTTGCATTATAACCTCTGTCTCCAGTTCTACAGGATCATTTTTCATTCTGACTCCACCTTCTGCCAAACTAACAGTCTCTCCCAACCAATTTTTTTCTCCAAATGCTAAAAGCATTTAATGAAAATACTGGATAGTTCCAGACCCAGAAGGGAAACTGAAAACTCCCTCACTACACCTTCCATTTCAACAACAATTCATTTATTACTAATCTCCGAGTGTAGTTTTACAACCAGTTATGCACTAGCACTGTAGTATTTTAATAGTCTGCTGGTTTGTAGTGAGAATGCTTCCTGAAAGCATGTAAAAAGTCTTGCTAACATCAGGATATGGTAATATTTACTGCGTGTCCACTATTCACAGATGATAATTCACAGGGCTTAACTGCAACAGGAAGAGCTCTAGTAAAGCACTAGACAACATGCCCAGAGAAGCTGTGGATTCCCCATTCCTGGAAGTGTTCAAGGACAGGCTGGATGAGGCTCTGAGAAACCTGATCTAGTACAAGACAAGCCCTCCCCATGGCAGACAGGCTACAACTAGATGATATTCAAGGTTCCTTCCAACCTTTCTAATTTCTAATTTTTTAATGGAAATTGAAGGTCAGTGAAATGCTTGGACAGTTCCCTGGGGTAGCGCATCCACCAGTGGAGGTCTCCATAAACAGAAACTGCACATGGAAAAGTCAGAGAACTGTGCTGTGTTCACAAAGTCTATTAAACTGCTGTAGAAGAGAACTGTGATGTTCCAGCTTCTTTCACTCTTGAGAAATAGATGCAAGATATTGCCCACTTTGGCTGACCTATGTAAGGTTCCCCAGCATTTCTTTTTCCTCATTTTTAAAGAAAGGTATCACACCTGCAGTTTTCCAATTTTAAGGTAATTCATTCTTCCTCTACAAGCTGCTAGAGACAGCAACCAGAAATTGAGACATGGTCAGCCAACTCATTAAGTACTGCAGAATGAAACTCTATTGCTTTAAATCATTTCCCTCTTCCTCAAAATCCCATGGCAATGAGGCATAAAGTCACTTGCAATGAGATCTGTGTACAACATTAAAATTAGAGGGGCAGAAAACCAAGAAAGAAAGAAGTGAAACCCAAGTAAGTGGAAGAAGAGTAGAGAGGCATGAAGGGCAGATGAAGAACTGCCAGTCCCTTCACACACAAATCCAACAGTGAGCAAACAATGGCTCTAAGCCTGAGCCTATTAGACTAAACAATTAAAAACTGCAGTAAAGCATAATTTCTTGCATTTTGCCCCAACCCCCTTTTATTATTATTTTTTTTTAATCCCAGGAGAGAGATAACCATTTGCATGATGACCTGAAAGAAGCATGATCTACTGCAGACCTCCATTTTAAAACACAATCTTGTTTAAATGTGTCATTACATTTAATGCACAATTGGTCAACCATTTCCAACAATTTCACACTTCAATGCCAAATTGGGATTTTGGAAATCAAAAAAAACCCCAACCAATGAACAAAGCCCAGACCATCCTGTCTCAGGCAGTGGCCCAAACTGAGAAGTTTAAGTAAAGAATCAGTAATAGCAACCTCTGTCATTCAGAAACAGACCTCTGCCAGATCTCCAACAAGAATAATTGCTATATTCCATAGTATTCTTGGACAAAAAAAGATGCCTGAAAAATGACTGATAATCAGGAATCCTGGCTATGCCAGAACAAACAAGGTAGCACTGCTCCTCCCTGCTGAGTACATATTCCACACTTCATGGAGACAGTGGCAAGGGATGGTGAGAAAAGCACAGCTGCTGAGTGTAGAGTAGAAAAAATGGTTTGAGCTCTAAGAACGCCAGGGCTCCCAAAGGAGGACAACTAGAAAATTGTGCATCCTTCTCAGCAGAAGCAAGACCTGAATACACCTCTGAACTCCTGCTTTCAGGTTAAGAATCTCAGTAGACCATCTGGATCACTGTCAGCTGGAAGAGTATGGAATTTTGTTAACAACCAAAATCTCAGGTTGTGATGACATGATGGAATGAGAGCTGTCAGTTCAGCTCAAAGGCAGAAGTTCATGGAGCTGCCCTCTCGGCCAGAACAACTGAAAATTGCAACAGTGGACACGCCTGGTCTCTTGGAGAGCCACTCCAGGGGCTCACAGAAACTCACCGTTCTGGATGAGGGTCTGCGAGCGCGTGAACCTCCCATGGACAGCTGTCATGTGCAGGGGGCTCTTCCCATCCTTACTCTGCCAGGAATGAAACACAGCACTGCTTCAGCATGTGCAGGCTTATCAAAGCAAAGGTACAGTGAGTACAGAGCAATGTTTTGGGTTTTAGAGAAAGAAACTTAGACCAGGAAAGCTGAGCAATGAGAAAACAGATGGGAGTGGTACCAGCCTCCACTCACATCACTTATGTTTATTGGCATGGGGTTTCACCTTCATTGGCAAGCACAATCCCTAACTTCTTCTTAATAATTCTGAGTTTAAACAGTGCACTGGCTATTCAATCATCTTAAGGGACTTGCCAGAGGCGTTAAATGCTGGAAGTTAAATGCCAGTTTCACAGATGGGAAACTGAAACACACAAAGTTTTAACTAAAGTAGTTAAAATCTTATATGAACTCACACCACCCCAAGTCTTCTGATACTTATACCAATACCCTCTGTTGGATAACAGCAAGTTCCTTTCAGCTTCATCAAGATGTGTAAGTTGTGCCTTCCACAATATTCAGATATCCTAAGCAGAATCAGACTTTGTAAGCTGGGGCTCTAAAGTAGGTAACAAGCAACCCTGGAAAGGGAACTTTTTGGAGTCAGGTTTAATTAAATCTATATTATACAGGGAAGTAAAACACTAAAAAGGAATAGTTATTTGACTTAGCACCATTCCCTGAGATAACATTTTGACAGAGCTCTTGTGACTATATTTTAGTACTTTTTCTTGTCTTCATGAAAGTGTTGGCCTAGAGTTTAGAGATCTCATTGTATTTATCAAGGCACTGCGAGCTCCCCTGCTGGGATGTAATCTCACCCAAACAGTTTCATGATCAACATTCTCAGCATCACTCCAATTCCATCAAGGATTTAAAGCCATGCTGTAGCTGTTGTTACAATTTCCTCCTGAGACATGCAAAATAGGCTAAAGTAAAACTGTAAAGCTGGTATTAAAGTTTTACCTGAATATTAACATCTGC
Organism: Camarhynchus parvulus; assembly: GCF_901933205.1. Taxonomy (NCBI): domain Eukaryota; kingdom Metazoa; phylum Chordata; class Aves; order Passeriformes; family Thraupidae; genus Camarhynchus; species Camarhynchus parvulus. Next base: position 9,980,855 of record NC_044577.1, read on the forward strand.
CCCATTATTCACTAGTAGTTCAAGACACAGTGCTCCATGAGTGGAGGCAGCAGCAAAATGCAAGGGGGTGAATCCATTGTTATTAGGCTGATTTACATTAGCACCATAGTCAATCAGCTCATTAACAACAGAGTCCTGACCGTTGTAACAGGCAATGTGAAGTGCAGTATTTCCATAGATGTTCACCTCATCAATCTAAAATGAGACAAGGAGACATAGTTAAAATTACAGACATCAGCTTAGCATTTACGTAATGCATCACACGCTGCAAATGGAAATAGCTGGAGGCCTGAACTGTCATAGGGCATAGTTCTCACCAGCACATTTCATCAACAAATTATACTCCCAGACAGCTTCCCTTGGAATACTTTACCTTTCCTATTATTAACTTTTTATCCTGCTGACAATTTCTAAAATCAGTGTGAAGCTTAAAGCTGATAGCAGGACTATGTAATGATGATAATGATGACAAAATTCCTAACAAGCTGGAAAGATTTTCCATGTAAACGGAAAAGCAGGATGAATAAAAAGCTCACAATCTTTATATTTAAAAAGATTACAACAGTGACTATTGAGTTTTTGTGAACAGAACCAGGTGTAATAGCTGTTTACACACTTTTATTTTGGATAGGGAGTGGGGTTATCTGAGTGAAAGCAATGTGAAAGTGCACAGATATTTACACTTCAATAAGAAACCACTTTCAGTAGCTCAGTATTATAAAGATGTAATTATGTTACTTCTTGATGACCAACTTAGTATTCAACTGCTGTTCTGTAAAACAGGACAAGACAGATTGCACAAAAGACTCAGGAATGGCATGAACAGCCTTCCATGAAACACAGGCTCTCTAAGATCATATCCCCAGTGGTGGAGAATGTGAAACTTAAAGGGACTTATTAGCATAGCACTGTTAATAACAGGAAACAGCCATTCTCCTTCACAGCCAATAGCCTGGAACATGAACTTCTGACAATTTTCTGGCAGGTCAATACCATGGCAAAAGCAATATCTTAATTATGATTAACTGTCTGATCAGGCTCCTCTGGTCATCTCACCACAGCTTTGAGGAATTGGCAATAACAAGAAGTCTGTGCCCTGAAAAAAAAAGTTATTTTCCAGAGTGAAAACAATGTATCAGCTACAGAGGAAATACAGGTCTGTAAACTGACACAGCCTGAGCTGCTGTTTAGTAAAGTACTCAGTGTACATTAAGAACAACCACTCATCGTATCAAAGGAATGCTGACCCAAGGAAAATTTCAATACTCCATCTTCTTCTGCAGGAACAGGATATATCTCCTGATTCCTTCAGCAAGGTGGCCTGCAATTTACTGTCCATATCAGCCTTTATTTAATACAGAATGTCTCCTGACTCTTGAACCAATAAACCACATGAAGCATGAGGTGGTCTGGAAAATGGGACCCCTTTTCTTTAGAAGTCCCTGTCTTTAGCAGCAACCATAAGAAAGAAGAAAAGACTATCTCTAAATAGAAATAAAGTGCACATTACCACATACCTCCACCCCCAGGTTAAGGAGTTGTTTCACAATGTTAATCTGCCCATTGGATGCAGCTGCATGAAGTGGGGTGTAACCCTTCTTGTCTTTACAAGTCACTTCTGCACCATGATTAATCAGTAAGGCAACAACTTCCAGGTGACCTTCAAAAGATAAAAGAGAGTAATCAATGGGTAGACCATCCCACAGCATCAATTCTCCCAGATTACTGCTTTCTTGCTAACACACTGCACTTTCACTGCTGTTTCAAAGTGCTCCCACAGTTTTACAAAGGAAGAAAAAGCATTTTCGTAAATGTTTCTAATCCTAGCTCCAGGCCTTGTGAAGAAATTCATGCATTCACCTTCTCCAAATGTGTCAAATTTCTCTCTACTGAATTGATTTTCCAGTTGCCAAAAGAACAAAACCACACCTCTTTTCCATTTATTTCTCTCAAGCTAACAGAGTGTGTTTTATTCCCCCTTTTACAGAGGATAGTGATACAGTGAGGAGCATGGCAATGGAAGGCTCCCAAAACAGCATCCTACAAAAACAATTGCTAACACTTTGTAGGTTTTGTTAGAGACAAAAATATAACCTTAATAAACTATAAAATCAAGAGGAACAGTCTTAGTGCTTTATGCTGAGACAGAACTGTCTGTCTTAGAATTAAACATAAAAAGTTGTGCTCCATCTGGGTTGCACAGCACTTTCATGACAGGGGCAGCTCTGGTCATGTGCAGGACCTAGGAAACCATATGTACAAAGTCTATAGATAATTAGTGTCCAAAAATAATTAAATATTCCAGAAACTCTGTGAGGGTTTACAGCTCTCATCTCATTATCTAACTTCTGTCTACAATGCACTACAGACTCCATTGCTAATTTAGGCCTTAGATATTATCTAAATACTTTTAAAAGTGCATCATGAATTTCTGAAAACATTTAAATGGAAAAGGGGTGTGGAATTGCACAGCACAACATAAGAGCCTTTCAAATCTAGAGAGTGAAGTTCAAAGCTCGTTAGCTCAAAAGCCACATCACAGTTGTTGGCAAGAGCCTTTCCATCTGTGTCTGTCTATATCAAAAAACCACACAATATGCTTTCCTCACAGTTGGAAATCTCCTATTATCTCATTTCTAAAAGTGCCAGGATTAAAATAAAGATTTCTGACGTGTCAAATAAAGAGTTCCTGGCTGAGGGTGCACAGCTCCCCACCAGTTGTAACCTGAAATATACAGCTTGGCCAACAAAAGCTCTTGAACAAGCATGACCACTATCACAGGCAATCTTGTATTTTTGAATTATAATGTCCCACTGTAAGAAATTTGCCTTTACCTTGAAAGGAATAATAAGGCAAACTGTTTGAATTAAGCAGTATTTGGTAACACCACTTATTTTTTGAGGAGATATTCATTTGCTCTTGTCCATTCTGGAATAAAAGGTGACAATATTCTCCTAACAGGAAGAAAGTGCCTATTGTGCATTTCCTAAGAATATCATTACCTAGCTGCTTATACACTGCAATAAACAACAAAATTTTTTATCACAGTTACCTGCATTTCATTGAAAGTACTTTTTAGCAAAAACTGAAACAAATATAACCTGTTTTTCTTTTTCTAGCACAAATATAGTTCAGGTTTGACTTAGAGTCAGCATTAGAAGACCAAAATGAAAAAGCAACACAAAAAGCTCACAATTAACTGTCTTAAAAAGGAAATCACAGCCAAGATCTCCCTAGCTGCAAACCCATAAATGGACAGTGTTTATTTAGATGAGCTGAACCCTTCCCTCTTCAGGGTAATTACAACACTTTCTTTCCATGGCCAGGTCTGTTCCTGTCCATTTAACACATGCTACCCATTTGTGAATAGGAAATTAAAAAGAAGGAGCAGCAGCCCGAGCCTTACCCATGTATGCTGCCCAGTGAAGAGCTCTTCTGTCCTTTTTGTCAAAAGCATTGATGTTTGCCCCCTTGGCCAAGAGCAAGTTCACCATCTAGAAGTAACAACAGAAGGTAAACCAACCCTCCAGATCACACACTCAAAGACTTATGACGAACCAATCTTGCAATAAAGCTGGGATCACAAAATGGTGCATTTGAATGATGATTTCTGGTATTCTCTATCAAAAATATTCAGATTATGACAGTTAGACACAGGCATTACTGTCTCTTTCCTACAGTCCAGTGTTTTAAAGGACAAACACCATCCATCACCATTTTACAGGACCTACCATTCCTCTTTCTTCTTTTAATTACAGTACAACTCATCAACTTTCATTGACAGAAGCTTACTGTTCCAGTTTAAGAGTTTTTATTCCGTATCTAGATCTTCAGGTGTGGAATGGGAAAATGAGGATCCTTAAACCCAGATCTAAAGACTATCAAAACCTAGGAGGCAAAAATCTAGGGGATTTATTTACATAAGCTTTTTCATATAGTTAAATAACAGTACTGGGAAGGTTTGCTTGTATAAGTAGGGAAAAACAGAAACACATTTTCTAGAAGGCCAATTAGAAAAGCAGAGTGACTGGACTTCGGACAGCTGCATGTTTCTTCGGTATGAAATGAATCCACCAATTTTCCCTTTTTCCATTCTGCCACTCTTATTTTCACAGGCACTCCAGCCCCAAAGAAGCCAGGAGACCCCGGAGCTGCTGGAAGCGGTGGCACAGCCATCTCTCCAGGAGTGCATGTACACCTGACTCATACCCTGGCTCTACACAGCCACTGCAGTGTTCCTGCAGGTAGGAAACCCATCCCACAGTTTGGGAAGCAGCCAAGTGACAGCAACCCTGGGGGTCAGGGACACGGGGCTCAGTGTAGACCCAGCCACAGCGGGTCTAGACTGAGTACTAGAGTTGAGTCTAGACTAGAGTCTTGCGGGGGGATAGAATGTAAGAAAATAAAGATAGTGCAGAAGGCAATCTCACCCCTGGGGAGTTGCAGCTGTACTAATCTCCAAAGATTAGGAGCAGCCCTGCCATTAACAGGCCACAGCTGTGTCCCACGAGGATGAGTGCTATAAAAGAGTGGGGTAGCCAGTTGAGAAGCAAGCTGGAGCTTGTTGGCTATGCTGTGAAGAAGGAGTCAGTGCTCTGAGGAGATGCCCATGAGAGATCACCAAGGAGGTACGGAACTTTTGCAATAAGATAACAACAGAGTCTAGACTGAGCCCAGTACAAGAGTACAGACTGAGGCAGGAGCTCGGCTGGCGGCGCTCACCTCGATGTGGCCGTTGAGCGCGGCGTGGTGCAGCGCCGTGCGCCCGCCGCGGTCCGACACGTTGACGCTGCTCAGCAGGGGGATCAGGATCTCGGCACACTTCACCGCCTTGTTGGCGGCTGCCACGTGCAGCGGGGTCTGCCAGTTCTTGTCCCGGGCGTTGACGTCGGCCGAGTGCTTGATGAGCACCTGCACGGCTTCCTGCAAGGGCAGCACGGCCACAGCCCTCAGCTCTAGCAAACGCACGGCGCTTCCCCAACAGCTCCAGCACACAGCTGAGGAGGGCCAGCAGAGGCACAGGGAACAACAGCCATCCCAAACACCTCCCAGGCTTCTGCAATGGCATTGTCCATTCAAATGGCCCAGCACACATCACCTCTGCTGTCACTGAGAGCAGTAAAAAGGCCTCACAGCCAAAAGTTGTCAGGTGGCTTTGAGTATGTCCTATGCAGAGAGCCCATCCTGTTTGGTTGATTAACCATCAGTACCTCACAGCTGTGCTTCCAGTGAAGAAATGAACTCACTTGAGCCATTCCTGCCATCAGTGATGGGCCCAGCCTTGGCCAGCAGCGGGACACCCTGAAGCAGCCTGGCACTAGCTTTGTTGGACATGAAGAAGCTTCCAGCAGCTCTCACAGAAGATACCCCTGCTACCACACCCTTGCCACACAAATTCAACACACACTGCTACAGGGGCCATTCACAAAATGAAATGCATGTCAAAATAACAGCAAAGTGCTGCATGTTTTATTTATAAACAGGAAAAAGGAGAAAATAAAGAAGAACGTGTGAAAACAAAACTTTAGCTTTGCAAAAACATGAGAATGCTGATATCCCCAGCTCAGCACTAGCATTCCTTTCCTCCCCAAGGCCTAAGCATAGGCCAAGGGTCTTGACTGCAATATCCATTCTGTCAGCCTGAGACCAAACAACATCTTTTAAGGTTAATTTTGTTGGTTAAAAGTAAATATTTCCCAGTGAGAAAATGTACTGTTCTCTCTTGAGAGCCCCTCTTGCTGGAGAACTCACAATCAGTTCATTTCTGCTTCTACTCATGCCTATGACATTAAACAAGACAGATAAAAACTACAAATTTTTCTCAAAATTACAATTCTTTTCTTCTTCCTTTTTCTCCCCACAAAGAAACAAAATACAGAGGAACTACTGGAACACAGTAGCCTTCAAGCAGCCTTGTCTGATAAACACAACTCACATCTGGTATGTGGGAGAGCCCTAGTCCTACATAGTACCTTATTCTTTTTCCACAAACTGCAGAGTTTTCTGTTAAGCCCAGCCAAAATTTTATTAATGAATAACAAATGCATACAGTATGTTTACATAGTACTTCTATATCTAGAATGGCCCAGGAGAGTGCCTGCAGTCTGCATCAACACTACATACATACTGGGAGTTTTATGTCTTTGTCCTCAACTGATCTCAGCAGTTTCATTTTCTACAGCCATGTCACAAACTCTCCTCTAACAGATTTGTTCAGTGAGTGACACTGCATCTCTTACAGCGCCAATAATGATATATGACTGCTGATGTCTCAAGAGGATTTTGTTTTTTAAATTATTAGGCCTACTATTTTAAGAGTCATTTCAATGTAATTCACTGGAGACCTACGCAGCTGGGACATGAAGTCAGCAGGAAACTTCATGCATTCTTAGTAAAAGAAAAAAAAAGTTAAAGGAGAATTTTTAGAAGTAAATAATAAGGACTGAGTATCCGAAGCTAAAAATACTTAGGTTTTAAAAGAAAAACATTTACACATTTTTGTTTACATCTGCAGTCTGCTGCTCTTTCAGAATTGGGATCAAAAGTTAAAATCCTTATGGAAAAGTTTTAATTCTATTGTTTTTTTAGAGCATGAGCTTTAGCCTGTTATTATAGTTTCTCCATATGCATGCAGTGCCCAGTCGTGGTGTAAGCCTCTGCAGTCAGTGTCTCTATCTATCCCAAGTTATCACAGTGAAATCTCTAAACTTTTTCAAACTGTTTAGGGCTGAAAGCTGATATATCCATTAACAATCCTACACAGACACCCTAAGGGTTGCTGATTTGTAAATAAAGATAAATCCCTAAAGCCCCTGAAAATCATCAAGACAGTAAAGAAGAGTCCATTCTTTTAATCAACATAGGATTCAAGGACATAAATTTTGAATCCTCTGAAATCTTCATAGTAAAAGATTGATAATAAAATTTGTTGGTGTTCATTCTAAAAACAGCTGTGCTCACAAGAACTTCCAAAACTACACCAAGTCCTACTGGTCAGCTTCTGGACCACCAACTCATCCTCTTCTATCAATGGGAATTCTGAAGTCACCTACTGCTATCTATTGCTATCACCATCAAAGCTGCACATTTGTTCACTTGTGTAAGAAGGTAAAAAGCAGCACTGAAAGAGCCTCAAAATAATAAATCCTGTTTCCAAATTGTTACTAAAAGCAGCAATTATAGCATAATTAATGAAGAAAAAATGCCAGGAGAAGAAAGCTGAATGTGTTTATGAAATACACCATGAAAAGGGATGAAAGGCTGGTGCCTTCCCCTGCTGCCTCACTAATGCCTCTGGGTGCTCACTGAGAGGTACCAGAACTGCCAGCACACTTTCTCATTGTGCTTCAGCTGACAAAGAGTTAAAGATGAGACACAAAGCCACAGAAAAGACATACATTTTCTGCTAGGACTGTGGCTAATGATAAAAATCATGTACTCTGACACATCCAAAACCAGAAACCAAGCACACTGCAATTCCCGCATCAGCAAGACTGTGGCTGTTTTTTAAGGTTTAAGTCTGATCTTTGTTTCCCAACATGGCTTTTTGTGTTTTGCATCATTACAGCATTCACAGTCTATCAGATATTCCTTTCAGAGGGTTCCAGGGGATGCCAGCAGCTGGGAAGCTCAGCCAGCAGCCAAACAATGCCCGAGTTCAGAAGCGAGCCCAGGATTCCTGCCTCCAGGCTTGGCAAGCGCAGGATTGTTACAGAGGTGATTCGAGTCCATCAGGCTCTGGAAGACAGCCACCCTCTGTCTGCTTCACAACCCCTCCCCTCATCCCCAGCAGCCAATTCAGTCTGCAGTTGGGCCCACTGGTAATAAAGTATTGGGAGGGTGAAAGTAGACAGGGAGGTCCACAAAGGAAAGCCAAGAATAATGGTGCAGTTGGAAACAGAGTAATGCCCGAGCTGCACTCCCAGTAGTTATTGCTGCTCCTTTTTAAGATAGCAATGGGAGAGGTACAACATGATCCCAGAGTATTTCTATTTGTCAAGTAGAAGAAACATGGGCAAACCCCCCTTCTGCATGAATCAAATGCATTAACAGAAAACCTAACGGATGCCTTGAAATGTAATTAACCAAAACAAATTATGTGGTAATGCATGTTGGATCATATCCACATCCACTCCCTTCTGGCACACACACAGCATGCACACACCCACAGGGATTTATTTCTCTTTTTTCACCACCTGAAGATACTGTGGGCACTGTAGACCACTGTGGACTCTGTCCCATGTGAGTCCTGCTCACTGCTCCCTGTGACTTGCTATGGTAATGTAAAGGCGGGAATCAAGCACATGAAGGCTCAAGAACCACTACAGGTAACATGTAAACACTGACCTCCAGCTGCAGTGCCCTGCATGCAGGAAATGCCTTCCATCTTTGCATGCCCACGCCACCTACCACAGCTCTCCAGGGTTTGCCCTTCCCCCAGCACGTTGGTTATGTGCAAAAGCAGGGTAATCAAATCTTACTCACTTCACTTCTGGAAGCAACTGCTCGATGGAGAGGAGTCAGCCACATGTTGTCCTTGGCATTGACACGAGCCCCTGCAAACAGACAGCAGAGGTTACAGGCATGCCTTGGGTGTGCCACTGAGAGCCCTGCCCAGCTGCTTCCCAGTAACCAGAGCTGAGTACTTTGTACTCTCCGTGCTCCCCAGGACTCTCCTGGCACCATGTTCACCTTGAAAATGCATTAACAGATGTCAGATCAATGATCGGGATTTGGAAAGAAAGCAACCAGCTAGATAGGACTATTATTAGGAATTGCTTTGTTTACAGCACACAAAAGAAGCAAGGTTTGCTGGAAGGAATTACCTATGTATGCATGTACACATGTGTCTATGTAGATGTACTTTTTTAGATGATACAACTGATACAGCTGGGGGTAGAAAAGCACCCTTTGCTCAAAGCACTTTGCTGTCTGCAGACATGAAAGGAACTAGCCTGAGCAACCACTTCTTGTTTCCAGGAAATGCTCAGGTTGGAGACAGAACTGGGCACTGACTACATCAGGTTCTGTGGGTGTTACTAGGCAAACAACAGAAGAGCAGGGATGAAGAACACAGCTCATCTGCTTCCTGTGCAGTTCAGTGCTAACAGGTGCTCTGACAAGGGCAGCTGGGCAAGAGGATGGATTTGGGCTGGCTTGGCAGAAAAAAGGATAAAGGAAGAATATTTGACAACCACAGTGGTCCTGGCTGACTGCAAATCCCCAATTTTTTATTTTTTTATTTTTAAAGGTATCCTGTACATTTGTGTGATCAAAAAGATTTCTTTGCAAGAAATACTAAAGCTATTCACTGATGCGATGCCTCAGGAAGAAAATCTAGTGATAAGGACTAGAGAAACTAATTTTTAAAAGGGCTTAACTTGAAAATATTGTGCCTCACAGGTTTGCAGGTAGCAGCATTAGTCTGAGAAAGGTAGCACATGCAGAAAAAAATGTAGAGAAGCACAGCCAGGGTGAGCCTCTGAACTTCATGAACAAAGGGATGCTTAAGCTTCATTTTGCACCATAACTTTAGTGCATTCAAAAGGCTGTAATTAATAAATCCCACTCTCTGAATCACCAGTACTTTCTGAGAGCTCATTCTCAGGAATATTAAGATGCTTGCCTGTGAATCACAGTGGTTATTGGGAATCATTCTAGATAATCAGAGAAGAAACAAGTTCTTGCATATTTCCACAAGTCAGGATGCAGTTTTTTGGCTGCAAGAAAAACAATTCCACTTTCATAGCTACTGCAACAATTAGAGGCAATCCTCCAAACTCACCTCAAAACCTGGTAACTGGTAGCACAACCTGCCCTCTGGAAAAACACCCTTTGGAAAAGATACAGTTTCAGAGAGTTCTCTGGTTAATCTGTCTAAGGAAGGAAGCTTTGCCTTCTTTTTTCTTTGTAAGAAAGCCTTTACAGTTGACACATCAGCATCCTGCCCTTTGCCTGCACTGACTTTCTTCACCATCAGGAAGCTGACAGGACTTCAAGGCACCTGCCATTATCCTGGTTTGGCCTGGCAGGGGTCTTGGAGATGGATTCCTAGTGATTGACAGCAATCTCTAAACTTTTTGGGTTTAGAAATTAGTTTTGTATTTGCCTTGGGGTTTTTGCTTTATGTTCTTAACTAAGGTTTCTTTTGTTTTATCTCTACTCATTCACTACCTCCTTCAAGCAGAGGATTACAAATAAGAAAGGCTAATATGCAGAGTAGCAAAGCATGACCAACATTATTCCTCAGTATTTAACAATTCCAGCAGCACTGGTGAGTGCAAAGATGACGAGAAAACCTAGAGAAGTATCTCCATCAGTAGCTATTCATGCCCTTCACTGATCCACTTCCTCTTTGAGAAACTGAAATAGTTACAAAGAAAGCAACTGAAGAAAACAGTAAAAGGAAAACAAGACCAGTGTAAATAAAATAATGCACAGCACACTAACAGCCTTTCTCAGTTGCTTTCCATTCCTTTACCTCTTTGTGCCTCTTCATGTGAAACAGTGAAATTGCTCTTAGGTGTCTAATGCAGTGAATCAGTTGAATATGTTTGTGATTTCTGTTTTTCAGGAGCTACACAATTCACCTGTTGCCTGTTACAGAACCCACTCTTGTGCATTTACTGAGATGCACATCTTGTGAAGAGATGTTTCAAAACACTTCCTCTTGTACTGCCACTTCCTTCACCAAAATTCAGCTTCTAGGTTCCCAGCAGTTCTTCGCAGGCAATGGTTAACAACAGTGAAAAAACTTCACCAGCACTGAAGCACTCGTTTGGGGACAGAAAATATCTGTTATTTTAAGGATGATCAAGCAGAGGCACTGGGAAAGCAATGCTCATGTTTTCAAAGGTGTCCTCTGCACTCCAGGAACTTGGGGGACTATCCTGTGACAGCCCTTTGAAAGCAGAGTAACATAGAAATACAGTTTTAAAGACTAAGTGCTCTAGAACATGCTACTACATCTAAAATGGGTGTACAAACCCCAGAAGCTTAAATTCTCAAGACCATCACACAACACATCCTCCAAGTCAACCAGAAATTCAATGTCCCTCTCTTCACTCTGGACCAAGTACCTTAACCTCATCTCAGTGCACTTCCTACAATACTCCATGAATTAATCTGTGTGTCTATAAGGACAAAGAGGGCTGAAAACCACTCAAATTGGTGTAAATTGGGTCATTCATGGCACAATCTTCCTTGAAAACAGAAACTGCTTCAAAAATTTCACTTAAAATCCTTTCAGATAGCCACAGCACCCACCCATCCTATAAAAGATCCATTTTTAAAAATAAGCTCTTCAGAGTAAAGCCTTTTCTTAGCCTCATTTTCTCCACCATGCTCTTCCAGAGCCTGACAGAAAGGCTTAGCTGTAGGGATTTGCTTTATGAGGCTGAAGTAGAGAACATAACATATAATGGTACAGATAAAATCAACAGAGAGGAAACTTTCTGTATTCTACTTTTCTTTAATATGGCTGTTCTGTAATCTTTGCCATTTTTCACTCTCAAATTTTTCTGCCAGAAGATGAAATAAATCTGAAACTGCCTCTGTTCTTTTGAGATCTGAAATAAACAACTCGATGCTGGCTTTCAGGAATAAAGTTAACATCTCTTTATCATAACCAAAGCACACTTTCCCATCCAGCACATCTGCCAAATCCATATCTCTAGATTCCACAGTCTAAATCTCCAATATTAGGGATAGTGAATGGAGGAAGAAAACTGTACTCTTTAACCTATTAACGTCATTATTTACCTGCACCTTTCCGATTTCTCCTGTAAGACACAGCAACAGGCCCACCAACATGTAAGGACAGCTTTCTGGCAAGAAGCCCAGAGCCTTCTGAAATAGTAAAGCAAGGTCATATTGCCAAGATGGCAAGTGCCTTGGTGGGGAACAAGGGCTAAGGGGCTGAGCTCAAACATGATGCTCTCAGGAACCAGCCCAAATGGGAATGCAGCTTGTACTTGCCCAGACAATTGTTCCTGCACGTCCATGACTGTGGCACTATACAGAGATTCCTTCTGTGAGATGGTTACCTTGCTCATTTCTCACAGAAGGAGGTGAAGAAGTACTCAAAGCTCCCTGCTTTCATGTAGCCTGGAAAAACAAAACCACTGAGCACCCTTCTGCAGTTTGAACCATCTGACTATGGATCAGACCTTGGCGCTGGTGTAAACCCCTCTGGTTCTGACATTTAATGGGCCAGGGTAACTCACACCAGCTGAGGGATCTGGCACTCTCCTGTACCACTTCCAAACAGAGTCCATTTCAGTGGCTACCTAGAAAGCCATTCCTGGTCTGTCTCCAACCACCTGGACAGAAATTTCATTCATTAGACACTACACTTATTTGTGCCACCATCAGTTTACGGACCACAAATCTCAGAAGGTGCGTATTTAATTTAATTTCTCTCCTGAACAAAATGAAATGTGTTGATACTGCTCCTAGCTTCTGCTCATGCTGAGAATATTGCTTGACACCAACAGTAGTTGTTTGTGTGCTTTCTCTCTGTGAAAACAGAGATTGCATTGAGAGAAACCATTGCATTTTAAGTCAGACAACGAAGTTTTTCTGCTTATGTAACAAAATGTTATGTTCAGATTAATATTTTATCATACACTTTCACTACTTCCATTTGCTGACTGGAGAGGTGAAGCAAAGGAAGCTGCTGCACTTGTCCTTGCAGCCTGGTTCATGGAGAGAGCACAGTCACAAAGAGGTGTTTGTAACAAGTTATAAACCTGCTCCTCCAATTCTCAGAAACCTCCAAACATGCTCTTGAATACAATACTCATGCTCATCATCAGTAATGATACTTCAGATATTAAAGAACAATGAACAAGTAGAATATACAACACAAAATTAATTTTGACTCATGCTGAGCTAGTGGGGAAAGGTCCACACAGTTCCTGCAGACTGAACCCAAGCACAGTCCCACTGACACAAAGTCCAATTTTTAAAAGCCCACATTATAAGTTTTTCACACTCACTTGGATATATAAAAACTCCCCAAGATGTATTAACTACATTTTATGCTGCTGATCAAACAAACCCTATAAGCCATGGATGACATTTTGGCAGCGAGGTGCTAGAACTAAGTGTCCCAGGAGAACTCTAGAAAGCCTTCTTCCCTCATCAGGAACATTCACTGGGACGTTTTTGGGAATGATGTTTGGGAAAAATGGGCAAAACTGTTTCACATTTCTCTTTATGAGGATATTGCCTGTGCTGATGCTTGCAAAACTTGAAAAAACACATTGCTCCTGCAATCTCCTCACACCACAATGGAACAGCAGTATGTGACAAACACCACACACTGCAAGAACACATGGACAGATTAAATTTATTAACTCCTTCCTCCCAAGGAAGAAAATCATGCTTGCATTTAGCACATTGAAACCCCCCCAAGCATAACCTGTCAGCAGAGCACTGCTCTTTTCAACCATTCTGCTGCTATCAGGGGTAGAACAGAAAGAGCTGATGTATGATGTGTGGTCAGCTAGCTATCCTCATTAAGCAATTAAGCAACTCCCCCAAAATGAACAGAGGAAACACAGCTACAGCAAACTGAGTTCTCATTTTCTGCCTTCTCCAGGCAGAAAATTGCTAGATTGGTGAGCCAAAGAAATACAATTGTGTGCTCTGCATGTACCCATCAACAGCCTGATCTGACTTTGAAATTCAGTGCTTTGAGCAGGAGGCTGGATCAGGTCATCTCTAGAAATATCTTTCAGCCTGAACTATTCTAGGATTCAAGGCTGGAAATTAAAGGTGCCTTGTAATCAAAGGGCTGAGAATTCTGAAATAACTTTAAAAATATATATGGAATTCATTTGAAGAAGCTGTCTAAAAAATTGTGAAACCAGCTGCCTAGCAAAGTTGCTTGCAAGGGGTTAGAAGTTTGTACCATAAGGTTCCTTTCAGTCCCACATTCTTAAATCCCCATAAGCTTTACTCTTACAGTTCTCCAGCTTAGAAAAACGCTGCTTTGAAATTTGCCAGCACATCCAGGAGTTTGCCACGAATTATGCTCCCTTCTTGAGAGATGACTGCTTTATGCTTTGTTCTGACATATTTTGATCGTGTTTTCTGTCACTACAACAGTTGGGAAATTTTTTTTTTATTTCTTTTGTTTAGATACTTCCTACTGCACAGTTTCTAATATCCAAATAAACTTCCTGATTCTAAGAAACATGCTTCTAATGTAAATAGCACTTACAATTCATTTAAGCTGATTAATATTTTTTTTCTTTTATTCCATAATTTTTGCTTAATAGGAATTCTTGGATTGTACTCCAGGATATGAAGCCACATTTCAAATATGTACTTCAGCAAGTTTCTGAATCACAAATACTGTCAGTTTGAAGGCTTTATAAGTTGTTAAAAGTTACTTTGTTTATTAATTCTGCTCAGTCACAGGGTGCTCTTCATGATTTTATCACCAAATTTAAATATATTTTCTAAGCTTGCAAGAAATGCAACCAGCTCTGTGAAACTCAAAAATAAATAATGCCCAAAAATCCCTCATACATGCTTTGCTGCAGCTTTAAAATTAGCTGATTTACCAATTAGCAGCAGTGAGGGACTATACCTTACCTGACAAAATGAGAAGCTCAATGATGTCTGCATCCCCCAGGAATGATGCAACGTGAAGAGGAGTTCTTTTCTCAGCATCCTACAAAACCACAGATTGTCCAGTTATAAAACATGGTCAATAAGTGCCACCATTGATGTAAAAGAGCAAATGATTTCTATATCTTTCTTTTTCTGTGTGCATTTCTGTTTGTAATTAGAAATGCAATCTCACCTAGGGAAAGAACAAAATTCAAGAGTTCAACAACTCAACTCCCAATAATCCTCTATTTTTATCACTCATTTCCACTAGACCTTGCAGAGATATTGCCTTTACTCTGATATTCTGTTACAGGTAGATGAAATCAAAGCTAAAATGAACAAAGACAGCATCTTTAGGTCTCTTTCAGAAACATTTTCCACTCTTAGGTATCACAGCAACATAATCCAAGATGTTTCTGGATATCAGATTTTGTAATGCAGTTTGCATCAACAGTACAACACCAGAGTCTTCAAAAGGATAACTCAGGAGAATTATTTGGAACCACACACAAGGTCAAGATGCAAATTCTTCTTGGTCTGCAAAGGTTCTTGTACACCATAGTCTGGATATCCACAGCAGCCCAAGATGGGCATGTACATCTTGACTGACCTTTAAACATAAATAAACTATTACCAGTCAAATCTGTCTTTAAACTCATAAGAATTGCTAAGATACATATATACATATATACACACACATATATATATTCTGAAGTTATTTATATATATATATATCACTTCTGAAGTTATATATATGTAACTTCTGAAATACATGCAAGGTTTTTTTATTTCTGTAATTTTCCAAATTAAGGAGTCCATTCACAGGGCTTTTTTATTATTATTTCAAGGGGTATAAATACAGTGTTCACAAAACCCCTTTATTTTATTGCTTTATTCAGCTGATTCCAGAACCTTTAAAAGAAACTGCTAAATATTACAATATGGGCAACAACAATCACAAGAACTGCTAACACTGCTCATTGTGCTACTTCCAGACCTAAATGTTATTTCGTTTTGGTTTCTGAACCACAAAAATAAGTTCTAAGAGGCCTTAGCAATCCAACTTAATGCAACCTACTAGCATTAAATATTTTAAACTGGTAACAAATTCAGCACTTCCTGCTAACAGTATCAACAGAGAAATCCTACCAATATTTACATCCTGTCCCTGAAAAAGATCTCTGGGATTGTCATGAAAAATATCACTTTCAACATGCCCAAGCGATCATCAACCATGAGCTATTTTGGAATATCTTCAAAGTATGCTATAAATGTGGACAAGTCTGTGTAGCAGAAGCATTTGTCATGGGAATGTTGAAAATTGTTTTCCATCACTGAGAAGTACAGAGCCACTGATCACCAGAACAGTTTACTTTTTGTTTGTATGGTTTTTTTAAACATACATCATGTATGTAATCCTCAAATTCTGCTGCACTGGGTTTTGATCTTAGGCATTGGGCATGCACATGAAACACTCAGAAGACTGGTTACGTAAAACCCTGATTGTCACAGGTCAGAGGGGAAGATCTCTTCCAGGCTTTCACTTTCTCACATGGTAGGCAAAGCAAAGGAATATTAAGCAGTGTCCATGCAGCAGTGCTCACTCAGGAACCAGTATCACAAGTTACTCTCATATGCTTCATTCCTAACAGCACAGAACAGCTTCTACAGGCTACGTAAATGTATGAGAGATCTTCCATAGCTTTCATATTCCCTGTCCTAAGGCTACCCAAGGCAAAAAATGTACTGACTGATCAAACAGATACACAACAATAGAACCAGCTTTGGTTTTTTCTTAGTTTGCTGTTATTAATGCATGAAGCTCTCTTTAGTACAACACAGTACTTGTAATAGCCATTGTACCTGTCAGTGCAACACAGCCAAGTTTGGCAAGGGCAGAGCACTTGGAAGTTGAACGCTAATGATACAAGGCCAAGCAATTTTCTGTATCATGGAACCAAGGCTACCCACTGCTTTGTTGATTATAAGCAATTTTCTGTATTAAACTGTTAATCTGATGCTAATTTGATAACTGAGGGAGGAAAGGACATGAAACAGAAAATTTTACTCCTCTGTAACAGGAACAACTAACTCTGTAAGCTTTCTAAGCTTTCAGTTTTTAAAGTCAATACAAAGCCCTATCATATTGAGTGTGAATCCAGTTTTCAGAGAAAGATGGGTTACTCACAAAACTGAATTTAAGCTTCATTTCTCCAAGAGGAAAAAACCCTAGAACTTCTCCATTTATCACAACCAGGCACAAATCAGCAAACAGGCAACGTTTTCAGGAGTTTGGCAGGGAAAAACCCACACATCACATCTGCAGCCAAGCAAGCAGGCAGTGAACAACTCACTGGAGAACATCCCTGAGCTCCTGTTCAGACTGTGCACAGCAGTGGTACCCCAAGAGAGGAACTGAGGCTTCTGCCTGTCTGTCCCACCACAGCCATGTGTCCCCCTCAGAGCCCTGGCCCCTCACAGCCACAGCTCCTCACTGTCTGGCTCAGCACCCAGCACCCCAACACTCATCCAGCTCCAGCTGCTCGTCCTGTGCTGCTGGGAACAGGAGCACAAAAGTGAATCAATAATGATCTGAACACTGGAGGCTACCCACAGAGAGAGGGATAAAAATTGTCCTTTCAAGGAAAGGCTTGGCAGAACCCCAAACCTCAACATACATTATCAAGGCAAGGAAAGTAAGTGAGAGGAAGAGATGATAACAGGATTACAAAAAGCATTAAGAGAAATAATCAGACCTGCTTTCAGTGCAGTTCTCAGAAGAACAAAAGGTCAGCAAGAGACAGTAGATAAGCTATAAACAATGGCTAGAAAATCATGCTGAGATGAGATAAACTCTCTTTCCAGTACCTGAAGGGGGCCTACAAGAGAGCTGGAGAGGGACTTTTCACAAGGGAGTGTGGTGATAGGAAAAGGGGAAATGGCTTCAAGCTGAAAGAGGGCAGGTTTAGATTAGATACTGAGAATAAATTCTTTACTGTGCAGGTGCTGAGGGACTGACACAGGCTGTCCAGAGAAGCTGTGGATGCCCTGTCCCTGGAAGTGTTCAGGGCCAGGGCCAGGTTGAATGGAGCTTTAGAGCAACCTGGTCCAGTGAAAGGTGAAAGGTGTCTCTCATGGCAGGAGTTTGGAATGAGATGATCTTTAATGTCACTTCCAACCCACAGCATTCTGTGATTCTATTTAACTGCATTAGTAGCCTATATTAGTTCACAGAAAAATTATCTGCACACCTTTTTTTTTTTTTAAATAATACAGATAAAAGAAACTAAGAATCTAACAGCCAGGCAATCAGGAACAGAAGGCCTCAGCAAGAAAAACACTCAACACATGCTTAAACTGTTCAAGTGATCACAGTGGCACGGATAAGGCCCTACAGGCTTAAAGTTAGACTAGTCCTTAAGTGCTCTATTGGATCAGAGCCTGGGGTACATGAAGATTAGCAGAACAGTGAGCTGAATGAATTATATCAGCACATGTAAAATTATCAGGAACATTAAGGAAAGGCACATACATTTTCTCCTCAACTTAGCCTACATGTCAAAGGAGGTAATGGACTTGAATTTTGATATCAACTGCAACTGCTCAGATCAGGTGATGCTTAGGACAGAGTTACTTACTATTAAAATGTAAATGCAACTGCTGCAGAAAATAAATGTATGTAACCTTTCTTTGTCACCAAACTGACTGAGCAGCTAACAGGAATAGTTGGAGTTTACAGAAGGAGTTTAATCCAGCACAGAGTTTCTGAAGCCTTTGGATTCCCACCACCTTCAAAATGCGCCTGGGTGGCAGAATAAAGCATATTAATGAATATAACTTCCACTGATCAAGTCCATCCAAAATAATGACAGAAACAAACCTCCAGCTCATTCACTCCATTTACACTTGTTACATCTGTGTATTCCTCATTTAAATAGCACAGCCATTAAAAATTTTTTCAAACACGTTAACTTCAGAAAAATTGAATAGCAGGAACTGTTAGGAACTACTGAAGAGACTAAAAGCTTATGAGCACCTATTTCTTGGGCTATTTACAACTGTTTGGAGCCAAAAGCTGATGGTGTACCAAGAAAATCTCTGCTGCTTCAAGGATTTTCTCCTCCTCCTCATACATTCTTTTATTAAAGCCTGTAATTCACAGAGTAAATCAAAGTGTTTGACTGTGAGCACCACAGGTAAAAGTCAAGCTGTATAACTTATACTTTGTGCACTTTCTTCTGCATCATAACAGAAATTCCCATCTGAAAATGCAGATCCTCGTTCCAGCACATCTCATCCCACAGTCTTCAGCTCAGCCTCAGAAATAAACATTTTTCTGAACTGAGTCAAAAAATTGCAAAGTGTTCATGAAGCAGAAGAGGCAAAAACTTTGATCTTTCAGAACATGAAAAATTATCTTTTTTCTCCCCCCTTATCTAGCAATTGCCTTCCATGAGGCTGACAGTGACTTTTATGCTAGAAGAGCATAACTTTATAAATTAATTGCTAATTCCAGTCTGAGACCATAGAAACTGTTATCCTAAAGAATGAAAATATTTTGATGATTACTGATGTTCAATGTAAGACTCAAAAGATAGACTTGAACAACTCCTCCACTTTTACAAACACAGTATTGACTTTGGATGGGGGGTGTTAAGGCATGGGAGCACACATCACTCAGGATGGGAAAAGATTTAGAAAATTCAAGTATTTCAGGATGATATTGCTGCTTTTGAAGACATTAATGCAGTTACAGCCAAACCCTGCCATGAGACTTCAACGGTCTATACATCTTTAACTGCCTCAAACTGATGAGATGAGTCGCCAGCACAGATATATATAACATAGTAACCATTACTACACCACCACCTTGTTGCAATGCAACCCAGAATATTTTAGACTCTCAGTCTCTCCAGCAGAATCTTCTTCACAGTTCACAAATTTTCTTTAGAAAGTATTAAAAAAAATCTAAGCAAAAAAAAATTCCTCTAAACAGAAGTCATGTTAGGTACCTTGCATTGAGAACATCAGTGTAATTCTATATTCAATTTTGCTACATAATGGAGAATTGTTCATAATTTCTGTAGAAAAAAATTCTCCATCACTTCCTAGTTAAATAAACAGCATATTAAACAGCACTACTAGAGGCCAGATACCCTCATCAGCTATCCCAAACATGCAAAGCCTTTCAGACTCACAACCCTAAATATGTGCCTATTTGTACCCTCAAGCACTCACAGCATCTCCAAAAACATGCTTGGCAATAGTACAGGAATATACAGAAATTGTGTGCATGTGGGAAGGCCTGGAATGAGCCTGAATCCTCCTGACAAAGGCAGTCCTGCAGATCTATGCCTCTCCAAGCAGGATAATGAGGAAAAAAGTCATGAACTGCACACATGCATGTGTCTCCATAATGACTTCCTTCCTTCCCTCTTTATCTCATAATAAACCACCCCTAAATACATGGTCCTGCATGTGTGGCCCTGCAATCTCTGCTGGTGCTGCTGCCTGCTCCTCTGCAGACACTCTGCAGCCAGAAACAGGGTTCCATCCAAGAGAAAACACAGCATTAGGGGATAAAAAATAAAAACAGAGAGAATGAAATGACGTGCAAACAACACATCACTTAAGGAGAAGAATACTGGAAGGTTTTTTGACCTTTTTTTTTTACTTTGGATATTTTGAAGAGAAACTGAACTGGAAGACTGAGATAAAAATGGAAATTTCACAGGGAGGATTTTGGTTTATAACATTGCACACAACAACTGGACTTTGCAGATGTCAGGTGCTGCACAGTTCATGTATTATGAATCCCAAATAAGAAGGGGTGACAGCTGGATCCAGACTTGTCCCTAGATTCTGAGGATCATTCTCTCCCACTCTTCCCTAAGAAAAAACAGCACCCCAAAATATCCCCCTCTCCATACACATAGCATGATCACCCAGCTGCTTTGAAATGTACCAGACAGCAAGTGTAGAAGTGTCTACCTGCAACTCATCTAGCAGTCTGGATTGCCCAAGTGACATCACAAATGTCCTGGGAAAGCAGGCTGCTGAATGCTGACCACACTTCCCAAGGACACAGCAT
This sequence comes from Camarhynchus parvulus, assembly GCF_901933205.1. NCBI lineage: Eukaryota > Metazoa > Chordata > Aves > Passeriformes > Thraupidae > Camarhynchus > Camarhynchus parvulus. The sequence goes on from NC_044577.1 coordinate 10,001,569, forward strand.
GTACTCAGTACCCAGGGGGAGGGAATTGCTCATTGCAGCTATATATAACAGGGTCCATGCCCTCGGGATGCACAGGTGGCATCACGTGCCCCCAAAGCACAGGTAGGGACTAGAGAGGTCAAAGTGACAACTACAGTGGCAAAACGAATTAAAACCACACTTGTAATCCAAACAGATTTCACTTTGTTTAAAGTAGAACTCACAATTACAGCAGTATCCAGAATGTAGCCATTTCCATCAACAAACAAGTCCTTGGCTTGGGAAGTTACTAATTATTTTACCAGACCAAAAACAAGTAATCTTCTAAACTTCTGGTTTCCTCCAAACTCTTTCCTGAGATTAATCTTCTCTTGGGATGTCTGCACATGCATTCCTAATTTTGTGTTGTTGCTCCATGCACTTTACAATACTTCTCTTAATGGAGATTAAAATACCCTGATGTTTTAAACTTCAGAAATACCCAAAGCTTGCTGCAAAATCACACTTCTACTTTGTATCCCTGTCCTACCCATATTTTAACTATTCCAGGGTTAACACAGCCAACCAAAATGATCAACAAAGGACAAATCTCTGCCAAATGGTGTCAGAGTTTCCTCTCATGTGAGCAACCAAACACTAATGTGGAAGTAATTAAAAACACCCTTAAAATAGAAACAGAAGCATGGAATACAAATTGCCAGCTCACAGCACAATGAGGGGGAAATCTTTTCATCTTTCTTCAGTGATATTTTAAGCAATTGACACTTCCCTGCAGTCACTATTCAGAACACAACCTTCAGAGTTTGTGTTGACCAATATCTTTCTAATTACTTCAAAGAACAGCTTTGAGTTTTGCTCCTCAGGAGGTAAAGCATTCCTGGGTGGATTTTCAGCATTGTAAGCAGTATTCTGGGCAAAACCATTCAATGACTTTTTCTATTAAGTATTATGGGACTCATCTGCAAAACACGTGTTCTTCATCTAATCTTGCACCTGACAGCTGAGAGCATCTCCCTAGCAACCATCACTAACACACTTGCAGACAAAAGATCGAAAAACATTGGAGAAATCCACGATAATCTTGTACGGAAAATGCTGCTTTGAAAATCCAGCATGAAATACAGATGAAATTTGGGGACTGTGGTGTTCATCTACCTTGCTGAGGGGGTTTTGTTTGGCTGGGTTTGGTTTTTTCTTTAAAATCATCAGCAAAAAAAAAAGGAGGAGGAAATTCAAGGGAGATGATTCTTTAAGGAAGCACTTTTAGGAACTTGCAGGAAAACAATCAGGCACTGATAATCATGAGGAAAGCTTAACATCAAGGTCTTGGGTCAGATTTAAAACAGCAGCATGTCTGTCCTTCTACTGGACAGCAACTGGGATGGAGCTCCAGTCAACCAGACCTGTAGGATCACCTCTCTAGTTCCTTTTGGTAACTCTGAACCACACAGCTGGACCCCACTACCTGCAAAAGCTGCAGTGCCAAGATCATTCCAGACCAACTGCTGGAGTTAGCAATGCATAAACTGATGGCTTTACATCACAGAAAGACATGAAGAAAAGGAAGGTTGATTCAAAAGTCCAGGAAACACCTGGAAATTATCATTCTGCTTCTGCTTTATACTCTCACCACTTTGAGAGGCCACAGACTGTAGCCAGGACTGGCAGGGCTTGTTTCTATCAGTACGGATATAAGTTAAAATCAAAGAGGGGGAAAAAACCCACCTCAATTTCTGCAAAAAAGACCAAGTTGACTTGGGAGATTCTTTTTTCACTACCAAAGCACTCAACTACTACTTGTTTACAGCTGCTTACCATTCTGGCTAGAACAAGTCAATCTGCAAAACAGTAATTCCTTTGTGGGCAAATTGTGGCCAAGATTCTGCTTCTTTACTCTCACTACTGAGAATTATACTGGAGCTTTAGTTCAAGTAGAGTCAAATGCATAACAGCTCCTGATCTGCAAAGACTTTTCACAAAAGGAAGCCCTACAGAGAGTAAAAATATGCAATTTTCAGCTGTTTTCATTCATTTTCTCAGTAAGAGAAGAAACAATGTCCCTGACTGACCTGCACATTTGGAATAATTACCATACACTTAAAAAATTTAAAGTCATCTGCTGGAGACAATTACACTGACTCCTACTTAGGATACCACTGAAGCCCCAAATCTCGTACTTCCCAATCATTTCCATTCTGTTATGTGTTAATTACTGAGGACATTTTTAATACTGTCATTGCCACAAGCATGGTGCACAACATGCCAGTCACATACCAAGGCGTTGACATCCTCAGTTTTGTAGATCAGCATCCGTATCTCTTCTGGATCACCACTGAAAATTGCCTGGACCAGTGGAGGCTGGAAAAAGAAAACAGAAGCAGAAGCATTACAGGTTTGTTTATTTTCTGTTTAAACTGAGAGCATTTTACTCCTGCTAACAGTTGCTAAATCTGCGCAGAGACACGGTGTGACCCCAGTCCCAAATCACCAGGAGCATCTCATCAGTAAGAGCTACCAGTTTGCTTAAGGATAAACTGAAATCATGAGCATGTTTGTACCTATAATGAGCATGTGTGTGCACAAACAGGGATCCCCATTAGAACAGCAACTTTTGTCAACAACACACAATTAGCCCAGATGTTCTGCCTGGCATGTAAGGGGAAAACTAATTACATCAGATAGTGCTGCATGCTTGCTCTTGGCACAGATGAATGGCCATGCCATACACATTTAGAAACAGAACATTATGCAGATAATGAATTTCTGGGCAATCACTAAACAACTTGTATTTTTTTCCCGAATAAATACACCATGAGCGCAGTTAATTTTAACCACCCAAGAAGCGAAGTAATTATCTTATTGTCTCAAGTCTGTTATTATGCTATTATGAATGGGAATGCAGAAATAAATAACCAGGCCCACAGGAGAAACAATGTGCCATGCTCGCTGCTCTCCAAGGCTGGCGTCACCGCCGGGCAGCGGGAGGGAGCGCTGCGTGCGCTCAGCGCCGCCACACTCAGAGAGCTGGTGACTTCAGCCCTTCCGACCACCTTGGCAGCAAATGTCTGAGCTAGCAACCAAGCTGGCAGCACACTGGACTAAAAGAAGAACTGTGCCGCTGGAGACTCGGGAAAAGAAGGGGACAATTCACAAAGATCCCTGTCCCATAAAGCACGTGGCTGAAACAGGCCCCACTTTCACCAGCACCCTCCGGAAGACAGTGTGTGCCCCCCAAGTCTCACTCCTGGTGGCCTCATGGTCCCACTGCAAAAAGGAGTTTGTGGTGCCATGCAATCACCAGAATCCAAAATAATCCCATAAAATGGCACCATGCATGGCTACTTAAGCACATAAAACTGCAACAGTTCTTGAGATTCTACAGAATTTAACTGTCTTGTAAACAGGCTATCTCAAAATGCACAAAACAGGCTGAAAGAACAAAGTAAATACCATTTCCTCCCTATCTTTTCTTATTCAAATGTGGAAAATACATTTCTAAGTTAATGGTGTCTATTTTAAGACATATTAATCCCTTATGTCCTTGAGAAACATTCACACAGGAATTTCATTCTTGCCACTCGTCCAAAAGTGAAAAGGACTAAAGCAGCATCTTTCATCACCATTGTCTATGTCTTACATATCGTAGTGGATGCTTGAAAAAGGAAGGAAAAAAAAATTGCATTTCACTTGAACCATTTAGCATGCTCCCTTCCCAGCCATGTCAGAATGGGCTGAGAATATTTCCCAACAGGGGATGCAAACACCAGACCCTTCTCTCCTAAAACTAACAGCTATGAAGAATCAGTGAATGTTTATGAAATTATTATGCTTCCATCAAAATATCTGCATTTCCTGTGCATTTATCATAATATTTAAATGAAAAAAAAATCAACAGGAAAGCAGAGAACTCCTCAGTTTCAAGCTGAATGGCAATCACAATCCAGTAGCCAAGAAACAAACACCCCCAGCATCTTAGATTATTCCCTGAACCCATTTGCAGCATGCCCAGCATGCAGTATGCCCAGCACCCAATGAAAGGTATCAGCCAGACCCTGGTGACATTTAAGGTGAGACCTCAGACAGAGGTAACAGAAAAAAACCTCAAAATTCAGATCCATTAGATTAAAAACAAACAAACAAACAAAAACAAAAATAAACCCAACAAAGTAAAGTGTTGTTACAGGCAATGTTTTTCTTTTAAAAAAAGAGGAAGTAAAGTACTGTGCATCATGATATTAAAAAAAAGGAAGATCTACAATAAGTCACTTTGACCCTTCTTCCCTCTGCCAGAAATCTGAATCAAACCCTTGGTTTTACAGGAAATGTTCGACTTTTCTAATTAGCATCAGCCACTTAACACAGAAAGCAGATTGAGAATATCATTGTGTTCTTTAGACCTGTGACACACAGAAGATCCTCATCTCAATTTTTGTCCACCATACCATGGTCACATCCACCTGCAGTTCCTTGATCAAACCCCAGTGTTCATGGTGCCTCTGAAGCAGGGTATACATGTAACCTTTGCTGACAAGAGAAAGTTGCCATATACCCATTTCAAAGGCCTCATCCTTCAGACCTTTTTCCCCTGTAAGATTTAATTTTTATAAATTAATCACGATAAAATCTATCTCTGATAGTTGTAGCAGCAAGACACAGAGATAATGGAGAATGATCAGAGCCTGGAAACTGGAAAGAGGAGATAAAAATGATCAGACCCTGGAAACTGGAAAGAGGAGATAAAACCAGTACAGGTTAATAACCATCTTGAGTCACTGCTGTGCAGCCTGCTCCAGCTGGCCATTTTTCTAATTCACTATGTCATTATTTTACTTTATTTTCAAAGGTATTCGTTCTGAAATGAGAATGTGTTATTTATTGTTGAGGCAATTTTATTACATTTCGAGACCCATTTCAGTGTAGGATGTGCAGTCAAGTATAATGACCTGTCCAGGAAATCCATGTCAGAACTGTGTTGCAGCATTACTGCTCAGTTTGAGGTCAGAGCTGAGAAGATGCATCCACATCCATCAGCACAATGGAAAAAGTATTGCTGCATTCAGCAGCTGATAGGGATGGAAAGGGGCTTGTGCAGCTACACACACATTGATGATGGATGCTCAATGAACAGATTACTTTTTTGATCTTCACTGATAACTATATTCATGCATCAATAACTTCAAATGGCTTTTTTTAAAAAAATTTAATTCCTGAAGGGTAGATAATTTTCCTTTCTAATTGTTAAAGGATAGTATATTTTTGGAAATAATTTCTAAAACTTGTGACATCATTAATAGGTTATTTCATTAACAGAAATATTCTGCTTTAAAAGTCTTCAAATTCAGAAGCTGTTAAACTCTTATAATAAAGGGGGAAAAAGCACAGAGCAGATTATATATAACTATTATTAGAATTAAGCAAGGGTGCAGGGTTTTGGAATGATGAACAACTGTTTCATCAGCTCAGCTCTCTGTAGCTTCCAATTTCTTAAAGAGAATTTCAGTTGGGAGTGTTCACATTTTTTTCTGAAAATAAACTCCAGCAGCTAACAAAAACCTTTCCATGTTACTTTTTCTACAGAGTTACTATGATAAGTATAGAACTTACCAACAAGTTTTATTAGAGGCTTCTTTACTTTGTGCTGTAACAAGCCCTTAAGTAAAAAAATAAATTGTGTCTGCAGACACCTTCCAATGTTGCAACATATTCCTATCTTTGCTGCATGCAGGGCAATCAAGCTGGACTTCAACCCACCAGGTAAAATTAACTTGTTGAACTGAAGGCACAGTGATTTTTTCAGCAACAGAATTTAAACCCACAAGGAAGAATGTCCTGTGGCTCAGCTGGATTCCACAGAGCCAACAAAGCTGTTCCAAGAGAAAAAGTGCAACACTGGGAACTTCTCCTCCATAGATCGGTTACTCCAGAGGAGATGAAGCATGTAAGGGGATTGTCTCAAGTATAATTTTAATTACTGTGTCCAAAGCAGGTGCTGAACCTGCTAGCAAACCACTTTGTATTTTTGTTGAGTAGCTAGTAACTGTGACATATACTGAACATTCTGCCTTGATTTTAGATATCATGACTCACTGTCCAGGACTTATTTAGCCAGATTTTTGTTTGACAGGAGGTAGAGGCCAATAGGGAAAGGATGATTGACTCCCATGCCCATTTCATCTCACAGACTATCATTTGCTCCTTTGAGTGAAAAAAAGCTACATTTTAGTAGCTTTATTAGTTCTAATTGCCTTACATCAAGTTCCTGGACTAAATACTTGGATACATCCATGTATTCATGTAACTAGCAAGGCAATGTAGCAAGACACACAATCATTTCAAACTGGTATTGATTCTGGCAGTGTTTTTTCTGAAGGTACTCCCACTAATCAAGATTACAAGGTTGTCTGCTATGTCACATCACATACATCTATTTCCTTCCATTGGCCAAAGCAAAAAGGCTGCTCCTCTCCCTAATTTTAGTTTAGGATTTTTTCTCTCTGCACATACAGCACATGAATACCTGAAATGCAGTTTTAACTTACAAGTCTGTATTAGTGAACAGCCATTAACTGGATTTCTTTTAATTCTTAGAGTGCATTTCCCTGATGCCTAGTATTTATACAGTTCCATGTACAGAAATTATTCAATACTGATAATTTTCAATAGGCTTTGTAGTCTAGTTCCTTTGCACCAGGGATTAGCCTTTTACTGTATTTTAGGAATGAATTGCTGGGTAAACACCAAAAAAGTTTGCTCTTAATTTGTTAATTCAAAGGATGCAATCCTGTTGTAGGAATTTCTATATACACTTCTGCCAACAAAGTACTTTCACAGAGCTGGCATTTGGAGAAGAATGCCCTTGGATGGCTGCTAAGAGGTGTTACATAGCAATTACAGATCTTTACTAAGAGACTTAAGGAATACTTGTCCAAGCAACTGAAAAGCCAGTGGAGAGAATCAAATCTGTAGATTGGGTGTACTGGTTCCCTGGAAGCACTGTGACAAACTAACAGCACTGTTAAGTGAGCAAATGCACTTGGGACATTTATACTGAGCAGATCAATAAATACCCTGTATGCTGCAACATTTCAAACACAGCAGAAAAAAAATTTCAATTAATTTAATCTTATCTTATTATGTCCTTCCATTTATTGCAGACTAGCCCAGTGATCTAAGGATTGCACATCAATCCTCTGCAGCAAGGACAGCATGCATGCCTACACATGGCTATTTATTTCAATTTGTTCCACTGCATTTGAATGCTTAAGGACCAACAAAATTATATGACACTCAGAGGTATTCAAAAAAACATGAGCCAACACTCCCAAAACTAAAAAAGAACCTCTGTGTGGCAGAGGCACTTCCAAGCTGAGAGATCTTCATGTTGTTTTTAGGCCAGCATTTAAAGGATGGCACTGTGCCCTGACACTTTGCCTGCACCAATGGCTTTCTAACTTGCTGCCATGCTGTGCTCCAAGTTGCTTAGAGGGATGTAATGGGCATTTAAGTTTTATTGCAAGAAGTGTTGGGTTTTCCTGTAATGGCCCCCATTTCTATCTATGTCATTTATAACAGCTTCTCCAAAGCCTCAGGCTGTGCTTGTCCTTCAGAGCATAAAAAGGAATTCACAGTAGTGGCACAGGGCACACAAGAGCAGCGGAGAATTGATCACTGCTTCATTTGCCATTATGCACTCCTGAGAATAGGTAAAAAATTATATATAAACTCCAAACAGAACATAAGTTTAGCTTCAAAAGCAACTTTTACCTAACTTTTTAAAGAAAGAAGAGCTGGAGGGGGGTGTCTGCACTTGCCTGCACAACACAAGCCCACAGCTGAAAGCCTCTCCCTCCAATGCTTTCATCTAATGATGAATGACAGCTACATCAAAACACAAAAACCGCTCAGTGACCAAATGGCAAATTCTCCAGTGCACACCTGTGGCTCCCAGTATGGCCTAACCCTAAGGGACACGTACTCAGTAGCACCCAGGGCATCAGGCACTGCAAGGACCCTCAGTGTGGTACAAACAATGCTCAGTGTGCTTGATGCTCTCTCCCCTCTCAGGAAGGCAGACGTGGTTCCTAAGCAATTGTTCCCAAATGTCTGAATAATTCATGCAATGCTAACACAGCCCATAGGTAGTTCCACGTGGGCACGTACTCAGCCTTTCCCACAGTGGCTTCCCAAACAAAGACCTGAACATTTATGGAAATATTTGGTGCAGAATTAATTGGAATACAGTGATTCTAACATGATCAGCAGATATTGCCATTGCTGGTAACATTACAAAAACTTAAGATTTATCACTGGTGTGCATTGCTGACTGCATGGCAATCATAAACAGCTACAGAAACAGAGCAGCTCCAGCCTTCCTGCTGGACAGCCAGGCAGCTGGGGCAGGCTGCAAAGCCTCAGGAAGCAGGCCCTGCAGGGGAGGACTGCATCCCACCCCTCCAGCTGAATTCAGCCGGGTGCCTGGTATCCAGTACTGACCAGGTTCAGAGGCTGGAATTACAGCCTACCAAAACACCCTTCTGCATCCTCTGGAGAGGAAAAATCCTATCCTCAGCTTTAGGTGAACAAGTAGATTTTGTTGATGTACAATAGCTGTAATGAAGGAGGAAGGGAAAAGCATGATCACTGGAAAAGGGTTAAAGTAGTAGCAGTAGGGCTGTCTGAAACAAGATTGTCTGATGATAACCTTCCATTAAGGATCTTATTTTGAACATTGCTTACACTAGGTTTGGAAAAGAACAATCTGAACTGCTTAGAGCATGGCTTAACCCTGAAAAGAGAGCAGGGCTGTCACAACACATCCTGCATCACCTGCTTTTAAATTATTTCCCCTCCAATACAGCTAAGCCTTTGCAAAAACAAGCTGGGCTTGGGATTGGAAATCCAGGCTGTGCTCCCACAGGCTTCTGGCTCTTTGCTCCCACTCAGCAAGGCCCTGATGGCTTTTGCTTACACCCCACCCACCAAACTCCCCATCTCCGGCGAGACAGAGAAGACAATAGATCTGATTCTATAATTAAACATAATCACAAATAATCATTTAGTAAGTGATATGCAAACCAGACTATACTTCACTACACTTCCCCAAAAGCACACATCTTGTGAAGTGACAAGAATAAACCAGCTAAACTCCTGCCTCCCCACCACCACCTGCAGCCTGGTCCTCTCTGTGCTCAACCCCTTCCCCTCTCCTACTTGAAAACAACATATTGAGACAGCTGAAACTTTAACAGGACATTACTTAGTCAACCTTTCATGATACTTAAAAAGGAAAACAGTCAGGATTGATCCTGCTTGTGCAATGCTGGACCCAGCCCGGTATTTCTGTTCGCACAATTTGTGATATGCCATTCTAGTCAGTGCAAAACAAGCCTCGGGCAGATCTATTTCTGGTGCTAGCTTGGCTCCGGATTTTGGCTGCCTCCCATTTTTCATTAGGAAGCCTATCAACTGCCCCAAGAATTGCTTATATTTCCAGGTGAAGTGAAGGTTACATCCTGCTGTTCCTGGAATCCTGAAATTCCTCTACATACTGAAAAGTGCCGCAAGTTGCCTAGGTTTCACTGAACTTATCAGTAAAGGGCACCAAAATAACTCTTGGCCTGTTAAATTTAGATCACTTCTAAAAAGGAAAAGAGCTCAGACTGTTTAATTCAGCTTGCCCAGTGTCCTTTCCTTCATTCTCATTACTGGAGGCTGTCCACCAGTCTTGATTTAAATGCTAGGTTTGGTTTTAGTTTTGGCATCTAGGATTGGGGGTGGATGGGGTTTTTTAAAGCACCTCCAGATCAGATCAGATCAGAAAATCAGTTAATAAATACAGTCCTGAAGTTACATTAATCAAGTGGAGACAAAGAGTCAGCACGATGCAGACTAGTTAAAATAAGAAAGCTTTTTTAAAGGAGATAAAAATAAACATAGTAGCATAACATTTGTTATATTCACCAGCATTTGTTACCCATTTTAGTAGAAAAAAGTCTGTCACAGATAGCATAATAAAAGTTGTTGGAATACCTACAAAGATTGAGGAAAATCAATCTAATAGTACCCTGACTTTTTTCTTGTCCTCCTGAACTTGTTTGTTCAAAGTTTCTTGGGATTTTGTCTCGATACAAACTGTATGTTGTGTAATATCTCACAACAGACATATCACCGGCACCATTAAATAACAGTCCTGGGATTGTAATGGCAGTACCAAAAAAAGGATCCAATTCCTTTTATATGTTCTCAGCAGCACGTGCTGCACTACTTATCCATTTGAGCACTTCTTGTCATATCTATATTGTGTTTCCCAGAGCTTTTGTCTTTTCTTTTTCCCCCTCCCCCATAATCCATCAATCATTTAGTCAGAAGCAGGGAAGAAGTCCTGGCACCAAGGCAGTGTTTCTGAACAAGAGCACAGCAGACAGTAAAATCTCTGGGGGCACAAATTCCACCTGGTGGAAATCAGCTGAAGCCAACTTCCAAGCGAGAGGCCCTGTGCCATGTTACACCACCTGCTTTCCAAAGGGCCCTGCACACTGTCCCCAGAGGCACAGTGAGAGGGGGCCAAGGCAGTGTGAGGTTATGAACCCCAAGAGAAATGAAACCACCAGCAGCAGAACGGAGCAACAGCAGCCCAGTGACACGTCTGCTCCTCGCTAGAGATTTCAGAATAAAGCAGTTAGGGGAGAAACTCGCTTGAAAACACCAACTCTGCCAAAAGCTTCATTTCCTGCTCACTTGTCTTCAAACACATTTCAAGCAATTTTTTTTTAACCAATTGTTTAGGTGCTAAATTCCACAAGAGAGAAAAAATAAAAGACAATTAAAACCAAATCTGTGGGGAGGGAGGAATGCTCTGAGAGCTGAAGGGGTTCATGCAGCTGGTCAACTTAACCTGGGACATCGCCTCCATTCAGTGGCCCCACATCCTCTGGAGACCACTGATATCCTGCCTGCACCCAACTCCACCAGCAGCAATGGCTGCCAAGCAGAAAAAGGAAAAAAGAAACGGAAATGCTGCAAGTTTATCTCCCTTCAGTTAATAACTTATGAAACCGTGACTTACCCCTCTTCCTTGCCAAGGCAAGCGTGTGCAAGGGCTGCTACACACACTGCAGCTGGCTCAAAAAATCCTTTCCATAGTCCTCTTTCAGTGCAGCAGCACAGCAAGACCTGCCTTTCATCTGGCAGCCTGGACACTCAGCAGGACAAAGTAATAGTCCAGTCCATTTGTAATTAAGTGCTCTCTATCTGATATATGCAGCCCGCATTGATACTCATCACACACACTAATAAAAACCCTTTCATTTTTAGAAAATTAGTCCTGATTTAGAGAACTATAAAAGACACAGCCGATCCTGTAAGATCTTACTTGGTAAGATCAGGACTTCCACTGGCTAAGGGGGTCTGTTTTATATTACTGTACACACAAAGAAGGCAGCTATGAAACAGAGAGTGCCACAATAAATCTGCAGATACTTCGGAACTACAAGAGACTACACAAGGACGTTGGAGGGGAAGATCAGAATTTACAACCACCTTGACAAATTATACAAACAGCCAGGCTGGAGGAAGATTAGGACACTGTTCAGTATGGAGGAGAACATAGCCTGCCTATTAGTGAGAAATCCAGGGTGGCTATGCAGCAGTTCTGTGTAAGAAAGAATTTGGGACTGCATTTTACTAACTGAAAGTAACTGAACATTCTGAAAGAGGAAGAGACTTAAAATATGATTATGACTTGCAAAGCACACAGAGGTCCTTCTACACTGCTCAGTACTGCTTAGGCTGGCTGGAGTGAGACATTCAGTTTAGGGCACCACTTGACTTGAAGACCAAAACAGAGCTCTAAAACATGATTTACAGGGAAAACCTAAACAGATCAGAGCTGGCCACAATACACAGGACACAATTTAAAGGAAACATGAGAACTATTTGCAATACATAAAAGGTTGTTATTAAAAGAAATAATCTGTTTTCCACATCCAAGATATACAGAGCTTAAATGGCTGCACACAAGGAGGATGCATCTCTGCTCCATTAAGGGCAACACAAATGAGGACATGGGTTACCAATTTAGCTGAGTTACAAACTGTGAACTGCAGAAGAACTGATCTGTTTCAAAAATAGATCTAGTCCAACAATCACTGAAAGTCAAAGGTATTCTTTTCTGCAGGCTTCAGTAAGCAAAGAATTGAACATATGAAAGAAAAGGAGGCCAAACAAAATTCACAGCACACTTACGCGAAGATAAAGGTTAATGCAAAAAGGGTAAGCTACAGCAGAAATCAGTAAAAATATAGATTTCCAAAAGTTCAAGGGGAGTCTAGTGCCTTTGGTTATATACACACTAATACATGGCAGGACTCCAGCAGAATTTCAGATCCCATCTTATTCACTCATCAGAAGGTAATTTCAGCTATGGGGTTTATTTCAATGAGCTCATGCACAGAGTTTCTGTTAAGGACAGATACATTTTGCAATCACAGCCTCATGTGTTCTTGAACCTCATCTTCCTCTTAACAGTGACCTGCAACACTTCCAAGTTCCTGATACCATGGGTATCTAAACCAAGTCTCAGACAATAGCAAACCTCCAGGATCATGAAAACAACATTAGACAGGGAGAACACATTTTAGGGACTTGAGCAAAACCTGAACAATCTGTTTTGTTTGGTCTTACCACTATATTTCTAGTGGATCTTGCTCAGGTTCCCCTTGTGTTGCATGCCATACGCACAGCCTCAGCACTGCCTGTCTCCTACACACTACAGTGCAGCTCATTCCTCTGGTCAGCAGCTGCCACCCCCACAGCCACCCTCCTGCCAGCTCCAGAAAAACTCAGAAAATATCCCAACTTACCTTCTCCTACACAGCCAGGGACAAATTTACTTTAAAAGACATTAAAGACTAACACTGATGTTTCCTGATTTCCCTTAGAGGTCATGGTGCTCACAGGGCTCTTGAAGAGCACCATAGTCGGTTATTACTGATTTCATAAAATACTAAAATCCTTTGCAGATTTTAGTGACTAATAGTTGTTTTCTGCATAGCTGATATAAAATGCAGATTAAAAATATTTAACTACTGCAGCTGATGACACGGTTATTTCCATTACTAGCAGAGTAACTATGTGTGAACATGAAGATCAGTTCATAACACCACTTCATCTCTTTCTTTACATTAGGCATGCTACAGTTGGCATGGAGGTCTCCTCAACAACCTAAGCAGATGTTTTACCTCTGTTTTGAATCTGGAACAGATTAGCAAAGTTAGTTTGATTCAACATGTCCTGATAATATCCTCGTTCTCAACCTCAATCAGATTATTGAAGCTGACAGGGGAAAAAAAGGAAAAAAAACATCAAGCTTTGCTGATGAGTGCAATGTCAGACAGCCGGGCCTAAGAAATTAAATGGAAATTTAAAAATGTTTCAAAATTGTCTTCACTTCAGAAAACAATTCAGTATCTTCAGAGTATGATGCATCTGACTGTGACAAATCCAGCAGTGTCAAAATTACTTTGTACAGACACAAATTAAACAGAAAGATGAGCTGGAGAGCTGTAATGAGCTATTACACTCTTTCTTCCAACAAGTTACCATTGCAAGATGTCTCTGAGAGCACTGCCGCAGTTTTGAGACTCAGAGTGAGCGTTCCCCTCATCACACTCGATGCCATGAGTCAGGTACATCTCTGTGTGTGAGAGCAGCTGACCTTGCACAGGCAGCACCAGCCAGAAGAGTGTGTGTGTGCATTCTCATCGGTCAAGGAAGTGGCATGCAAATCTCCCTCCCTCCATTTCCCCTCAAACAGCTTCCAGTCATGGTCACACTCTCTTGCTGAAACCCTTCAGCGATGAGAAGAAAGGCAAGACAAGGGCTCAGCACCCCAGCTCCCAGCACTAGCTGATTTTGTACACACTGCATGCTTCCTTCCAGTTCCTGTCCTACAAACCAAGCAGTGAGGTTGGCAGCCAGACACAGCCCAGCTGTGTTAGAGACCCTCTCTCTGTCCATGTCACATCTAGACACATTGATCCCTCTGGTCTGGGATAACCATTGCCCAAATGGGGCTTGCTTTTCCAGAGAAAAAGGCTTGGCCACAGAGTGAGGGGCAAAGCCAAGGCAAGCCCCTCTTACTCCTGAGCAATCTCATTAGAACCTCTCTGCAGCAGGGGAGGGCAAAGAATCATCCAGTGAACAAAAGGGAGGACAAGAGAGGGACAGAGGGCAGTCCACTTCAGATGGCCCTCTGCAAAACAAAGTGCTCAGAAATACAAGAGAGGCAGAGAAAAAAAAACCTGTTTTTAAAAATGCCTTTTTAAGCCCAAACTGTAGCTGCCATCTGTAATTCAAACCCCATTTTTAATTTTGCTAGAGAAGCCATAGCTTATTAAGGCTGAAAGTTAATTAGACTTGCATAGATTAACACTTCAGCCTCTCATTTATTTTCTGTGAATTATTCTACTTCAGTAGTGAAAAGCTTACTATTCTGTGTTGTTATCGTGCGCCATGAGTCTGATACCAAAAGAAATGCTTGCAAAAAGGAGCACCTAAGCTTGCTAAAAAATAATTAGTTGGGGCTTTTTTTTTAACAGTTTTTATATTAAAAAGCAACAAATATCTATTTTGAGTCCCTAAACACAGCCACTCAGTTATTTCATGAATATTCATGTATTAGTCTTGTTAAATTTAGCCCAGTAAATATGCAACTTAATACAAAACACCCCTTAATCAGCTAATACATGTAACTGCTGCTTGTCAGGGCAGTGGCAATGTGCTTAACACTCATTTTTGTCTGTGCTGTTAAGCAGGGCATTATTCTCTACCTCTCTAATGACAACAGCAGAAAGAGCTGGTGGCAGCTTGATCAACTGCCTAATGAGATCCGGAAATCTGAATTACAGTAACCTAGCTAAATGGTAGAGCCAAAACAAACCAGAGGATTTCCCAAGGCAGTTTGACTTCACCATTCTTTTGTGATTGATTCCTTGGCCACACCACTGTGGATGCCTGTGGTATTTGAACACTTCCTTCTGACAGGGAGCTCTTTGAGTCGTGCTGCCCATCAGAGAGGAGGATGTTTGAGGACACGCTCAGGGAACATGTCTATACTGCCACTAGATATCCCAGATGGCCTCTTGGAAAAGGGATTTCTTTCTGGAATTGTGTACTGGATATGAACCCCATACATGAACTCAAGAATAAGCAGGTGTAGACCTTACAGTTTTCATTCTGAATGTACATTACAAAACAGAGCCTGCAGAACTAAATTAGTAATCATCTCCACTAATTTTCATAGATTTTTATAAGTGACTCAAGTAATGCATGAGAAGCTGAGAACATCTAAGCTAAGCCCAGGCTTAGCCCTTCACTTACCCTTTTGCAAGGAACTGGAACTTACCCTCAACCCCTTTGCAAGGAACTGGTTTGGTAAACCACTGTCCTATTTTGCTGCATGATTTAATCACACTCAGGCTACCCTGCCCCTCTGATCTGCTAAACAAGCGAATCTCTCTGTTTCTCACAGCCTCCTCCTCTCTGTCCTTCAGAAGGTCTCGCCCGTTTTTCATGGTGAGGATCCTGTAGGTCTCCTTCTTTGATGTCTTGTTTCACTGGTGGGTGCAGCTCACTCCAACACTTCAGAAAAAATACAGAAAAGCACAGCCTTGCTGTGTCACAGACCTTGGATTTTACAGAACAAGCTATACAAAATTTAAGGGCCACCTAATACTGTTCACATCTAAGTTGAGGGCAGAAACTTTCAAACGAAGCTAAGAGACTGATAGCAATGCTTGGTGCTTTCAAAAATCCCAAACACATGAAGCTGCATGATCTTTCTGAGGGATGGATAAGCTTTCAGAGGGGTGGGAAAGGTTGTGCCATCTCAGCATCTTAAGTCACCATGATTGCAAGGAGTTAAAAAACAACCTAAAGAAGGAAGCTAAAAAAAGGAAGCAGGCTGTTCCCAACAGCGTGCCATACTGCTCTCACTGGGAGTTGTGCAAGGGGAAGTCCAGGACCCTTCTGCTTACGGCCACTTTATGTAGGGTCCAGAATGCGTTCCCCTCTGGGGTAAGAGCAGTAGATGACAGTTTCTCTGGGTTATCTGCTGCCTCTCACAGACCAGCTGAAACTACACCGTAAATGGGGCATGCCCAAAGGGAATTCAGTGCACTGAGCTAAAATGATGGTTGGCAGAGAGCTTTAAGCCACGGGGGAAATGGTGATGTTAACAAAAAAGGTGGATATACCTTTCTCCATCCTAGTCATATACCTATACAGATTATTTCAGATTCTTTAAACACAGGCAGAATCTTGAGGAAATAACCAGAGAGAGGGGAGGGAAAAGCAGCAAATTCTTCCTGGTGAGGACAAGCCATCCCTGGCACTCCTGCTTCGGATTAGCCAGCTCTGTGGTCTGGACTTCAGATCTAACTGCACCAAACTGAGACTACACTGGATCTGCTCCTCCAGACTCCAACAAGAAGTTACCTACATGCTTTGAGTAAGGCAACCTGCATTTTCAGCAGTCTCATTTATAATCTAATTCCAACTTCTAACTTGTAAGCCAGATATCTTGTGAAATTCAGAAGGTGAAATCCATACAGGCATAAGCAGCAGACAAAACACAGGAAATTTCTCATCTCTATTCATGCCATAGCAATATGTAGACCAGGGGGGCAGACTCCATGTGTCTGATGTATTCTAATTCTAGTTCCTGAACTAGAATTCCCACCCTTGAAACTGCTTGGATCCTAAAAGCATTTTAACTAATTTTATTTCTGTCTCTACAGGAAGAAAAAAAAAACCCTCAAAACATCTCCAAGTTATATTAAATATTTGAAGAGAATTCTGCAAACCAAGAACAAGACATTTCTAATCTAGGTCATCTTATAAAGACATTAGTGTCACCATGCTAAATTTCTACTCTCCTGAGACAGAGCTGTCACTGGTTAACTCACTGCACTGACACAGATTCTGAGAAAAGCCCCAGGAAATATTTTAGGCTGATTTCTGCGAAGAAAGAAAAACACAAATCACATTTTTAAATGGCTGCACCCAGCCCCACCAGCCCGCTCAGTTTCAGATAATGGAACCGCACAACACTGCTTGCTCTTGCAGGAAGTAACAACTGATAACGTGCCAGCCTTTTTGCAGTTTTTCGCTGGAGTGCTCTCTGACTCCAGTTTTCATTCAGCTTTCTGTATGAAGAGAGCCTGAGCTGGCCACAGAGTTTGCTAAGCAGTGTTTAACAGAGATAAGGGGGGAGGTAAATCACGGGGGGACACCACTCACCAGCCTCCAGCCACACTCCACTCAGGCTGGATATGTGCACTTACCTTCAATCCCAAGCCAAAACATCCTTTGCTGTGCAAATCCTATGTTTTTCCACCTCCACAAATTGCTATGCCTTTCTTATTGACCAAGTTTCTCTTCCTCTCCCAGCAATTAATACAGAATCATAGAATAATAGAATGGTTTGGATTGGAAGGGACATGAAAGATCATCCTGTTCCAATACCCCTGCCATGGACAGGGACACCTTTCACTAGACCAGATTGCTCAAAAGAACATTTGACCTGGCCCTGAACAGGGGATGGGGCTATCCTTGTGTGTTTGTAGCTATCCAAACACACAAACTCTCTGAGCTGTGTCCTCTGCAGCTTCCCTCCTGGCTACAATCTCAGAGACACAGGCTCCACCTTTCCAGAGCAATGTCACTTGAAAAAGATTCATCCTTTGTATATGATTTAACTAGAAAAATGAAGGACAGACTACTGGCTCACTGCAAGAAGTTAGGGTTTTTTAGTTATGAAGAATTATATTTGGACAAAAGTAAAACAGGCAGGTTTAGGACTACTGAAAACCAAGTCCTGAAGTGCAGAGTGTAAGGAAATGTCACCGTGTGCACAGACTGAACTCAGACTTGTCCTGCCTAGTGGACATGTACCCATTAATTATTATTTGTGCCAGCAGCATCAATACACTGTGGCTCAGGACTGACAATGAGCAGCTCTTTTGCTGTTATCATGAAACATGACTCAGTTTGAAAGTCTTTGTGAAGAGCTGTCACACACCTCAGCTTAAAAAGAAATAATTCATGGCCTGTCGTGAAGGTGAAGCAGTTTTCCTAGAATAAAAACAATTCCTAATGCTGTGCCCACAGGCCTCAACTGGAAATTCAGGAACAATATAATGAAAAGGAGATTAAGAAATTTATATATTAAAGATGACACAGCTTTAAAATGTAAGCAAACTCTTAGAGCTGTCAAGGATGGATTTACAAAAACAATGGTATCCAGCACCCAGAATGATCACTTCACTTCAAACTACTCCACAGTGATTTTAAAACTGTGCTTCTAGAAAGTCAAGAATTACACCCTGAATTATCTGGGGTGAATTCAAGTAATGCCTGTAGCTTGCCCTGTGATAGTGATATCTCTACACACCTCTGCTTGGAGGTTATTTTAGAGTCTCTAATTTGTGCTAATTTCTAAAGAAGTTTAAGAAAATTTGGGAAGAAATTTTATTCTCATTGTCAGAAAGCCAGTTCTCACATTCATTTCTCCTAATCATTTCTCACAAATACTGCTGCTCAAACACCCGAACATATTTAAAATGTAATTAACATGTTCTGGAGACATGAACAAATGCCAAGTCTGTTTGCATGACGAGGGGAAAAACCTCCAGTGAACAAGCTGGAGGTTCCTGAAGCCTACAAGGGGTAATCGTGCTGGTTTACAGCAGATTGGAATTGTATTACCTAAAGCTGATTAAAGCTGACAGGCAAGTGAAATGCTGCATTTACACACTTCCACTAAGGTGACACTGACAACTAAAATGAAACCCATAAATCAGAAGAAACAAACAGCTTCTCTATTTTGTTCTGCCAAAGCCATTGCAGGTGTCTCAGACCATATTTTATATGCAATATGTGCTGCAGCAGCTGAGCAGAGGAGTTGGGAAGCATTCCCCCCCAAGCTGTCCATCCACAGGACTTGGCTCATCGAGGCACAGACACATCCTGCTCTTACTTATCTCCACTGCTCATTTTGAAAAGTGACAAAAGTCACATTGGTGCTGGTAAATACGTATGCTGCTGCCTTCAAACTAAATAAAGCACTCACTGCCCTTTGTGGGCAAGCTAGACAGGCAGCAGAACACTGTCAGACTGCACATGGCAAAAAAATACATCTACAAAGAATGGCAAATTTGCAGGTGCTTTAACACATCTAACATCAAAAATGACCCGTGACTTGTTTCTTAAAGACACAAACCTTCCAGCCTGAGCTACTGAGTAGGTTTGAATACTCACTGCATACTAAAGATCTCCCTTGTAATAGCTCAGCATCTCAGCAGAGGCCTGAACTCACCTGAACTGCCACGTCTTCCTTTTCCAAACTGGGGCTCAGAGCCACCACACTTTGTAGCTGGAGATAAAAACATTTTTTCATCCCTCATAAGGGCAGATCCCAACTTCACAGACCAAGAAACAAGCACAGAGCTGCATGTATAAAATTGCTATAGGACTCATTCTCCTTTCAGGTATTTTCAGGTTTTATGCTTTCAACTTTTGCAAAGCACTAAGATATTTCTCCAATATTTTTTGTTGAGTGACAGCATTATTAAATTTCCTAAGTTAATTGGCATTTATAGAAGAAATAGTGATAAGATCTGTAAATGAACTCCCAGCACCTTAGCAAATGGAATTATAAGAAGTTATGAAAAATTGTTTGTGCTTTCCTCATCATCCTGTTCCACCCACAAAAGGCATTTACATTAATAGAGAACCTAGCATTCATAAACCTGTATGGCATCACAGCACTGGGGTCACAGCTGCATTCCCACTATTCATTCAAAAGAGCAAGAATTTCAAAATCCTTGCTTGCACTTGGTCTCTGGGATGACTTCTTCATTCTCACTCCCAGTTGTCTTCTTTCTCCTATGGAAGCAAGGATTGAGTCTGTGAACATCAGTCCCAGTCCCTTTCCAAGGTAGGTGCCATAAAGTCAAGTCAAGGCTGTATGAAAAATGCTACCTAGTTCTGAATCTGGTTGCAAAAACAAAATGCAAATGTACATACTTAAAACACTTCACCTCAGAGGGTGTCCCCAGCAGGGCACCAACTGGACACAGAGATTTCCAAAGGGAAAACACATCAGTGACTGAAAATCGCATCCATATCAATGAAGCAGAATCCGCTATAGGGGAGTTTCACAGCCCAGGCACTGTGGACAGCGTAGAAAAGGAGGATGAGGGACAGAGAACTCTAAGCTGTTCAGGCAGCTCACCCTACACAGACAGAGCATCCTGGTTACATCAGAGGAACCTATGGGAGTCAAGAGCCCAGCTGGCTTAATCACAGCCAGGAGAGAAGACGCAGGCAGTGAGGAAACAAAGATTAATTGCTCAGAGAATCTTCATGCACACATAGTTTCTACTGCCAAGGTAACACTTTATTTCTGTTACCCCCATCTGGACTCCTTGGGCAACACTGCTGGTTCCCACACTGGGCTGTGCTTTGAAAACCCAGCCTGAGGGAGAGCTAAGTAGCCCAGGCATTTGCCTGCCCTTCCTTCCTAAGCAGCTGGCATTACTCATGAAATAGCTCCAGTAAAAGCCCTGGATCCATGATTGTTCCCTTTCTAGTGATGCTCTCTCATATCACACCAAAAACCCCACCAATGCCCTCAATCACACAGATGGCACAATAATTAATGTAGTGATGGGGGAAAATTCTCCTCCCTGCCCCTTCTCCCCATGGGACTGGTCCAGAAATGCCAGCAGAGTAGCAAGGTGGTCTGCAGCCCTAGAACCCACACTTTATGGGGTCCATCACTCAGGTACCCAACACCACATCTGTCAGCTGCCCAATATCCCCAGAGGACAACACACACCTCGTATCTAACCAGACAGCACCACATCAGAGACATTACCAACCATTTTTCAGACCCACAGAACACAGGAAGGATGGAAGGAAGGATGGAAGGAAAGGAATAGGTAATTTTACCATGCTATAGATACAGAAGATGGAAAGCACTTTATGCAAAGTACAAAGCAGAAGAAATGCATTCTGACTTTAATACCCAAAACCTTTTAACCATAAGTAGTTTTTTGCAACTGTATCTCACAGAGCCACGGCTTCAGCAGTATTTCCAGGCTCAGAATGTAGTTCTGGAAGCAGTACATTGTACACACACAGTTTGGTAACCAGCACACGTCCAACGTAAGACTGGCTGTAAGCATCACTGCCACTGCTGATCCCTGAAAGCCATCCCAAGCAGCAGCCTCCCTCTGACATGGGATTCACTGCTAAAGTCCCTCTGTAGCAGAAGGGTTAACTAATCTCTTTAAAGAACTATAATTAGTCCAACAGGAAAGTAAATTCTGTCTTCCTGATTCAGGGACAGTGACTGCCAAGAAGTCTGAGCACACATGCAGAGGAGGGCAGATATGCACAGCTTCCAAAAGCAAGTTCTGCTCTGACACCTGAATTTATATGAGGGACACAGACTGACTTGTCTTTAGTAATCTTGTTTATAAAGTATAATGCTTTACTGGTTTTTGTTTGCTTTGTTTTTTTAAATCTGTCTAGGAAAACCAAACTATGCCATACCCGACTCTTCTGCATCAGTGCTGCCTGAAATTTAAATGCAGATGATTCATTCTTTTCCTTTTTCAAAGGCCAAGGAACTCTAGTATTACACAATTACAATAAGTGCATTCCAAATAAGACCTTCAAAAATTAGCAGTTACTGTAGTTGATATATACAGCTTGCTTTGTAGATGTGGTTGACTAAAACATTAAAATGCAATACTGGATGAGTTTTACAATGCTTTTTTTCCCTCCCATGTAAATTTAATTTCATTTATCAGTTCAGCCTCAAGTCAGGAGTTCAATATTTAGTTCCTATATTTAATTATGCTTCCTTTTCATTATAGCCTTTTCCAGATAAATGTTTAATCAGGGTGTTCACTGTAATATAAAAATTACTGGAGTGAAAATAATGAAGTAGTAATGGTCTCATCCTTATACAAAACATAATATGTTAAATTCTAGAAGGTTGATTTAAAAAGGGCAACAATGTCACTGAATGAAGAACTCAATAATAAGCCCTCAAAGAGAAAATGAGCTAAATAGTGGTAAAAATGAACAACCAGAAGATTAAACCATCATACCTTTTAAAGAGTATCAGGGAGCCATTCATGCTTTAATAAGAAAAAATAAAAAATAATCAAAATAATAAAAATAATTTTAAAAAATCAAAATAATAAACTCAAGTTCAATGCATGCCAACTTCACCCATGATTCCAGTGTCTATCTAACTGTGCCGGGTTTGGAGGTGGAATCACCAGTCCCCATAACAGCAGTACCAGAAACATTACCTGGCCCCATCACTTTTGCACTAGGTCAGAGACTAGAAGTCTAGTCTTTGTTATTCCAGTACAAAAACTACAATTCTTCATCACCCCAAACTCTTCTGTTCCATAAGAGTGCAAGGAAGGACTAAAACTTGTTTTTGACAATGCCTGTGTGCAAGCTGAGTGATAACAACCATTGCTTCTGCTGTCGTCACTGTTGCCCTTCCTTCACTTTGCCTTTCCCCGCAGTGAATAACTTGCTATGGACCAAACATCTTGGTTACTATAAAAGAGGCAATTTTACTGCAAAACCTGCTGCATAAAAATTATGTCTTTCTATGTATTTCCAGGTAGTAATTCCTGGCTATGGCTGTGTAACATATATATTTCTCCCTAGTTTTGTCTGGTTTGGTTCTGCTTTTTGCACATTTTTTTCTTTGCTGTAGTTACTGGTGAGGGCATTTCTTCCTGCAGAAAGCAGAAATTACTCATTTTTAATGGGCACCATCAGTTTTCTGTAACTGCCTTTGCTTATTGTGAGCAGACCAAACTTCGAACGCTTCTTTTTTTCTAGGTCTTGCAGAGACATGTTGTTCATCAAACCCTATCTACAGAGGAAGTTTCTTTTTAAACTAGGCAGGAGGTAGATGCTTTGCTCCATAAAGCATGAGTTATTGCTCAGATTTTTCACTTTTTTTTTTCCATGTACTGTCAAATAGTTTTTGGACATTTAAACCTGATGCAGCATATAAATCCACTGAAAATATATAATATTAACTGCATTTTTAGACAAGGCTTCTCTAGGAAACACTGCAAGTTTTTGTTTTACATCAGCATCCTCCATTTAGAAGCCTAAAGAATGCAAAGCTTCAATTCCTTCTACCTTGTCTTCTGTGCTTTCCAGAAATTAAAGCAGAGAGCCTTACTGCCCTAAATTGGGAGCTATCAGGTCACAGTCACACAGACTGAGGCTGCTGTGAAAGTTCAGTCACATTAGCTTTCATGGGCTTGAAAAGAAAGACTGAAACCTCCAATTTAGGAACTGCCTCTCTTCTGGAGATTTGAACTGCCAGAGTGTTTCGGCTTTTTTTTCCCCAGGGCAAAAACTCACTCTGTCTCTTAGGGCTCTGGCAAGGGATGTGCCAGCCTGAGGGGCTGATGTCCCCAAGCACCCATTCTGCACCTCTCCAGCAGCAGAGCCACCAGAACAAGGCACGTGCCACACCTGCAGCACAGCAAAGCTGTGCTGGGAGAAGGGACAGTCCCACTTCCCCCAAATCTGCTCCCCTACAGACTCCTCTGACACTCAGGAGGGTTACAGAAAGCAGTTCTGGGGAGCTGAATGTTACTCTCCAGGAAGCAGTGAGTACTGTTCTGCTGGTTTGAGTCTCAGCAGCTCAATGAGCAGCCCAGCACAGTGGGATGCAGGATGAGGTAGGAATGCAGGGCAAGGAGCAAGCACGGGCCCAAGCCCATCCCTTCCAGGCTGCCAGCACCTCGGTGCACTGCTCATGTGAACCCTTCCTGGCACCCAGGCCCATCCCTTCCAGGCTGCCAGCACCTCAGTGCACTGCTCATGTGAACCCTTCCTGGCACCTCAGTCAGGCTCTGCCAGCAGGGACACGCTTTTGCTACAGTGACAACAGCACTGGCAACCCATCCCTTCTGTTCTCACTGGTCTTGGGGCAAAATCCACCAGAAAAATGTTTAAGGCAAACCATGAACCTGTAGCTGAAAAGGAAGAATTCCTTACACTACAATCCAATCTGCCAGAACTTGCCCATCAGAGCCCTTACGCGGGCAAAAAAATTTCCTCTCTTGCAAGAGTTCAACCCAGTTAAAATGAGTGCTGAGAAAAACTGAAGAACATAGAGTGCCTCAAATGCCCTGTGCTGGATTGCTGTTAATGCTTTCAAAATCAACACTGAGGTTCACTGACAACTTTGCATTCAGAGTGTAGCTTTGAAAAAGGGGAAACATTTCAGCCAGGAACCTAAAATATTTTCAAGGAGTAAGATCCAACAGAAAGTAGGTATAAGAACTCTGCTTTCTTAAAAACACTTAAACAACAGCATTTTGTTACTCTGATTGCTTTAAAAAAACCTGCCATATATGGACACAAATTATATACAGATTTCTTGTAAAGATAACCTCAAGTACCTGGAGGAATTAAAGTCCTAAGGATGACTGCTGACATAATTCAGAGCTGTCTGGGACAACTTCGGGACTTTTGTTTTCTGTGATGATCTAATTTTCTTCCATGTCAGCAACTCCCTCAACTTCTCTTGAGATCTCCAAAAAGGTTCAAGGGAAAGAGGTCAGGAGAAAGATATGCAAACAGGAAAAAAAAGAAAGCAACCTTAAAAAAACCCCACGCAGTAGTAGTACCTGCAAATGACGCACATCTCATGAAAGTAAAAGCCCCGGCCCACTAAACTTTAGCTTCAACAGGCTTCACAGTTTAACCCCAAAGAGAAAATATCCAGCATACATGGCATGAAAGGCAACAAAAAACCCTGACTGGCAGTTTGCATTCTCTTCTCCATACAGGCATAAAGTCTGGATAAATAAAACACATGAAGTGCATTTCCGTAAGTAGTGAAAATTAATTTTCATAAAGTAACCAGGAAGGCACAAGCCAGATGTTATAGCACACTGAGTCTTCCCTGTCAGAACATCCAGCTTGCATCCAGCCCATATAAATGACAGATAAATCTATCACATGAGGGTGATATGGATCAGCATCCATATTCTTAAAAAGAACACCTCTTCACAGATAATTCAAACCAAAACAAAGTTTAATTTATTAGAAAAGCAAAACATGGAAAATGAAAAACAACTGTGGTGCTGTCTCTGCATGCTTGTGACCAATATAAACCATGTCTAGATGCAAGCATCTCATGTTTAGGTGACTTTACAGCCCAAGACCCCACAGCTGGCATTGGTCGCAAGCACTAATCTCATTTTCAAGAAATGACAATTACTGCTACACACTAGTGCAATTCTCTTAAGTGGTAGCTAAATTTAACCAGATTTCCCCAATATGAAATGGCTAAATAAATAAATCAGTAGAGAAGAGAGCAGTAGAATGAGGAAAAAGTAAGTTTTTATCTACAGAAAAGATGGTTCCTATTTACTCATCTCTTACAGACACTCCAAGAATATGCTCTGCTGAGCATTAAAATGCTGCAAGGCATTGAAGACAATAATCTCTTATGTATGAACCATTCAGCTGAGGGAAAAAGAAAATTAGTTTTGCCGATGTTACTGCATAAACTAAAACATCCTAGTAAAGGCTGGGGGGAATTGAAGAATTTTGTATAGTTTTGTTGGGGTTTACTTTTGATTTTAGTCTGTGGAGTTCACTCTACAACACAGCAGCACTAAATGTGGGAGGCCAAAAAAGAATGTTTGAAATCAGAAAACCTCTACAATGCCTTGGGCTGACATGTTAACAGAAATTTCTCATGGAAGCAGAATATCACGAAAATATTATCATTCAGATGTTGACATATGCATATGTGCATATGCAATGTGTATGTTCACCCCATTCCATAGAAACATGCTAGCCCAGACAGCTGAGCTAAAGACAGTAATGGAGTAGGATTAAAATACAGGAAGAATCTTCACTTTTACAGAAACATGTTACTCCTCCTTAAAAACTTACACTTCATAGCCCAGAAGTGTGATTTACTGCTGGGCCAAGAACAACTCTTGTACTCACCAGCCCCTCAGGTCTTTAATGTTTTATTTGGATGCTTTTCAGAGCTGGAGGAAAACCCCTGGGATAACTGGTAGAAAAAAACAACTGGGACAAAGGAACTGTGCCCAGGAATGCCAGCAAGCGGCAAGGGTGCCAGAAGATGTGCAACAGAAGCCAGACACATCAATACAGAGATCTCTGCTGTGTCTCACACACTTACCCAGCACCTTTGTACTACATGCATGTGCTGGGTATGTCAGGCACCCATCCCCTGGAGTCCCCCCAGGTAATCCAGCTCTGCAGGCAGCTCAGACTGCAACAACTTCTTCCACCCTTGCCAAGGACGTGTGTGTCAGATACCGAAGTTCTCTGCAAATTCCCCATATGAGCATCCAAGCTGAACAAGATTGCAGACCTGAACCAACAGCAAATTCTGCCCATGGAAGCAATGTGACACTAAAGCCATCAGCTCCTGGGCCTCAGGCTGCATGTGCTGGTTGAGTGAGGAAGATCAGATGAAAAGCCAACGCCAACAGAGCTGTGACTCACAGCACTCACCTCAGCCAAGGCAGTCCGGACAAAAACACCACAGGACCAGAAAGAGCAAGTAATCCTTGCTCATCACACAAAATAAAAGATAACAGACACAGAGATCTTATATTTTTAAAAAGAGCACAAGACTGCCATGTGAAAGCATGATGCTAATTACTCTATTTCAAGAACCCTTCTGAGTAATGGACAGAAGGGAGACAGGAGAGAGACAGAGAGTAATTAAAGATTCATAATTATTATTTATAACCAAAAGAGCACTCAGTTGCAGGTCTGAGCCTCTCCAGGGCATCTGGGGCTCCTGAGCAGGGATTGCCAGGCTGGGCTCAGCCAGCCACAGCTCCAGAGCAGCATGGGCAGGGGTAGCATGGCCCTGCTGGGCAGTGAGTCTCCAGGGCAGCCCACGGAGCAGGAACAGGAACCTGGCACGTGGCCTGCACCTCCTTCCACTACAGCCATTATAATGCATCACTGGCAAGGCTCCTGCAGCCACGGAAAGACAGGAGGAAAATTAACTCAGGTTTAATAAACACTGTAGGATAAACATGATTTCAGATAGACACCAAATATAAATACCCATTTTTTTCTTAAAGATACAGTTAGCTTCTGGACAACAGCACTCAGACCTTGAAGCCATGAGGTTTCCCACAGCTTTTCCTTATGTCTAAGCAGTCTGAGGAGGAGGTGTTTTTCCCTCCCCTGTTCCAAACACAGGATCACAATGTGTCAGATGACACCAGAACAAAACGAAAATAGGGGTAGGTGTATTACTGAAGGCAGGTGTCTGTTACAGCCCAGCCAGTGAGTATCCTTTGCACCAGATAACCTTTCAGTGAAGATAAACAGCATCACCAGGGCAAGCGTGTTTATAGGGTCAGGATACAACCAGAAACACAAAGAGTTTGGAAAACATCACCCCTCTGTTAGAGTGCTGCCGAGAGCACCCAGAGACACAAAGGGCCTCAACTGTACAAATCAGAAGGATAAACATATTTCCCAGTTGCATGGATGATGAACAATTTCTACTGCTTTTGCTTGCTTGGAGCCTTGCTATTTTGGCATTGCAAAACACTCACAAAGACTCTCAGACAGAAAAAAAATTAATAAATGTAACCAGAAGAGAAAAGTGTATCGGGACACCTAATTGTCACATAGTCTTTAGAGAATAAGAGGCAGTCTCTTCCAAATAGCTAGCAAGAAATTATGAAAATGCAACATCTGAGGAAATAGCAAGGTAAACCTCAACTTGCAAGTTCGGCCCACATCCTAAATTTCATTAATACGTTATAGGAAAAGATATTCTGAACCTTAAACCATGTCTCAATATCATCAGTAATTTAATCTTTTCTGCAACACTGTCAGGATTCTCTACTCCTACAAGTGCCCCTTTCAGAAGGCAGTAGGGTTAAATCCCTTGATTTTAACAGTTTGGCAGTAGAAAATTCCTGCTATAAATTACACTTGCTGTAACAGACAGTTTGTGCTGCTCCAGCCCAAGGTTTCTCCCCAGCATGTTGTTGGCAAGGTAACGAAAATGCATCCACTACTCAGTTTAATGCTTCCTTTAGAGTGGCAGGATGAACTGCAAAAGGTGACATCTCAGAAGGTTTTGATGAAACAAGTATCAAAGAAAGCAGCCAAACACACAGTAAACTAACATAAACCATATCAAAAAAGAAAGTAGTAAAAAGGGACAACCCATCCACTTTGCTCCAAAGTTCTGTTTCGATAGGCGCAGATGTAGCAATCTATTTCACAGAACAGTTTGGGTTGGAAGGGACTGTTAAAGGTTTCTGGTACAATCCTCCTGCAGGGACATCCTCAACTACATCAGGTTGCTCAGAGCCCTGTCCAGCTTAACCTTGAATGTTACCAGGGATAAGTGTGTACCACCTTTCAAAGCAACCTGTGAGAGTGTTTCATCACCCCCATTACAAAAACCCCTTCTTCCTTATACCTAATCTAAATGGACCCTCTTTCAGTTTCAAACCATTAGCCTCTGTCCTATCACAACAGGCCCCAAAGGGCCTTTTGGAGGAGAACTGCAGTGCAAGAGGCTGACAGCCAAGTAAGTCTCATTTAAAGTAAGCCTAAACTCTGAAGACAAGGAGGGAATAAATCATCTGAGTAACTTTGGGCTAAAGATAAATGCCAGAACATTTCATAGGCTAAGACAGTCAAAATATATACAAATATTAAAAAAAAAAGGCATGAATTCTCCATGAGACAGAGCACCAAGAGATAAAGGAGGCCACAGGAAATACTGGTCTTGCTTCCAAACAGCATGGACACAGACTATGGCAGAATGGAACAAAACATCCTCAGACTCCCAGAATTCTGCATTAAGCAAAGCCCTGAGATGAAGACATTGCAAAGAGGGATCACGTGAACAGCAAAGAGACCAGCTCTATAGCATCTGCTGACAAATCACACCTACAGGACCTATTTACCTTGAGCTGATGAATGAATCAGTGAGAGCCACAAACCATGAGTCCCCCTGCAACAGTCAAATTAGCATCAAAAACTATGAATACTCTCCAAGGAATTTCCTCTCTGCACATGTTTCCCAATTACTTTACAGCACCCACGTTTCAGCACAGAGCAGCAAAAAGACAAGAGGGCTCTGTCCCAGCTTACATTCCTATTAGCACATGACAAGTCTGAAGATTTCAGATTCCTTTCAGGTGTTCATCCATTAATCCACCCACCTGCATTCCTACAGAAATATTCAAGAACATCCAGAGCATTAGGCTCCCATAAACACAGTGTCAAAATGAAAGTTTTTGCCTTGTTAGCTTTGGCCAAAATGATGTTAGCAGAGCATCTCACTGTTCAACCTGAAACTGACTCCAAGACACTACCATTACCAGGACAAGCAGATCAGTTTTTTGTATTCACAGATGCACAAAAATCTTAACAGGTATAAGGAAGAGAAAAACATTTTTTTTAAAGAAAGGTGACAAGATAAGATTGATCTGATCAGTGAAGGAAACTCACTAATCCACACAGAAACACTTCTATTTGTTATTTGTCACAGTTATCAGACACCTTGACAACTGCTCTTTACCGTTAAGCAGTAAGACAGTATTTCAATATTTCAGTATTTCAATATTTCAATATGAAGGGAAAATGCTGACAATGAGGAAACCTTGGCTGGGTGATGAATAAGTGAGCAGTGGTTGATGTGGCTGAGGGAGAGGTTCTCCAAGGGCACAGTGCTCAGCAAAGCCACCTTGCATTCCCATCCAGAGTGCAGCCTTGCTGTTTCCCTGCCCTGAGACCCTTTTTGTCACATGTGCTTCACCAAGTTCACATTCATTTTTCTCTTCCCACGTCTTCCTGAAAGAACCTAATCCTGTATCGGTAGAGACAGGCTGTTATTATTATCTACAGGAAAAACAAAAGATACTCATCTTATCTGAGCTCAGTGTAAACAATGGGTAAGGAGAAGGGAAGCAGAGATCACACTGCAGCACTGCCTCTCTCTGCAGCCCTTACAAATACCAAAGGTCTGAGAGCCTTGTCCCCTTTCTGCAGGCAGGGAAACAGAGGTGAGGGTGGGACACTGTCCCAGGAAGGACAAAAGCAGAGCCCACCACCCACAGCAGGATCTGCAGGCAGCACTGCCTGTGCAGCCCAGGGTTACCTCAAGCAGTGCTTCTGAGACAGGGAGCTCAGCATCTGAGTGAATCACTGCTTCCCTCACAGAAAAAGGAGAAAATGAAAAATGCTTCCCATTCCACGGGCAAACAATTTCAGCCACACAACACTCATATGATTTCAGCTACAGGGACGCTGTGCAGTCCAGCCCAGCCCAGATCCAAGTTAATTGCTTCCTCAGATGTGGCCAAGAGGATCAGGGCTGTCAGGGATGTTACAGCACCCTCAGGGGCCTGCAGTAGAACACAGGCACTTGCCATGGCAGGCAACAGAGCCAGAGCCACCTGCCACCCTGCCTGTCCCACAACACACACTCCTCTCCAGGGAACAACGAGCACGTCCTGCTGGGAGAAGCTCTTGTGGTGCTTTGTATTTGGATGGCAGCTGGCACAGTAACAGCCTAATTCATCATAAGGGCATGATACAACCAACTGCCCATATTTGTTTGTCTGTTTTCCCTAAAAAGAAAGAAAAAATTATTGCTTTCTCTACAAAATAAAATGGAAAAAAAATCAGGCAAGCTATGTTTACACAGACTTTTGTGCAGGAACAACCAGCTAGCACATTATTTCACAAGGCAGACAAAATCATTGATGTAGACCCTCGCTTGACAACTGTTTCGCTTATTTCATTCTAAATAAACCAAAAACACAACAAAAGTTCTTGCTGAAATACAAAGTTCCTCGTTGATTCTGAGGTGATGCAGAGAGGACTTAGAGGACAACAGAAATCTTTTGTGAAAGGCCACAGGGAAGAGCAATGTTAGTATCAGGTTAGAATTCAATCAACAAATCTAATGGCAAATATGAGTCTCCAGAAGTTCAATTGCTCAGTAAGCTTCAGCTGCATGAAGAAAATGTTCAAGACAAACAAACACATCATTTTCAAAGTCAGGTTCATGAGGTGGCTCCATCACTTCATTATGCTGGAAAACAGTGGTAGGAAAGATGTAGTCATTTCTAAATGTTTTGCCACCACTTCTTGCTTGACAGCACAGAACCACTTTTCACAGGCAACCATTTCAGACCTGAAACAAAATTAGATGTGCTGCAGACAGGATTTTTATTTTCTTCTGAAGATCTTCAAGTTGCTTCCTTCCAGTGCAGCTTGGCTGGCATAAAAGGAAGGATATGCTGCAACACAGTCACATCTACTTGCAATTATCTGTTTGCTTCAAAATATTAGCAAAACATCTTGGGTGGAGGAAGGAGGTGACAAATCATCTAAAGGGTGGCAAGAGAAGGATGAGAATTTCCATTACAAACTACTTGTTAGGTAGTCCCACCCCAAAAACATCATGCTGCTATACTAGGATGTGAGAAAAGAAAGCTCATAGCTTGTGTGTGTCAAATCGCAGGAGTAACATTCACATTATTTTAGGGCAGGCTCACATCCAAAACCTGCATGAACACCATCAACTCCTAAAATCCCTACAAGTGACACTTGTATTGCAGTCCAGCTTGAGCAGAACTTCAGATCAGAGCTGTCTTCAGACATTGGAAAAGTCTTCAACAAATATTTTCACACACCATAATCTTTCTTACTTTCAGTCCCAACTATAGAAATGGACCAGGAACAGGTACAGAGTCGTTTTTCAAGTATTTTTTTTACTCTGGTAGATGCCCTATTAAAACCCTCACAGTTCTAAGAAGATCTAGAACAAATACATTATTTGACTCATAGATTAGATAACCATAAAATATTTAAGGATGAGAGACACTGACATTCACCAAGAGACTTAAAACAAGAGAATCAAGTCAGGCAGTCTACTTTACAGAGGCCACTATTTGCTGGCTGGATCTCTAACCTACTCTAGACATGTGAAAAACTGTCCTTCATTTTTCCAGATGAAATCATTTTTTGATAGACATTAACAATCACTATTTAGGAAAAATTATTTTGAGCATATAGATTGTTTTACACACAAAGTAACCTGCACCTGAAATCTTGTTAAACCAATTTTTTAATAAATTGAGGCCTACCACTACATCACCTGATCACACACATTTATTCTTTTTTCCTTCATAAACTGAAATCATAGGAGAATTTCAGACTCTGTCTCTCTATTAGTCTTTGTGCATGAATTAAAAAAGAGCAGCCGTTAAATTTTGAAATTTCATTGAGTAATGCCAGGGTAGATTCCAGCTCAGCAGTTACCAGGGAATGCAAAAGACATGTTCACAAATTCCCTCAGCAGATCCAGCACGACAAACAAATGTCTGCAGGTCTCCACCAACAAAGACAAAACAAAACAAAGCAAGAAAGTAGTAAATTAAGCTATGCTTAACTTGATTATATGTAGCAAAAAAGCATGGGTATTTCCTCTACCAAAAATATCAGGAATTCTGATAAACAGCAAGCAATGGCAACTGGCCAAAAAACGCATCATAAATAGCAAAAGCATTTTTCACTACCAAAAGACAACAGTGAAATGAGTTGGACTCCAGGAACCCAGCTGGGAAGATATTTTTACAGAAGCACATTCATGGATTTTTAAGTTTATAATTTCAAACATGCACATATGAAAAGGTTAATGTTCTTCTGTTTCTTCCCTTTGGAGGTCACGAAGCAGGCAATAATAAAGCACTCTTTGATACTATCACAGCCTACAAGGAGAGGCTATTTGACAGCATGAAGCTGTCTGGCGAAAGACTAATTTTCTTCAGAGCAAATCTCAAAGTTTTCCATGAACTCTTCACATAATAAACATCGATTCCATGTTTTTCAAGATAAAATCTGAGGAAAAAAAAAAATCATTGCTCCAAAGTTTTAAGTCCTTGAATTCCTCTGTTAAATAATAAGCATTAATCAATGTTTCAAGTTAAACATGAAAAAACATTTTAAGAAAATGCAGCTTTGTAGCCTTTGAAGATTAATGCGCTTGGGTTTGTGCTTGGGTCTTTTCCCTCTCCCAACATACTCATGATCTTTTACATCCCAGCAGTAATTTTAAATAAATCTCTAAAACAGCATCTTGTTCTCTTGCAACGTGTTCTGGGAAAAATGGAAAAGTTTCAACATAATAAGAAATTATGTGTCAAGATGTAACCATGTTTAGTACATTTCCCATGAAGTTCAAGCTTTTCTGTGGCAAAATCTCGTGCTATGTAAAGCTTCCATCAGTTCCTCCGACACACGCTCATTCCTATCTATCCCTACTGCACAGCAGGGAAACTAAGGGCCTGAAGGACAACTGCACATCACAGGAGGACTGTGAAGAGCTGAACTGTGAGACTGTTAGCCATTCTATGGCAGAGCCAAAAATAATTCTGCATTTCACTGAGACATCACCACGAGAAGGGAGAGCACCCAACTGCCCTGTAGGGAATGGGGTGTTATCTACCAGGGCAGTATTGCAAACTGGGGATTGCATACACACTGCTGGGCTGGTTTTTTCCACTTCCTCCCCCTTTTGCCGTGGCTGACAGTGGCTGTGGGAAGTGTGTGCACACTGCACAGAGCACTGCCTCCACCCCAGCCTGAGAAGCAATGCCAGGACACATCATGCCAGGCTGGCAGATCTGCCGAGCTCCTGCCATGTCACAACCAAATGGCCCAGAGCTCATGGCCATCCAAAGGTCATGGTCTGGCTTACAGCTGTCCCAAATCACATCACAAAACACAGGAGAGCAAAACAAAGACCAGAAGAATTTCCCTCTCCAGAAAATTTTCGTTTTCTCCTTTGCAGGCAGAAACTAAAATATGGCACAGATTTGGGTTTTATCCCTTGCTTACTGAAAGAAATTCCTCCCCACAGCCCTCTTCCTCCATCTCTTGTCCTTGGGTAGTTTCATTTAGTTGATGCCTAGAAACTGGGCTTGGCATTCAGCACCTTAAAATCTGCTTGCTCAGACTGCTCCTTCAGGCACTGGCAAACTTTTTAGCAAATAAGCACTTGCCTGTTAAGCTGGAGATGGAAATACTTATAAAATGAATTACATATCTAATACCTCGCTGGTTGAGCTGGTTTTTATTAACATCTGGAAGAAAGGCTCGGTAGCAGCTTGATGTTTTTGCCTGTTTGTGTGCAGGCTGTGCAGCCCTGCTCAGAGAGCAGGGTAATTATCCACAGCCCTGGGCACCCGCAGAGGCCACCTCTGGCCACCAGTGACCTTCACCACAGTGCAGGAGGAGAGATGGAGCACCACAGCCTGGGGAGAGCAGTGGAGTGTTCACCATGACAACCAGCATGAGGAGGGTTTTACCTGATGAAAGATTAATGCCATTGCAACTGTAGTGGCTATTTACTTACCCCTGGTGTTTTTACTCAACTGCACTTTAAAGAGAAATAGGAATCAAGAGGGGAGAGGAGAAGAGAAGAAAGGAAGGGATGGAGAAATAAGAGCTTGGATCTGTTTGCAGGAAAAAGAAAAAAACCACAATTCTGTTCTTGTAAAAGAAAAATTAGAGGAGTTATTTGAACTTCTGTGTGCATTCATCTCCACACAGCAAGCAAGGATTCCCAACAATTCCCGAGGCAATACAAGTATACAAATTGCATGAGTGCTTTGAAGCAAGCACTGAGTTTACAAGGCAGACGGAAAACATCTTCAAAGTCTCAAATGAAAGGTTTGAGTTTTCCAGCATTAAAGGAAAGTAAACATGCATGAAGAAGTCAACTTTTTTTCTGGAAGTCATGCTTTATCCCTTCTGCAACTAAAAAAAGGATCAATATTTTTAAAATATGAATAAATGCTCACATAAGGTCTGTAATACTAGCATCACAACAACAACAACGACATTCATGGAGTTGGCATTTAAACAAGAATGGTTTAAATACTAGAAAAGGACAAATGAGTTGTGCCCAAACAGCTGCGAGGGTAGCATCTCAGCTGAAAATACAGAAGTAAAACAGTATCAAAGTAGACATTAACAACAAAGTAGCCTCAAGAATGACAACATTAGGTAATCACAGCTAAGAAGATTGAACTGCAAAAATTGCAGTTGTATTATTTATTATTTTGGGGGATTTTCATTGTTATTGTAATTAATTTCAGCTTTGGCTAATTATTTTGAAGGCATCTGAAACTAGCCAATTTACTGAATGTTGCTGAGAGTTCATTGTCAATTGAACTCATACAGGAAGGAAACAATGAAGCATCTGTCTTCTCAGGAAGTATGTTAACCTTTAACATCCACAGTATGACCCTCCTCCTCCTGGCACAATGAAGGGGGATCAAAAAACTGGAGAGGGCTTCTGAAGAGCAGCAATTAACACAGCAGAGCACAGAGCAGCTGGACAAAGGCCACAGCCCACCTCGTCACTCCCATGCACTTTCTGTGTCTGCTGCGCCGCTCTCGCCTCACCACAGACAGATCCTCTGCCCACACACTCCAATTATGAGTTTCTTAGTCACTGAGAAATGATCCCAAGCAGAATTTACCCCGTAGCTTGCTGCTGGGGTGGACAACTCAGCTTCTCTTTAAACATGGACACAGGCAGACAGTTTTGAAAACCGCCAGCAATTACTGGGATCCTTTCACTGTGCTTCCTTAGGCCAAGAAATT